>NW_027397077.1:7462328-7793185 GCF_003265705.2 Callorhinus ursinus
CCTACACATCCTAGAGATTCCCAGAGCCTTCTTTCACCTAGCATCTGTCTCAGCAAGTGAATCTGGGCCACATGCCCCTGAGAAGTCTCAGGAATCCACAATCCCCTCTTGGCTCCAGTGTGGATCTTCCAGGTACTCAGTCCCTGGTTCTGGGGCCGGGAAGAAGGCTCCAAGCAGGGGACAGGGACTAGGGGCTTCCCTGGGTCCTACAGTGGTGTCTCCAGGGGTGAGAGGACTGGGGAACCCAGTGCCCCTGAAAGCCTGAGGTTTCTGTAGTTCCGGGTACCTTCATTTCTGGGAACATGCTATGCTTTGGAAAGAGAGAAATGAGAAGCAAAACCCTAGGGCCCAGCACCACCCCCCCTTCCTGCCTTCCTTCCGCTGAGTCACAGCCAAGAGCCCAATACCTCAGCCTCCTCTTGGGGCCACTTGGGTGGGGTGGAATTCAGGGTCATGTGAGGATGCAGCATCTGGAACAAGTCCTCTTTGCCTGCCAATATCCTCTGTGAGGTTACTGAGGGCTGAGGCTACCTCCCAAGCTTGGGGAAGGGGTGACTGAGGTCCTTATCTGTCCTGACTCCCCTCCCATTGGCAGGCCCATTGTTCACCTGTAAGCACTGAGCACCAACTGTAAACCAAGCCATGGGGTGGGGTGGTTTAGGTGGGCCCTGTCAATGAGTAACTTGTGGACTTGAACAGGGACTCCTCCTGACAGGCCCCCAGTGCATGGCTGGGTCCTTAGGTTTTCTCTGGTCAGCAATGGGGAACCATGGGAGCCTTTAGGCTTTGGGGGAACCAGGCCACATTACACACATCATAGAGACCTGCACACCCTTAGGCAGGGACCCGTGTGCACATGCATATGCATAGGTGCGGGACTTGAGCGCTTTGCTCCATGTCCATGATCACAGGGGTCCATGTAGGGCCTCCCATGGTTGGGGGAGTTCTAGGCTCTGGGACCCAGGTCAGGACCTTGTGTGTGTGGGGGGGTGGGTGTCACCCTGTCTTGGAGGTCCAACCACTGTCTCTGAGTCATGGGAGCCCATGGGAGCTTGAGTACTGTGCCCCCATTTCACTGGAAAGAAAGCTGAAGTCCAGAGAGGGCCCATGCCTCAGCCAGGATCACATAGCAAGTTAGGGGAGATCTGGGAGGGGAGGGAGCCAGACCTGCGTGCCTTGCCCACATCCCTAACCTCTTTGACCTGGCACTTGGGGCTTGACACCCCCTGACAACCACACTGCATTAAACTCTGGGAGATGAGATCGGTGATTCTCCCAGCAAATGCACCTGAGGACCAATCCCAGGATATCCCCGCTTTATGGACCATTGCCGGGGGTTTCCCAAACACCATGTCTCTGGTTGGGCTGTCCTAGATTCTTAGAATGCTCTCTCTTTCTGCCTCTCCCTCTCCCTCTCTAGACCCTGAATGAAATCCAGACTTCCATATTCCAGTTAAATGCTTCCTCCACCTTCTCTGACCCCATGGAAGGTTCCCCTGTCTCTGGATTCCCCTGAGTTCTCTGTCTCTCCCCTTACTTCCACCTCCTGTTCACCCACCTACTAAACATAAAATTGACTAGAGGCCTAGGCTGGCAGTGGAGGGTGTTTGAGGCAGAGACGGTGGGAGCCACACCCAGGTCAGCCCAGCCCTTCAGACTTTGCCCCTGGCGGGGATAGGCCTGGAGCTAGGACGGGGAAACTGCATCACCTGCCCCCAGCTCCACTCCTTCTCTGAAGGCCCAGCAAGGCCCTGTGTGTCCTCTGAGGGAGGAGAAGACTGTCGGCTGACAGAGCAAGCCTGGGGCACTGCACTCGAGGCAAGATGGGCCCCTCCGAGTTTGCCATTCCGGGTTGTGTTTATTCCTCCGCACCCGGAGCGCCCCTCCGCACCGGGAGCGCCCCTCCGCACCCGGAGCGCCCCTCCGCGGTGGGCTAGGCCTGTGCCTGTGTTTGGCCAGATGAAGGGTGGGGGCTGACGACGGGTACAGAGCCCTCAGGTATGGTGGGTGCTGTTCTTCCGTTAAATGGCCCCGGACCAAGTTCTCTGCTCCTTCGCAGAGCTCTTCCCTTCCACTTGGTCTCGGGAAGGGGACAGAGGGGCTGCCTTTGCCCCACGAGGCTGCCGGCCCCATCGCCACCTGGCCATGTCCTCGCTCCTCTTCACCCCTAAGAGCTAAGAACTCTGTCCAGGGCGACAGCGGGTGGCTTTGCTGTGTCTCCGGGAATGGACCCAGCTGGCCCAGCCTCTGGAACGGCTAACTTGCGTCCAGCCTCTCGTGCAGAGGGGCCAGTGCAGGGGAGGACATCAGGATCTTGCCTGTGCACCTGGCTCCGGGCCCTGGAGAAAGTTTGGTGGCTCCTGGGGGGCAGGGGGGTAAACCTCACAGTCAAGAGGAAGGTGGTTTTCAGTTTCTCACGCCTCATTTCCTCCCCTGGCTCTCAGAGGCCCATGCCCCTCATGAAAAGTTAGCTTTGCTGCTTATCTATTATACAGTGTTCGTTGTTATTTATTATACAAGGGGATGGCCTAACTGGTTCTTGCTGATGCATGGGAAAGCTGTTAATTTCTGTATATTCTGTATATTTCTTATAACTGGCCACTTCTTGGTTTCTCTTAGATCTGTTGTTTGTTGCTTCTCTTGGATTTTTTTAAATTAAATTTTAGTTAGTTAAACATACAATGAGATATTGGTTTCTGGAGTAGAATTCAGTGATTCATCACTTACATACTACAACCCCCAGTGCTCATCCCAACAAGTGCCCTCCTTAATGCCCATCCCCCATCTAGCCCATCCCCCGCCCACCTCCCCTCCAGCAACCTTCAGTTTGTTCTTGTCGTTAAGAGTCTCTTATGGTTTATTTCCCTCTCTCCCTCTTTTCTTTTCCTCCTTCCCATATGTTCATCTGTTTTCTTTCTTAAATTCCACATGAGTGAGATCATAGGGTAGCATCTCTTTGATTTTCTACATTGATGTTTTACTACTGAAAATAATGACATATTTGCCTTTTCCTTTCTAATATTTATAGCTCTTATTTATTTTCCTTGTCTTTTGGCTTGGCTAACATCTTCAGTATAATATTGAAAAATAGTGATGGCTAGAGCACTTGTATCTTGTTTCCCACACATGGAGTGATGCCTCTGGTGCCTCTCTATCAAGTGTACCCGCTTTGATATTGGAGAGAGAGACAGTCTTTCTCTAGTTAAGGATGGCTCCATCTACTCCTGGCTGACTCCGCTTTGCTCATTTATTTTATCTTATTAATTTTTTTAAAAGAAAAAAATTTTATTTATTTATTTGACAGAGAGAGACACAGCGAGAGAGGGAACACAAGCAGGGCGAGCGGGAGAGGGAGAAGCAGGCTTCCCACGGAGCAAGGAGCCCGATGTGGGACTCGATCCCAGGACCCTGGGATCATGACCTGAGCCGAAGGCAGACGCTGAACGACTGAGCCACCCAGGCGCCCCTATTTTATTATTTTTTTTAAAGATTTTATTTATTTGACACAGAGAGAGAGAGTACAAGCAAGGGGAGTGGGAGAAGGAGAAGCAGGACCCCGCCGAGCAGGGAGCCCGATGCGGGGCTCGATCCCAGGACCCCGGGATCATGACCTGAGCCGAAGGCAAACGCCTAACCGACTGAGCCACCCGGGTGCCCCTATTTTATTAATTTTTAAAGAAGATTCTATTTATTTATGAGAGAGAGAGAGAGGGAGAATGGGCGGGGAGAGAGGGAGAAGCAGACTCCCTGTTGAGCAAGGAGCCCGATGCGGGGCTCGATCCCAGGACCCTGAGATCATGACCTGAGCCAAAGGCAGACGCTTAACCGACTGAGCCACCCAGGCGCCCCTGCTCATTTATTTTAGAAGCTTCTTTACTTGCATCATTTGTGTAACAAACCTTCAGTGAATGTTTGCTGATGTCAGGCCTACCCTTGGTACCAGAGGATGAAGGAAAAATTGACACAGATGCTGTCCATAGGGAGCTCACGGCCTAGTGGAGGATAGAGGCAAGTAAACAGGCCCTTGTCTTTGGGCCACATGACATGGCACTTGACAGCAGTCTGCTCAGCACCATGCAGGGCACTGGGGATGGCCAGTATTCAGATAAGGCCCTGCTCCCTTGGAGCCCCCCGTGGAGTCAGATCCTCTCCCACTGCAGTTCCCACACAGTAGCTGCCATGCTCAGCCTGAGGCCTTCTCTGATGCACAGGGCAGCTTGGTAAGTGGCTGAAAGCCCATCCCCTGGAGCAGCCCTAAGCCAGGGAAGGTGGGCATCGGCTACACACCCCCGCTTCCCCACTCCTTGGGTGGGGCAACAGTGAGGTGTGTTCTACTCCATCTCTCAGCTGAGGACTGTGCCTCAGTGGCCCACAGAGGGAACCCACTCATTAACACACCTGGCTAAGTAAGTATCCTTTCCTTTCCTGCCTCACCTCCCCTCTCCTTTACATCAGGAACTGGGAAGGCTCTGAGATTTTGCCCAACTCGCAGGCTAACAAGTTAGCCCCTTATATTCCTAAGGCTGCTGGCAGAAGGCACTAGACTCGTGGTTCGGAAATAAGGATCAGTTTGTTACAGTAACAGCAGGATCAGCATTTTCTTGCACTACTTCCCTGAACCCCAGTTCCCGCAGGGTGACCCAGGAAGCGCCAGATGGTGCCTGCACGTGCAGTGGGTTTGCATTACAGGAGAGGAGCCCTGGGGTCAGGGGCCTGAATGTTTTATAATAGGCTGCCAGCAAACTTGCCAACCTCGGACTCAGAGGGAGCTACAGTCTTTGCTGTGCTGGACAAGAAAGAAATCTGCCTTTTTCCCTAGAGGGAGATACTGTCTCTGTTTTCTAAGGCTGTTTGGTATAATAATCACCCTTGAAAAGATTGTTTGGACAAGGGAGTCATTGCCTCTAAAGGCAAGGATACAGAAATGGGAGAGAACCATGGAGAATTGTCTCCCAACGCTCTGCTGGTGAGTCTTTTTAAAGTAGGCTCCATGTGCAGTGTGGTGCCCAATGCAGGGCTTGAACTCATGACCCTGAGATCAAGACCTGAGCTGAGCGGGGGTTGAACGCTGAACCAACTGAGCCACCCAGGCGCCCCCCTACTGGTGATTCTTGGCATCACCTCCCAAATAAGCTACTTGTATTTGGATCCTTGTCTTAGGGCCTATTTCTGGGGGAAACTCTCTCCCCCCCCCACCGGCTCTGGCAGGGAGATGACACTAAAAGGGCATTAATGATTTCTGACGTGACTCTCCTTTCCCCAGACTGACCTGCCCTGCAAATAATTCAGGGGAGCACATGAAGGAAGAAGAGGTTGCCTCACCCAGAATCAATACTGTCATGACCCTGAGGGAGGTGTTCTAAAGGGCTCTTAGGGTTTCTTTTTTCATGTTTAAATATTTAACATTTAGGGTGGTTGCCTCTGTGACATAGACATTGGACTTTTCTTTTTTTCCAGAGCATTCCAATACCATGTATTGGATATTGTGCCCGGTCACTTACCGTTCTTTTCTCATCTGCCTCCGGCCTGTCATTTAGAGTGTATCACAAACACACAAATGATCGATTCACAATAAGTGGACTAAGACACATGGGCATCACCGACCCTGGGGATTTGATACTCAGCACTGACGCAGTGTGAGACAGACCCAAACACCAAACATCCACTCGTGGTGACACCATTTGGGCCCCGGGGAAGCGCAGGAAAGTTGTGACCCTGCCTCAGAGTTCACAGAAGATGTGAATGTGAATTGGGAAGGTTTACTTCTATAAAAATAGTTAACAGTGCATAAAAGTTTCAAAAAGTTAAATAAAGTTTTAGTTTTAAATCTTTTTAATTTACATGTTGACATTAGTTCACTGTAACTTACAATGTATATTTTGCCTTTTAATTTTATTAATTTTGATTATTGTTAAAAGAGCTTTGTGGAGTATATTTTAAATACTTTTCAGTTTTATTTATTTATTTATTTATTTATTTATTTATTTATTTATTTATTTATTTATTTATTTAGAGAGGGGCTGTGGGGAGGGGCAGAGGGAGAGAGAGAGAGAATCTTAACGGGGAGCCTGATGCAGGGCTCGATCCCACGACCCTGAGATCATGACCCGAGCTGAAATCAAGAGTCAGATGCTTAACTGACTGAGCCACCCAGGTGCGCCAATACTTTTCAATTTTTAAATATATTTAACTTAATTTATATTTTTGTGCTCTTTGAATATAATATTTCACTTTAAATCATTACTGCCAATAGGATAGTAATTATATGAAAAATCTTGATTATGATAACATAGCCAATAGTTTTACTGGAATAAAACAAGAACAGTGAATGTTACAGAACATAACACTTTATGAACTCGGTATGTCTTTATTTTCTTACTCATCTCATACCACAGTACACTTTGGACATGAGCAATAATCACAAACTCGATCATCTTTGATATCTGACTCTCTGATATTTTATGTGACTTCCAGACATAGAAAAACTACAGATTTATAGATTTTGTATTGTTATGAAAGTTTCTTTGCTGAATAGGAGGATAGAACATATTTTATTAGCAGTCCATAGCTTGATTTATGACGTAATATTTAGATTCTGGGGGCACCTGAGTGGCTCAGTCGGTTTGCCTTCGGCTGCCTTCGGCTCAGGTCATGATCCCAGGGTCCTGGGATCGAGCCCTGCATCGGGCTCCTGGCTCTCTCTCTCCTTTTTGCCGCTCCCCCTGCTCAGGCTCTCTCTCTCTCTCTGTATCTCTGTGTCTCAAATGAATAAATAAAATCTTAAAAAAATATTTAGATTTGGGGTGCCTGGGTGGCTCAGTCGTTAAGCGTCTGCCTTCGGCTCAGGTCATGGTCCCAGGGTCCTGGGATCGAGCCCCGCATTGGGCTCTCTGCTCAGCAGGAAGCCTGCTTCTCCCTCTCCCACTCCCCCTGCTTGCGTTCCCTCTCTCGTTGTGTCTCTCTCTGTCAAATAAATAAATAAAATCTTAAAAAAAAATATGTAGAGGGCGCCTGGGTGGCTCAGTCAGTTAGGCGACTGCCTTTGGCTCAGGTCATGATCCTGGAGTCCCGGGATCGAGTCCCGCATCGGGCTCCCTGCTCAGCAAGGAGCCTGCTTCTCCCTCTAACCCTCCCCCCTCTCATGTACTCTCTCTCTCTCTCTCTCATTCTCACTCTCTCAAAATAAATAAATCTTAAAAAAAAAATGTAGATTCTGTAATGTGGGACTCCATGTGTCCTTTTGCCCAGAGCACTACGAGCGTCAGGCCTGAGCTCCGGTGGGAAAAGCAGACGTGTCTATGGGTACTTCTTGATGCAATGAGGGCCAGCGAAAGTGCGCTGCTGGGGCTCGTGTCTCCGTGGGCTCCTGTTAAGGGGGAGCGGAGGGGTGGGGTAGGACTAGGGAGGAAACCCCAAGGAGAAAGGAAATCACCAGATCTACACGTTTACTCCTTACCATGATAAAGGTGAGTGATAACATCGCCCCCACTTTACAGAGGGTGGCTCAGAGAGGGTTCGTGACTGGCTCAAGTCACGCAGGTTGCCTGGCTCTGAAACCACCTACAGCAGGTGTATCCCCCCTGCACCCGTATCCCCCTGCAAACCCAGTAGGTGCCAGCCAGCAGCTCTTCCCACTCAGGATGGGTGGGCTCCAGGTCCAGGTCTCTCATGGCAGCTTCTTCCCAGCCAGCTTGACCTGGGTGCAGGTGCCAGGGCCTCTGGCTGGTGGAGCACGCAGCCTTTCCCCCACCGCAGGCTTCCCCCCACTGCAGCCTTCCCCCCCACCGCCAGCTGCGTCAGGTAGCCTGAGAGTCAGGTAGCCTGAGAACCGGCACTCCCAGGCGCAAGCACAGTGATGAACTGGGTCCCTAGGCTGCCCCGCCATCCTCCTGCAGGGGTCAAAGGACCTCTCTGTCACAGCCCTGCCTCACAGCCCCAGGCACTGAACCTCAGGACTTCTCAATTCCACTTACTGGCCCTGGAGGATGGGTTGGGGGCCCCCTTCTCTGTGATGCGTTGGGGGTGGGTGGTAGCAGGCTTGGGGCTGTGCTCAGTGAGAGGCAAAGAGTGACTTGAGGGCATGAGGGGAGAGGCAAGTCCCTGCCCCCTGTCCAGTCTTGGCTAGGGAGGGTTCTCCATTCTTCTGAAGGCAAACATATCTTGAGTGGTCAGAAGGCTGCCCCAAGGCCACAGAGCCAGAGAGGGAGGCCCTAACTTGCCTACTGTGCCGATCCTGACCTGCCCTCAATCCCCCCTCAGCCAGACTTCCAGGCTTCTGCTCTGACGGTGCTGACCCTGGGACCCCGTATTGGGAACACTGAGCCACACCCGCAAAGTGTAGCTGGACCCCAACCCTGCCCCAGACCCGGGTCATAGTCCCCAGGGCCTTCCTGGGGGCCCTATAGCATCTCCTCTCCATTACCCAGGCAGGGAAACTGAGGCTCCAACAGGCTGGATGTGTGCTGAAGGCTGCACAACTGGGCATTGGGTTGGGACGACTCTGCGCGGCCTGACGCTAAAAGCTGAGGCCTGTACCCCAACAGTGGGCCAGGGATCTGAGGGAAAGGCCTGTACGAACGACAGGAGTGCTGGCCAGAGGCTGGCTGTCCCTCAGGAAGGGGAACTCTGCGAACCAGGCCTGGCCCCGCTGACCCCACCTTGCTCTCCCTCCTACCCCCCTTAGCCCTTCCCAGCCTGGCTGTACATCCCACCCTCACCTGTGTGCCCACACTGCACGCTGCCCCACTCCCCCCCGCCCCATGCATCCCCCTCTCCCCCGACTGTTTCTGGTTGTCCACTCTGTACCTATTCCTGGGCTGGACGCTGGGCACCGCAGAGGCTGTGCCAGAACTGGGCCTCTCCTGGGGCCCAGCAGACTTAATGCTGAGATGGCAGAGTCTCAGGAGGCACCTGCAGTCAGGTAGGGCTTCCTGGAGGCAAGGACCCAAGCAGAGGCCTCAGCACCCCCTCCCCCTCCCCGAGGTCACTGCCTGTCCTCTGAGCGTCTCTCCCTGGAGTGGCCCTCAGGTTCCAGGAAGTGTCCTCTCACCCTGCAGTGCTGATTCCAAGAACTACAGCTCCTGGCAGTGCTTGCTCAGGATCCTTTCCTAGAACACAGGCCTCGCCCCGCCCAGGCTGCTGGAGTCTCATTGGGCAGCTGGTGGAGGTAGTGGAGGAGGGGGGACCCTGGGAGGAGCCTCGGTAGGAACCAGACGCTGGGAGGGGGCGCCCAGGCTGCCAGCCCGGACGGGATGGAGGCCAGGAGGTCAGTGAGTGTGAAAGCACTTTGACCCCAGTTCACTGTGAGGGGGCAAGTCCAGTGAGTTCAGCTCAGAGCCTCCCCGCACACCCCAGAGCCTCGCTCCTTGGGCCCAGAAATTTGGCTGGCTGCTGCACATCCACACTCCATCTCCCTCTGCCCCCCCCCCCACAAGACCGGCACCCCAAGGTCCCACCCCCTGGACGAAATGCAAGGGCCTTACTCTGGCCTCAGAGCAGGCCTTCATCAGTGACTTCCAGAAGGACAGGCTGGGGACAGGCGTGGCAGGTTCTGAGCAGGGAGAGGGGAATGGGGCGGTCAGGCTTGGGGCCCTTGGAAGGATGTGACATCTATATTATTAATCCTGTTATAATGTCACCTAGCCTGGTTAGGACAGAGGAAGTCACCCCACCCCATACCTCAGCGAGTCAGGTCAGGCTGGTGGAGGTCTGGGGTGACAGGCTCGGATTCATGGGCGAGGACAGGGCCTAACTTCCCTCAAGGTCACTGGGCCTCTCCTCTGGGGCGAGTCCTCCCCCCCCACCACCTCTGAGCTGGCAGCGCGCCTGCCTGCCTGCCCGCCTGGGACCTGCCAGATCACGTTGAGCAACCAGTTCCTGAGAAGCGTTGAAGGCTGTTTGGTTTAAAATTAACTCCCCCGCTCCTCCCTCCCCTGCCTGTGGGCCTCCTCTGAGTTCTTGGAAGAGGCGCTCTGCTCTTTCTTCCTGGGAAGAGGCCTCCAGCCACAGCTGCTCCGATTCTGGTGAAAACACCTCACCCCGGGTGGGGGTGGGGGTGCCTGCACCATGCCTTCTCTGTCCTCTGAAAGGCCCAGGGGTCCTCCTGGAGCACAGCATGCCCTGGTTCACCCACTGAGACCCAGGGGAGAAAGGGGGTGATTGTCAAGGTGCTGATAGGGGTGCTACTGCCCCCAAAGCCCACAGCTACCAATCAGGGACCCGCTGGCCCCGAGTGAAGAGGTAAAGGGCTATAGAGACCCACCTTGGGCATCTCTGGGGTAGGGAGATCACGCACGCTGGCAGCAAACCCAGGACTTTGGGGACGCCTGGGTGGCTCAGTTGTTAAGTGTCTGTCTTCGGCTCAGGTCATGATCCCAGGGTCCTGGGAACGAGCCCCCGCATCGGGCTTCCTGCTCCGCGGGGAGTCTGCTTCTCCCTCTCTCTCTGCCCCTTTCCCCACTCATGCTTGCTAACTCTCTCTCTCATAAATAAATAAAGTCTTAAAAAAAAAACCAACCTAGGACTTTGGCTACTTTGAGACATAAAGAGAGATAAACCAACGTGCGCAGGGTCACCCAGCTTTGCTGGCCAGGCTGACAATAATGATGCCCAGGGGCAGCCCCCACAGGCACTCACATCCGGGCCAGAGTGCTCTCTGTGAGGAGGTCCTTGTCTCTTACCCACACTCCTCTAACTGCCCTGGGAACCCACCTTCTTTTCAATAGACCCTCATCTTCTAGTGTCTCCTTGGGCTCCATGTCTCTGGGGCTTTGGAGAAAAGGTTTCCTGAGAACCTGCTCTCCTAATAGCTCCTCCTGCCATGGCCATCAACGCAAAAGAGCTGAGAAAAACAAAGGAATGTTGGCCAAGTGGAAAGGTCAACACACACACACACACACACAGACACACACACACACACAAGCTCATAGTGATGTTGCTAGAGGTGGGACTGGTGGGGGTAGGGTAGGGATCAGTGAAGTGCTCTTTGGGAGGAGGCTGAGGGCCTAGAGGCCCTTTCTAGAATAAAGTTTTGGCCCAGCCCAGACTATGAGTAAAAATTCTCACCTCTGATGGAGGAGGAGCCCAGCTCTGCTGAGGAAGAGCCCAATCTGGTTCACTGATGCTGTGTGAAGGGAGAGTCCTTGGAATAGGGTTCTGCCTGGGGAGCGTTTGCTGGGCACCACTCCCCTTCCGGCAATACCGTCCCAGGGTGGGGCTCGCTAGTGCGGACTGTGGTGGAACAGTCCTAGAGGACTGCCCGGAGGAGTCGTGGCAGTCCCAAGTTCCATCGACCCTCAGAGACCACTTCTAGCACTCTGGGCCCTGCCTGCTTCAGCCAGGCGAGGGTCACTGAAGCAACTATCTTTCCATTAAGCATAAAGCTTTGGCCACACCAAAGAGGCTCCCCCTGCTCCGGGCCTACCTCATCTCCTCTGGCTCATAGGTGAGCATCATTCCACTCACTCCACATTACCCCAAAGCCAGACCCAGCCATTCTCCAACCACCCTGGGGCACAGGCACTACCATTATTTCTGTTAGATGGGGACACTAAGGCTCTGGGAAGAAAAGTCCAGGTCTGGACGAGTCTGAGGCGCCACGAACCAGGCTTTTCAAGTTGCCAGCTAGCAGGCAGCTGACTCCAGTTCAAGAGTTCTAGGGGGAAGGGGACAAGTCCTGGCGTGGGACTCAGAACCCTGGGCTCCAAGCCCATACCCTACTGCCTCTCGGTGACTATGGACAAGCAACTTTGCCTCTCTAGGTTTCAGGCTTGCATCTTTGAAATGGGGCAGACCCAGAGGCACCTGCCCAGCTCACCTCTGTCCCCTGTGGCTCACCTCTGAGGGCACAGACCACTGAGGGCCGGGAGAGGAATAGGCCTTGAAGGAGACCACCCCCAGGGTCTGGGGCAAGCGTAGCCAATGGCCTAATCTTTACTGTTACTGTGAGAGAAGTTGCTAGAAGGTAGGGCTGGCCGCACCTCCACCCTAGCCCATGCAGAGACCAGATCAAGGGGTCTGTTCACCAAGGACCAGAATGCCAGGTCATTGGCAACTGACGCCTGAGGGTGGAGGGCTGGGCTTAGAGGGCAGAGCTAATGGGCAGAGGGCCCACTTCTAGCTCCAGGCGGTCCCAGCCCAGCTCCCCTGCAGCCCCCATGGGGACCTCCGCAGACATTGACACCCAGCCCTCCTCTCAAAAAAAGACAAAAGCGATGGACAGGGAATAGTTACAATGCCAGCTGTCGCAGCTCTCCTCAGCATCACCACATAAATCCTGCAGTGCTCCCCAAGTCCTCTCTGAGGGAGGCCCTGTCACTGTCCTCACTTCCCAGCCAGGAATCTTCTCAGGGTTAGTGAGGTTGAAGGAGACTCCTCAGAACCAAGTGCACGGCCCACAATCCAAACTGGAGCGCCAGGGGGGCGGTCGGAGTAAGACCGGGGTGGGGTCCTGTCGGCCAGGGCCTCTTCTTCTTGAGTCTCAGGTGTGTGGGAGACTCAGCCTGCTGGGCAAGGGCAGACCTCTCGGGCGGCTGGCTGCCCGGCCTGCCTAAGCTGGGGAGCAAGGCCCACACCGTGCAGTCGGGGTGGTGAGGACTCACTCACCGTGAGAGGTTGTGGAGTTTTCTGGCAAAGCTCGAACCTGCTTTATATTAAAACTGGTCTAACAGGTTGGTGTGAAGGGACTGCCCAGGCCTGCACAGGTTCCACATCTCCTGGAGGAAGATGGCCTTTGCGAGGTCCCCAGAATCCTCCTGCTTTCTTGAAATAAGTCGGGACTTATTTCAAGCGTCTGCCCTTACCCTTCACGGTGGGCCGCTGTGCAGGCTGGGAGCGTTCCTGCCTGAGAGTGCAAGCTGCCCAGCTCTGCCCCCAGCCCGATGCAGACTCGTGTTCGGCCTTGACCCAGCGAGATTTACTCAGTTGGCAGATGAAAAGCTGAGCCCGGGTATAGGGGCACCGATGATCCTAGGGGTGTCAGGACGCTTGGTGATCGTGGGAGAAACGTCCTAGTAAGACCTCACTAACGAGAGAAATCTGGATGGTCTGGTGGTATCTCTGTCCCAAAGTCATTCCAGAAGGCTAGTATGAGTCTAGGGAGGGATACCACGTGGGATCATTCTCCAAACCCACCTCCCCATGGCCTGGCGGAATCCTCCAGGGCCCGGCCTCCAGCCCCTGCCCCTGCCCCTGCTGCCTCCTCCAGAAAGTTCTCCTGACCCCACTGGTTGAGCACTCAAGGACATAGGGGGATAAACCCAGCATCTAAGATCAATTTGCCGGAAAGCTGCCAACCCCAGCTGCCTGTTCTTTTTTTTAAGATTTATTTATTTATTTATTTATTTATTTAAGAGAGAGAATGCGATAGAGAGAGAGAACATGAGAGGGGGGAGGGTCAGAGGGAGAAGCAGACTCCCTGCTGAGCAGGGAGCCCGATGCGGAACTCGATCCCGGGACTCCAGGATCATGACCTGAGCCGAAGGCAGTCGCTTAACCAACTGAGCCACCCAGGCGCCCCCCAGCTGCCTGTTCTTGCCAGCTCATGTAGCAGCCCAGGGGCAGGGGGCCATTGGGACCCCTCAAGGTAAGCTCTGCTCTGTGCCTCACTTCCCCAGCTAGTGCCTTGCCCCCTCTGGGCCTCAGTTTCCTCCTCCGTGGAGTATGGGTCATATTTAGGTCTATTCCCACAGTTGTGGTGAGCACCACGTGAGGTGCAAAGCCCTCGTCCATTGCCAGCACCTGGCGGGCACCCTGAGTCACCCCCCCCCCCAGACAATGAAGTTTGTGGGCCTCCTGCTACAGCAGCTTTCTGTCCAGGCCGTGGCACGAAGTGGGGAACACCCTGCCTTTGGCCCCTCTGTGTCCACTACTCACCCATTGGGTGACTCCAATCTGGAGGTGGAGCAGACAGAAGAGTCACAAACGGGCTGAGATCCAGGCTGCAGCAATGAGGAATAGCAGATATCCCTGGCAGGGTCATGGTGACCTGGAGGAGGCATGCTGTCGGGCCCTGCAGCCAGCAACAGAGAGGGTGCCAGGCTGGGCACCTGGGCCTGGGCACTAGTCCCAGTAAAGTCAGCCTTCACTCACCTCTTATTCACTCTCATCCAGTATCAGCTCTATTCTTTGCTAGAACTATCTCCATGCCCACAAATTTCTGTGCCTCTACAGTTCTGGCTTTTTATCCCTTCCTGCTTCCTCCTTGTCATCAGTATACCACTCCTCACACCTTTCTGCTCAGTCTTCCAGCATTTGTCTCTTCTAATCATCTAATGCCCAAGAAAACTGGGAAGGTTAGAACTATTTCTAAAATAAGTGTTAGAAGGCTATAAATGAGTTTCAGAGGCACTTTCCTGTGAGTTATTCAAGTGAAAGTGCAGAAAACTTCAGGACACAGTGGAATTTCAGGTACAGAAGTGTTACAAAGTCAGACCATCAGATGACGGAGAGTATTTTCATTTTAATCGCTCTTCCATCTACTTCTGGGGTATAGGGCCCTGAGAGGAGAGGGGTCCCCCCAACCCCAGCTAGCCTGTGCCAGAACTCTTCCAGGTCCCACCTCAGGCCAGACCCTGCCAGCTTATTGGCCACCATCCCCAGCTCCACTGTTCTGCCCCACTGCCCAGATGACCCTTCCCCATGCCTCCTTGTGGTCATGCCCTGGTACCTTTGCACTCCCTATACCTTTTTCTGGAATGATTGGCCCCGACTTCTCTGTTGGCCTCATCTCAAAAGACACTGCCTCCAGGAGTGGGTGTCCCCATAGCACCCTTCCCCCAGGATCCTCCACTTTGTCTTTAATTGACATCTCCTGTTTATACATGTCTCAGGTCGGGTGCTCCGTTGCCACCACCCCCAGCTGGCAGAGGCCTGGGCAGTGACCCTGCAGGCAGTCCTGCTGGCCTTCACCTCCTGCCTCCCGTTCCTCCAAGGGGAACAAGAGCTAGCAAGAGAGGAAGCCTGCTCCCTGTTCCCCTCCAACTTTTAGTGGGTCCCCTAGTAGGGCCTGCTCAGCCGTATAAGATCGCTGGGCCCCAGCTGACCCAGGTGTAAAGTGGGGGATAATAATATCAAACAGGACAAACTGTATAAGAACTCAAAAGAGGACCCACTGAGGGCTCCTTAAATGAAAAGTACAATTTTATTGTCGATACAGAAAATGTCAGTAGAAGAAAAAAAGACTACCGAACTGGGTTTTGTCTGTTATAATAATAATTATTTTATAAAGTCTTATCAGATACGTATTCCTTCCCCTCTCATGTGCAGGCGCCTTCCTGGGCAGGAAGTGGGCCCAGCAGACCCGGGGCCCAGCCAGACCAGCCCTGCGCAGGTAGGGCTCTGCCCTGTGAGGGGGTGAGCGGCGGGCTCTGCTGGGCACTGACATCTTGGCTCCATTTTCTTGTCCATTTACCCACCCTCCCAAAGCAGGGCTGGGGGCAGAAGAGGGGGGACACATTCACAGGTGGGTGGGTCAGCGCCAGGATATCCAGAACTGCCTTGGGTCCAGCAACAGGTCTCAGGATGGGGCTCTCCACAAGGAAGAACCAGAGAAGCTGGGGCAGAGCTGGGGTCTCCAGAGCACTCAGGGCTCAGGGCAGAGAGGTAGGGCTGGCTCACCTTGAGACCAACCCAAGGAGAATAAATAAATAAATACTGTATAACTTTGCCATCCCCCAGCCTGGCCTGTTCCCCCATCGGGGGACGGTCACTGCCAACCTCAGTTCCTCTGGCTGCTATCCCCCTGAGACAGGGTGGCTGGAAGGAAGGGGCCTGCCCCACCCTGTGGACTGAGAAACCAGGGCCGGCAAAGTCTACACAGTTCAGGAGGCCATAGCAGGCAAGTGGGGTCCTGGGCCCAGGCCACAGAGTGAGACAAGGTCCTGCCTGTCTCCCTCTCTTCTGACCCATGGCTCACTACAACGAGCCACAAGGGAGCTGGGGGTGGGGGGTTGACTTCCCAGCTGTGGGACACTTTTCCCTGCCCCTCACCCCCCAGCCTTTGCTCCTGCTGGCTCTTCCTGGTCCGGCCGCTCAGGGGCATGTAGTCACCGGGCTGACTGGAGGAGGGACAGCGGGGGCCCAAGTCCAGCTGGGGCCACTGTCCCCTCCAGGGTACGGCTGGGTGAGGCTAGGCAGACGCTCAGGCGCGTCAGAGCTGGAAGGGGTACTGTCGGAGGTAGTCGGCCATGCGCCGGGGCAGCGGCAGGCAGTCCACGTCAGCCGCCAGGCGGTTGATGACCAGGCGGCACAGGTGCTGCAGGCTGCGGGCGCTGCTTCGGCGCACGAACGGCTGCACCAGCTTCAGGTGCACGGCCGTGACTGCCGGCGCAGGTAGCGCCGGGTCTCCGGGCACGTCTTCCTTCGGGGTAGGCGGGGCCGGGGTAGGTGCAGGGTCAGGGCTGTCACTTCGGCTGTCGGCGGTACAGGAGGCCACATAGTGCTGCACCAGGCTGACCACGTCGGGGAAGGCTAGGATGCGCGGCCTGGATAGGCAGTTGGAGTCCAGGCGGAAGCTGGAGTCGGCATACTCGATGCGCACGTTGGTGGGGCCTCGGGTGGTCTTGACGGACAGTGTGAATAGGTAGCTGGGGTGGGTGCTGTCTCGGACGAGGAACGTGCCCTCTGGCATCTTCTGCAGGTGTTGCCGGGCCTCGCTGGCCGTGATGGAACCCCAATACCAGCCTAGGCAAGTGGAGAGGGAGCCGAGAGACTGGTCACAGGGGAATTCGGCTGGGGGGCGCAACATAGGGCCGGGCAGGGCAGGACTCTACCTCCCCCTTTACGCTTCCATGGGGAGCACTGCACCTCCCCCATCAGACTGTCCGGGGCAGGGCCACATCTCTCAGATCAGACTCAACGGACAGAGCTAAGTTTTTCCCACCGGACTTCCCAGAACAAGGCCTGCTTCCCTCCTCAAACTCACCAGATTCCCGGAGGTAAGAGAAGGTCTTGGCTATGCACAGCAGATCCTCCTCAGGGTCCAGCACCTTGGGTTCACTCTCTGGCTGGGCTGGGGTCTCCTCTGCAACCTCCTCCAGAAAGGCCCCGGCAGGCAAAGGCTGCATAGCTGGTTCGGGCAGCTCCAGGGACTGGGCCCACAGGGGCCGCTGCCCGATCCGCTCCACAGCCAACAGAGAACAAGGTCTAGAAGACAGTGGATGGGCAGTGAGTGGAGGCCCTGTGCTCTCCCTATTTCCAGAGACCCCCTGTGCCCTGGACCGGCTACATGACCTCTGGCCAGTCCATCTCGGTTTCCCTCTCCGCCCACTCGTGGGCTCAATGAGGTCAGCATACCACCTCCCAGCTGTCACCACAAAAGCCTCCTTGATGGCTTCCCCCAGGTGATTCTCTTTTGAAAGAGGCTTCTCCACCCTCCTGCATTTATTGAATAGTAATTAATCTCTCTATTGTGCACCAACCGAAAACACAGGTCATTCTCTATAGGCATTTCTAGGTCAGGATGGGCAACTGGTGTCCCCGCCATTGGTAGGATCCAGTGTAAAGAAGCCTCCCATTGGTGCCCTGTGGGCTGAGGGGGGGCCGATTAGATGGCACTGGTCCCACCTGAGCCATGGCCTGGGCCTTCATGGGGTGCTCCAGAGAGGCCCCCAAATTATGGTAGGATGCCTGAGGTCACGTGCTACCTCCCCATGGATAGGAGTATCTGTCGGAGGGACCTAGGTCCACACTGGCCAGGGCTGAGAGGCTGGACCAATCTCCCCAAACAGGTCAGACTCCCATCCTGTTTTCTCCTCCTCCCAGCTGGGAGTCTGGGGTGGACACTGACCTCTAAAGGCCCTGGCAAGTCCCACCTCCCACAAACATAAGCTCCCCCCAAAGGGCAGGGTACTCACTCCACATTCCAGATCCCACCCTGGCAAGCCAGCCCTACTAGGCTTTATGATCTTATGCAAACGTTGTGTTCAGTTTCTCCACCCCCTAATGAGGGATGCTACCAGTCCAGATCCTGCGGGGTTTGGCTATACCATATTCTCAGGTGGCTAGAGTTGGGTTGCTGAGCCAGCCCCAATCTGAGCAGTAGCCTTTCTCTAGGGGAAGGTCACCCAGCATGGTGATCCTGGGGCTTCCCGGGAGTGAGGGGCATGGGCCCTGGATCTCAAGGAAGAGACTGCTGGTCCTTCCTCACTCCTCAGGAAATACATCCTCAGGCCTCAGTTCTGGGTCTGGTCCCCTGCTGGGCCTCAGGACACGAAGATAACAAAACCATGGGCCTTGCCTTCAAGGAGAACTTATAACCCAAAGTCATAAAAGCAAAGGGTGTCATGGGGGGTCAAGTTCTGCCTGTTCCTGAGCTGAGTCTGTGAGGCCAAAGGAAGGAGGAGGGGGAAGGCACTCCCTCCAGGCAGAGCTGACAGCACAGGTTAACAGTGCCAGGGACTTCTTAGGAGGCGGGAAGAGGTGGACAGAAGCCTTGGTGGGACGCAGGCAGACAAGCCAGATCTCACAGTGTAGGTTATAGGTGAGCATTAGAAGATTTTAACAAACCCGGAGAAGGGGTCACAAGACCCTGGTCCACCATAGTCTGTGTACTGCTTCTCCACAGCCACTCTGGGTGCATTACGGGTGCTCTGGAATCCTACTGGGGGAACCAGAGGCCAAGCTCTAAGCAACCAGCTGGTGGCCTGCCTGCTGGGTCCCCGAGTTCAGCTCAGGCTAGCCACCAGGCCAGTGCCTCCAGTGTGGCCACGTCCAGACAGCTTAGCAGGACACTTGTGGGTGTGCGCACCTCTAGGGTCAACATGGTGTCTTGGTGTGTGAAACAGCCGTACTGGTCTCTGCAAACTCCTGGCCAGTGACCGTGTATCTGAGGAGGGGTGTGTCCACAGCTGTCATCATCATGGCAGGGGCCATGGCTGGTGTGTTCCAGGTGTGGGTGGCCTGTACGTGTGTGTACCTGTTGTGGAGCCCCGCCTGTGAGTCCTGACTGGGGACACATGCCAGGGGAGCATACTCAGCCCTGAGGGTGGGCCCCTCAAGCAAAGCCGGCAGCTGAAACCTACATTTGGGAATCTCTGCTCCCTACCCCAGGAGGGCACCAGCTGGGTTGTGGCTGTGTATGTGGAGGTCTTAAAAATCTTGCTCCCTGACACCGCACACTGGCCCTGAGGTCCCAAGGGGCCTTCGTCTGGAACAAAGTAAAAGGAGAATGTGGGACCCCAGAATTGGGGGAGGGGTCCTGAGGACAAGGGTGTGGGGGTGTTCGGGAGTCCCAAAATTCAGAGGAGGGAGATGCTGGAGACAATCAGGGAAAAGTATAGTAGCATGGTCTTCCTAGGTTGCCTCCCTGGAAACAGGGCGGCTCAGGGCAAGGGGCACTTCAGCTTTGCCCCACCTTCCACCCTTCTTCACTTGGTACTATGCCAGTTCTGATAACAACAGCCACTGGGCCACCCAGCTCCCCCTGGGTGTGGACACTCACTCATCTCTCCTTTCTCTCTCCCTGGAGCTTTCTGAGTTCCTGTCAGATCAGTCTGGAGAACATCAGACCTATTGGTTGAAGGGGGATGCTGAGGCGGAAGGAATGTACCAAGAATGCTCAGCTGAGGCCAAGACTCTGTCTTATCAGCCCCCACCCCACCCCCATCTTTGGGGAAAGTTGGAGAAGGGAGGCAGGAGCCAAGTCCTCACAACAGGATCCCAGACTGGGCCGAGAGGAGGGGTGACGCAATTGTGGGGGTACCACACACAAAATCAGGCCAAACTCAGGCTCTTCCAACAGCTGCTGGTCAGCAGGTGACAACCTGGCGGGGGGGGGGGGGTGCCATGGATCTCAGGCTGGCTTCCCAAGAAAAGCCTAATTGTTAGCCTGTGGCAGAACAGCGGATGATGGGACAGAGAGGGGCAGGGGCTAACCCAAGGTCATCAGTAGGCCCTGCGGCCTGCAGGCTACGGTAGAGAGCTCTGGGGCCAGAGGGGGTCTGGGCAGGTGAGCCACGTCTTGGAGTAGGCGCTTCGCGGGCGTTCAACTGCTCCAGCCAGAACCCAGGGTTAGGCTACCCCGTGTTCCTCCCGTCGCCAGCCGACCCCCAGTGTCACTACCCACAGTGAGAGCAGAGGTAGTGACGGTGTTGACACCGCTCCCTGTCGTCACCGCGAGGTCCTTCCGCACTCGGTCATCTCCGACCCGTCAAGCCCTCTCACGGGCCCGCAGCGAGCACGAGGCGGTACGCTCCCGGAATGCCGGCCGCAGAGGCCGGGCGGGGGCGGCGAGCCGCGCTTACCCCTGAACGCAGAGGACCATGTCCCGGCAGCGGCAGCAGCAGCTCCGGAGCTGGGGCTCGGCAGGACGGCGGCGGCGGCTGGAGGGAGCCTGTGGGCGCAGGTCTCGCTCGCAGGGGAGGCTCCCTGGGCGCTCGGGCGGCGGGCTGGGACTGAGAGGCGACCGCGCGGGCGGGCCGGGAGGGCGCGGGGGGCGGGCCGGGAGGGCGGGGCGAGCCGCCTAATCTTTTGTCCTCTGTGTCCCAGCCCTTCCCGGAAGCGACGTCTTCCTAGAACCGCCGGCTGTGCTGCCGGGCCTGGGAGGGGCGTGGGCGGGGGCGCCGGCTCCCGAGTGTGGCGCTGAGGGCTGCTAAAGCCAACACCTTTGACAGATTTCCAAGAACTTTCCAGGAAAATGGGGCGGGGTCCCGCTCGCCGACCAATCGCAGCTCAGGAGGCGGAGCCGAGTGGCCGGGGCGGGCCAATTGCAGCTTTGGGATCGTAAGCTGAGGAGCGAGCCGGGTTGAACGTGACCTAGAGACCAGTGGGGGAAGACCCGGTGGGAGGAGGCCAGGGAGGGGCAGGGGTTCTACCCGCCCGAGCCCAGACTACTTTTGGGCATTCCGTTTCGTTGGGGACAGTCCCCTTTGTCTCTCTGCAGAACTCATGGCTGCGCAAGGGCAGGGTCACGGGCCTGTCCGCCCAGCTAGCGACTCCCCCAAAGCGGTCTGTCCGGTGTGCAAGCGCTCCCTGTGGGCCGCATTTGGATCCCCGGACTCTGTGTGGGGTGGTGGGGAAGTCGGTGGCATCGGGTGGGGTTTGGAGAAGGACGTGGGAGGAGGGGAGGAGTGCAGAGGGGGGCCTCAGATCCGAACAGGTCCGCGGGGATCAAGGATCCACCACAGCTAAAAGGATCCAGGCGAGAATGTTTTCTCTGAAAGAGTTGAGAGAGAAGGCACACCCCAATCTTGGGATGCGGCAGGTGTGGCGACCTCATTATCCATTTGATGGCTGGGGCAATGGGAGACCCCATCATGGGGCACCTATGTAGGGTGCAGTCTCTTCAGTAGAAACTGTCTACCGCCCCATTACTGTGAAGACAAAGGGGCCTCATAGCTGCCAAGCAACAGAATTAAGATTTGAAGCTGGGTCCCTATGGGGCCAAATCCCAAGCTCTCTATCCCAGGACTACCTCTTCCCTTCACTGAACACTTTGGATGTGCCGTGTACTATCAGTGATTTCCAGCCTCATTTGTTGTCTAACCACTATATAATGTGTCCTCTTTACAGGTGAGGAGATGGAGGGACAGAGAAGTGAGAATGTACCCTAGATCTCACAGCTGGCAAGTGGTGAGTTGGTGCTTGGACGCCAGCGCCCCCCCTCCCCCCGCCCCCCGGGTTCCTTGACCTAACAACTCCTAGGCGTCCTTCAAGATCCAGCTTTAAGGTCCACAGTGAAGCTTCCCTGCCGCCAGGCCAGTCAGTGTCAGAGGGTTTTGCCCTCCAACCACCTTTGGTGACTTTGACAGAGTAATGCACCTCACCTGTGTGCATGGTCTATGGTGTGCCCCTGTTTTGCCCCAGGTGTTGTGGGTCCCTCTGGCCATCTCATTATCACCTCTCCTGCTCTGGCTGCTCCCTACCCACCCCTGCTCTGAGTGCTGGGCCCACAGTGCCACCCAGTGGCAATTCCTCTCATGGTTTCACTCGACACATTTCCTTATTCTCTCCAGGATAAGCCCTCCCCACACTCCAGGGATTGGCCTTGCTGCAGGATCTCCCTGCTCCTCTCCACCAGGAATAGTCGCAAGATGGGTCAGTCACAATAATACACAGCGGTGCCTTCCTCAAAGTCTGGCTCATTTGGTCTCTCTGGACTCATCATTTGCAGCCTTTCCTCTCCCAGAAGAAGAGTCTACACATGTACGCGCGTGTGTGTGTGTGTGTGTGTGTGTGTGTGTGTGTGTGTAGGGGCTATATTCAGTCCTTTACACTGCCCCTCCCCCCCGCCTCGCCTGATGCGTGCGCGCGCACACACACACTCACTGGACCCCTTCCTCACTGTAAGCTATTCCAAAGGCCTCAGCCCTCGGCCCCTTGGACAAATAGCTATCATGGAGGGCTGTGTGGCAAAGTCTGACACCACCAACCCACCCCTGCCCTGGCCCAGCTATCCCAAACAGTGAATTCTCCCATCAGTGTGCAAGTGGTTGCTGGAAAATGAGCAGCATTCTGAGTCTCTTGGGTTGAATGAACAGTTGCAAAACATCTGTCTATGATGGACCTACGAGGGAAATATGTGTGCTTGTGTAAGCATTGGCATTGGTGGTGGAGACTGCAAAGGGACAGGCGTCGCCATTGCTTACTTCTTACATTTCCCTATGGTTTGAATTTATTATAATAGGCAAGTTTTACTTATGCAATTAAAATTTGAATTAAAAAGAGATCAGTTTAAAAATATAATTTTAGGGGCGCCTGGGTGGCTCAGTCAGTTAAGCATCTGCCTTCGGCTCAGGTCATGATCCCAGGGTCCTGGGATCAAGTCCCACATCAGGCTCCCTGCTCAGCGGGGAGTCTGCTTCTCCCTCTACTTCTCCCCCCTGCTCGTGATCTCTCTCTCTCTCATGCTCTCTTTCTCAAATAAGTAAATAAAATCTTAAAAAAATACAGTTATAAAATGTTTAGAACAACTGTAATCTGATTCTGTTTTTAGAAAATAAGATAACAACTGCAGCATATACTGAGATAATTTGGTCGCGAGGAGCAGCCCCCCCCCCCCCCCCCCGCCAGCTGCCCAGCACTCTGCTTGTGAGTGGGACCCTGCTTGTCCAGAATGAGATCTTGCTCAGTTTTGGTTTCACCTGGCCCAAACCAGTCACCTCCAGAGGCAGGATCCTTCTCCAGTCTCCAAGCTGTGAAAGCTTCCAGATCACAAGGCTTCTTCCAAGTCTCTGAGATCTTGGATCAGATTCTCAGGTGGGGCTCTGGGACTGAGGTTCTGGGTCCTGCTGGGCATAAATGTCTGTATGCGTGTGGTGCACGTACAAGCCCATGTGTCTGGGCACATGTGCAAGTCTGCACTTGTGCATGTGTGTGCATCTGTGAACACGTGTAAGAGCATATTTGTACAAGTGGAGGTAGGAAGGGGGGCTGGGAGGCACAGGAGAGGAGGGTATCGTTCAAGGGTGAGATCGGGGCCCTGGAGTTGTTCTTTGGGGGTTGGGATGGAGACCCTGCCATGAGAGCTACTGATCTCAGGCAGGCTGCTTGATCTCTCAGGGCGTGTCTGTCCTGTAGGCTATGTGGGGTGGGTACAGCCCTGCTTCTTCTGGTCCCAGTGAGGTCATGGAGTGCCCCGGTAGAACACCCACTCAGTGTCTGGTCCGAAAGAAGGGTTTAGTCAGTTGAGGCCATCATCAGGGTCTCTGCTTCACCAAACCCTGCTAGCTTTAAGGTTGTCTCAAGGAGACAGGGCAGAGCCCTGGGTCCTTTCCTCTGGCTCTACGCCTGCACACACCGAGTACCAGCTCTCCTGGGAGTGCTGGTCTGAAGAGCCTTGGACCTGCAGCCCAGAAATCCACGTGCATCCACATGCGTGCGTGCGTGTGTGTGTGTTGGAGTATGGGGAGGTGGGCGGGAGGCTATCTGGGCCCGATCCCAAAGCCAGAAGGGCTCAGAGAACCTGGTGGGACTGAGGCCTCAGTGCCTGCAGTCCTACAAGTGGCCTGTAGATGGCAGAAGAGGCCCGCGCAGGGACCCTAACCCAAGCCTCTCCTTCCCAGTCCCAAGTGAACCACCACATTCCAGTCCCTCAGCCTGAGGGTTGAGGAGTGGGCGGGGTGTGCAGGAGTAATGCAGATTTGTCACAGGAGAGAGCAACACCCCCTGCGGCTCTATACAAGTTGTTTCCTCTCCGGGGGCCTCAGTTTCCTCATCTGTGAAATAAGAGTTGTTTAACGGCCTGTGATGGGAAAACTGGTTCAAAATACCTAAGATCGTCTAAGATGGGCTCAGAATAGAGACCTAAAAGTGGAAGGGAACACCACATCGTTAATATAGAGTATATGGAGTGGGAGGAGGAGACTTTTTAAACAGGACACCAAAAGCCCAAAGTAGAAGATGAAAAGTTAATGGATCTGACAAAATAGGAATTTAGGATATCTGGTCTAAGGACGCTGTATCCCAAGGGAAAAAAGCCACGGATATGAGCAGGAGATGCACAGAAGGTGAGAGACACCCAGAGCCCCCAGGAATTGGAAAGAGGCGAATCACAACGAAATGCCATTTCACTTGGCCTGATGGCAAAAATTAAGACTTTAGGTAGGCTGGCGGTGGGACACCACTAAGGAAGTAGCAAGCCTTACAAGCCTTGCTGGAGGGCCGTCTGCAGAGTGCAGGGAAAACGCCCGACTCAAGTGGCTTCCTGAGGCTCCGAGAGAAGCTAGACTTCCTGCACTGTCACTTCCTAGGTCGCTGGTAAACTCCGGGGCTCACACAGCCCTCGAGGGTGTCCCGAGCGCCTAGGTTTCCGCCCCCTTCGAGAAGCCACGCCCCCTATTCTGTCCCGGAGCCCGGGCGGGGCCAGCCAGGGCCTCCCTCCCCGCCCTGTCCTGCCAGGGCTCGCCTGGCCCTTTAAGGCCGACCGAGCCCGGCCCCAAGTCCAGGACTCACGGGGGATGGGGGGTGGGGGGGGGGAAAGGGGAGCGGTCACGTGGGTCGCCGCCGGCGCGACTCGGCTCTAGGAGCTCCCGCCGCGGGTTCCCGGGGCCCCGGTTCTTGCCCCTCGCCGGCGCCAGCCAGGTACCCTGTTGTCAGGGACGCTCTTGCCAGGTACGCCCTCATAGGGCTCGCTCCACCTCCTGCTCCCAGAACTCGCGGCCTCTCGGCGCCCAGTCCCTTCCGCTCTTGACAGGAGTCGGGCAGGACTCGCTAGTGCCGGGCTTCGCGACCACCGGCCCCCCGCTCCCCGCCTCCCGTCCGTACTCTCAGACTGTTCGCTTCCCACTCCCGGCCCTGTCTGCTGCCGGCCGCCCAACCAGGCTCAGGGGCTCCGGGCTGCGGTGTATTGGAGGAGTCTGAGCGGAACTCATTCTTCCCTTCTCCTCCAGGTGGCCCTGGACGCGCCAGGCTGGGGTCGCCTCTGAGCGCCCCGCGGGGGCCATGGATGGCGAGACAGCAGAGGAGCAGGGGGGCAATATGCCCCCGCAAGATGCACCCTGCGGACCCGGCTCAGCCGGCGCTCCTGCCCTCGGGGGGCGGCGGGAGCCCAAGAAGTATGCAGTGACCGATGACTACCAGTTGTCCAAGCAGGTGCTGGGCCTGGGTGTGAACGGCAAGGTGCTGGAGTGCTTCCACAGGCGCACTGGGCAGAAATGTGCCCTGAAGGTCAGTGACCCCTCACTGCTCCGTGGGTGACCTGGAGGGCCCAACAGCAGAGGCCTGTGGGTGCACTGTGTACCCAGGACCCCTGCTAAGCTTCTTATGATCAGTATCTCCTTTCCTTCTTCTACTCCCCTGTAAGGTCAGGCTCCTGGTACTCCTCGCTTTACAGATGGGGAAAACAAGGCTTAGCCTAGCTAGGCTCTCTCTCCCGGAGAGCTAGGAGGTGGAGTCAGTATGAGTAGAGTCTGCTGGACCCGGAAACAGGGAAGGAGTGGTTCCTGACTCCGGTTATGGCTGGGCCTATGTGTTCCCGCCAAAGGGGGGGGGTGCTCTCACTCAGTTTGGTTGTTCCTTCCACGAGAAGCTCTTTTTTTCCATGAGAAGCTCTTCTGACTGGAATGGATCTGAGTTTCCCTCTACCTGAGGCTGAGTCCCCACCGAGGCTTGGGGTGGGGCTGCGTTGTCTTGTGGCCCCTGACTGCCTGGGCTGGAGTGCTGGGTGGGAGCCTCCCAGGGCTGGCTGGTGGGCAAGGATGGTGCCCATCACACCTGTGAGCAAGAGGTTGCTGATGGGCTCCAGCTGAGTCACCGGCCCTATGTCGTAAAGGGCAGGTCCTGCTCCAAGCCTGACTCACCCTGGTTCCTGGGCAGAGGGCGGGCCAACCATCTATCTGTGTCACATCATAGGCTCCCTGGAGGCCAAGAACTCACTGATATAGGTGGAATCCAGGGAGTTCTGGGGGTGGCTGATCTAGCCACATAGTTCTGGCTTAAGTCATTTAGTTCTGGGCCCAGGACCCTGCCCCATACCCAGAATGCCTTGAATCTGTTGTCACTGGGAACTTCACTCAACTGCAGTTTGTGCCAGTGGCCACCTGGACGGGTAGATCATGGCAAGGAAAGTTAGAATACAGCATAGGATCTCATTTTACAGACATTGCAATTACGAGCCTGAGTGCAGAGTTCTGTGGACGTGGCTCTAATCTCTGGCCTGCATTTGCCAGCTCCGTGACCTTGGACTAGGTCCTGGACTCTGGAAATCAGGTTTCTGCCTCTGTTCAGGGGGAAAGATAAGGAGTTGATGTGAACTTGGAATGAGATGATGCCTGTAGAGTAATTGGTACAGGGCCTGATGCAGGCCTGGAGAGGTTACAGGAATTATTTAGGGCACAGTGTCTGCAAGTATCTGAACAGGGACCTGGGTCCAACTCCCTGCGTCTTTCCTAGGGGCACGAGGGCTGATATGATGTGTCTGGAGGAGGCTCAGGGCTGGGCTGGTGAGGCTGAATCTCAGGCACAGCTTCTTCACCGACCAACCCAGCAGTGGAATGGGGTTGGGGGGGGGCCTTCTCTGAGTCCTTCAGGAGAAAATGGCTCTTCTCAGGAGGGAGTCTCTGCCCCTTCGCTCAGCACCACCTTAGCACTCTCACCTACACTGGGGTAAGGGGCAGTCTGGGTAGATAGACAAGGGGCCAAGTGAAGCCAGAAAACCTCTTCTTAATACCAAGGCTTTGGCCCTGTGGACCAGGGCTGAGCTCTGACCAGCCCTTGTGGTGTTCCAGATGCTGTGAGCAAGGCAGGGATGGAGTGGGAGGCCAGAGATCTTGGGCCCAGGCAGCACCAGCTTTAGGCAGGCCTGGGTCTAGGCCCTTCTCCATAGATGCTATGTCTGACAAATGACTTGGGGGAACTTCTGACTGTAACAGTTTCTAAAACACCTCCTCTTGAATCTGGGGCCTCAGTGCTTTCTTTGTTCCAGACTGGGAACTAAGACAGGCCTAGAACAAATTCCCCTGCTATGCCCCCTTAGGCTTTATGGGTGAGTGTGGCTAGGGCTACTGCCTTGGGACCTTCAGGAGCTGGCCCTAGGAGGACATGGATTAGATGTGGCTCCCACTCCAACACCTTTCTTGTCTTGCCCCCAGTCTCCCTCTGGTCTAGTGGGCGAGTCTGGAAGTTTTCTACCATCCGGCAGGTCTTTACCATCTTCCAAGATGGCGCTAGCACTGCTTCTGAAACATCATTTCTGAACTGTGAGTGGTGGCCCCAGCCTTGATGAGGAGAGTGGCATTTTTTCTGCTTACCTTCTGCTCCCTGCCGTCTCTGCCCTTCTTGATAGTACAGGCCTAGGGCCCCGGCCTCTCTCCCGGCTTGTCCTCTCGGCGCAGTTGCTCCAGATGGCAGAGAGTGCTCAGCCTGAAGGCTGCTGTATCAGGCGCTCCTAAAACAGGAAGCGCTGTGGTCAGTGTCCCTGTAGCTGTTACTATTCCCTGGGGGCCCTGGAGGGAGGGCTCCTCCCCGGGGAGCTGAGCCTCTTCCCCTCAGCCCCTGACCACTGTTGTGGTCCATTTTGGCTTCGCTCCCACTCAGTGGCTCCTTCCCAAGGCCACTTCCGCTGCCGGTGCCATCCTTCCCCTCTCCATTCCTAAGCATGTGCTGCAGTCCCCTTGGCAGGACCTAGAGGGGACTGCCTGCCAGGTATGGGGGGCAGGGGGCCGCCTCCTACCGACATCTTGTGCCCCTTCCTAGGCCTCACTGATGAATTGGTACCCCTCAGTTTTACTCCTAGCTGGGCACAGCCTTGCATATCTGCCCCCCCCATCAGTCACCCCACCACATCCGAGACGCAACCCCTCCATCCTTATCACATATATGAAAACTGTGACTTGGAGTCAGTGGTCAGAAATCGTGTAGCTTGATTGGGATGACAGATTGTAGCAGAGGCCAGGGTCTCCTCCCCTCCCAACTTCCTGCCCAGCCCACTTGTGGTCCCCTGCCTGTTGGCAGGCAGGAGTGACCATGACACTTAGATAAATAAGCACAATGAAAGGTTTTGAGAGGACAGAGGGGTTCTGCCTGCGGGGAAAGGGGGGGTCTTCTTTCCTGCCCCTGCTGTCCGGGCTCTGGGGCTTGGGGCCGTCCTCTCTGACCACTGGAGTATGTCGGAGGCCCCTGGGGCTCCCCGTGCCCTCCTCTCCTCCTCTTCATCAGACAGAGTGGAGTGGTGGGGTGCTGGAGCCGCAGGCCGGGGAGTTCCCCACATGGCTCCCTGGGTGGGGCCGGCCTGTTGAAGCTGGTGCTGCGGAGCTGGATTTGAGGCTTGGGTGCGGCTGCCAGGCGGGCCAGGTACTTTCTCATTTAGCAGCTGCCGCCCCCTCACCTGCCATCTCCGGACCGGTCAGATCAGCCTTGGCAGGGCCATCTGTTACCGAGTCAACCAATCAGGAAGCGGGTGGAGGGGCTGGTAGCCCTGTCCAAAGGAGGCCCCCAGTAGGGGTTTCACTGTACCCAGCCTCCTCCCCGGGCTGCCCCTCTCCTCGAAGGAAAGAATCGTTGGAGCTCGTGTGCTTCCAAGCCGGTGGAAGCTTCAGAACTGTCAGGGGTGGGCAACTGGCTGTTTAAACAAAGATCCTAGGAAGGGCATCAAACCCTAAAGAATGCAAGTAGTGGGGTTTGGGGCAGAGATCAGTTGTTTTGAGCTGCTTCACACCTGCCCAGCTGGCCTTGCTCACAGGTTTAGAAGCTGTGCTCGAAGCCTACACCTCTGCTGGGGATCCCCTCTGCTGGGAGTGCCAGAATCTTCCCATCCTATCCACGAGCTGCTGCTGTCTCTCCAGGCTTCAGGCCTTGGTGCTGTGGATTCTAATATTCTCATAGACGGCTAGCAGTTTTCCAGACTGTTCTGTCTGGCAGGCCCCGTCCTCAGTGCATGATACATGTTCTCTTACCTAATTCCTGTGGTTCCCATTTTATGGGTAATGTCGCTGATATTCAGTAAGGTGAACGACTTGCCCACAATGCACAGCGGAAGAGTGGCAGGGCTGTGATGTGAGCCTATGCAGTTTGATGCCAGAGTCTTCGCATTTAAGTCACCCCACGCCTCATGCTAGTTTCTGGGGACATGGGAGGGTCTCTCAGACTTGGCCCCTGGAAGTGTGCTGGCATCTTTGGCTCCACTGGGAGCCCAGGTGGTGGTGTTCATAGTTGTCTCTCTCTGCTCAGCTCTCCTCACTGTGCAGGACCCTGCTTGTGAGGGGACCAGTGGTCCCACAGGCCAGCACACAAGGGCCACGATGGCTGTGGGGCTGTCTCAGAGAGGTTGTGTGGTTCATCTCAAGCCTGGTGAGTCTCCGACAAGCCCAGCCCAGCAGAGCCCAGACTGCCACAGGCAGGAAGTGAGGTTGGTGAGTGGGCGAGAAGAAACTGTGTCTGGGCTGGGCGCGCCAGGGGAGACTTCCTGAGAGAGACTGCCAGCTTTAATCCAGGCCTCTGGTCTGAGAAGGATGTGCATGACAGAGGGGGGCACAGGGTGTGTGGGACGGCCTGCCTGGTTTGCACCACTCAGCACCTGCTGCGGAGCACCATTTCCCCACTCCCAGCCGTGGGTCCTGGCAGGATGTGGCTGATCTCAGCGGGGCAGGCGTCCAGGCCCTGACAGATGCTGGGAGCCATAGAGGGTCTATGAGGACTCTGTGGAAGGAGAGGCTTTTACATAGGGGCCTTGAAAAAAGGTCAGCGACACCCCCCCCCTCATTCTCCCACAACTCAGATTCATACTGCGCCCCCAGGGACCTCTGTCTGTCCTTGGTGTCCTCTCTCACTAAGTGGGCAGAAATCCTCCCTCCTTCCCCCAGAGCTTTCTTTCCTAACATCACCAGAACCCGCGTGGAGCACTGTTGCTTAGGGTGCTCTAGAGGCTCCTGGTCACCTGGACTGTCCTTTAGTTCAGGCCCTGTGGGAAGCGCCTGGTCTCTGTGACAACAGAGGTCTGTTATGTCTCTGCTGAGGTTTGCACTTGGGGAAGCTATTTCCCTACTTGGATCCCTCATCTTTTTCTCCAAGGGCCTCCTTGGGATATCATCACGGGACACCCCTGTGAGGGGGCAGCAGGTGGAGCACCTGGCTTTGCAGTCCCCTCACCTCCTTTGGTTCCAACCTGGTGACTGGCTGCTGGGTGTCCAAAGGTGGTGATCACCAGGCAAGAGTTGAAGACAGCGGCAATCCCTAGGTGTGGTAAGAGTGTGCTCCCAGCCCTCCTGTGTGTGTGGGTCTCCTGCTCTCGGGGCAGTAAGAATATGGCTCCCATCAGCCCCTGTGTTTTTCCCGGGAGAATTTTGGTTCTGCTGGCCTTGCTCCTGTCTATTTGAGATCTTACGTGTTCCCACGTGAGAGGCTGCCTGAGTGCATTTTGTTGGTGGCATGTTATTGGCCTTTAGGAGGATTCCCTTGGGCTCATCGTGCCCCTGGGGAAGCCAGCCCCTTGTGGGGTGAGAAGGAATAGTGTGAAAGGAATTTTGGGTCCTGGACTCCTCCCTACCCTCCCACCCTTTTGGAACTAAGTGGATTAGCCCTGTGTAATTGTGAATAAAATCCTGCTGCTGGGAACCGTGGTGGGGGGGCGGTTTGCTTCGAGCAGGAGAACAAGAGGAGACTGCTGTTTGGGGGAACAAGAAGCCTCAGGAGGCCTTTCCAGCGCTGGACAGGCCAGAGATGCTGAGAATATTGATTTTGTGTTTTTTTTTTGTTTTGTTTTGTTTTGTTTTTGTTTTTTTTTTGCGGGTTTTGTGTTAGGATTGCCTTTTTCTTTAGACTAGGGCTTTTGTCCTTGCTGCTTTCTCTTTGTGGTACTTTCTGTTCTTCTTAGCTCCTTGTCGCTTTCATTTCTTCTTTCCCCTCTCTGTTTCCCTCGATGTTACTTAGTTCCTCCCCTCTCTGGCCTTGCTACTCTCTGTCTCAGGAATTTCAGGCTTAATGGGCCTCTTCTCTGCAGCCCACAGGCTAAGGGCAGGCAGGGGGCAGATGGGGGCTGGTCAGGTGCTGGGGATTCATGCGAGTCACCCTGAAGGGCTCACCCTGAAGTCTCCCCCCACCAGGGTAGGGTGGGGTTAGGACAGGAAGGAGAAGCATCTGTACCCATGCCACTCACAATGTCCCCTCCTTGCTGCTGGCCTTGACCAGGTGTTGGTGGCCTTGGCAGCCAGAGCAGTGGCGTCAGGAACATTTGGGCCAAGCTTGTAACCCGAGGAGTCCCCTGTGGAGTGTAGGAAGTCAGCGTCGGCAGGGGCCTCCGCTGTTGGTTCTCCTTTTATGGCTCAATGGTCTGGGACTTTTGCTCTGGACAACAGTGTGAGATCAGGAGCACTGTGACTCCCAAGGATTCTCTGGCTGAGGCTGAGGAGAGAAGGGGCTGGGGTCAGAGCCAGAGCCTCAGAGCCAGTGGGAGGAACTTGTGGAGGGACTGGGAAGGCTTGGACATGAGGTGCAACCTCCCTCTACTCTAGGGGACAAAACTGCACGTGAGCTGCCGCGCACTTGCCGGGACGAGCACCCCAGAGCACCTGCCTGTCTAGCCTGCATTCTGCACCTGACCCCATCACCTGTGACACTTGAGGCTGTTTTCAAGGGTGTGATGGGCCAGGGCCTGGACCTGCCACACTCATCACCCCATTCCTAAGGGTTCAGCCTCCAACAAGGGACTCACAACTTGTTCTGTAGATGTTCCCCCAACGTAAACAAGCCCTCTTCTCAGGGTGTGGCAGAGGGACAGGCAGGTAGCCTCCATGCTCTCTGGCAGGCAGTGGCACATGGGGCAGAGGTTGGGGGTGGAGGGTGGGGATAAGAGCACCCACTTATCCCTTGAGTGCTTCCTACGTGCTGCACCCAGACACAGAAACATCTAAGAATGGATGTATCACCCCCGTGTCACGGATGCAGAGGCTGAGATTCAGGAAGGTGAAGTAACTCACTCGAAGTCTCAGAGTAGGGACATGCCCTGGCTGGGCTGGAACCCTTGGCCTTTCTGGCGGCCAAGTTGTGGCTCTCAGCTATCTTTGGGGATCAGGAGCTAGACCTCTCTCCCAGGCCACAGTCTACCCATCTATAAGATGAAGGGCTGGGCACTCTGCTTGACAAGAGCCCCCCATCTCGCTGTGCAGACCTTTTTAGTGGGCAGTGATTGTGGGCATTGCTAGGGAAGCAGGCAGGTAAATAGTGGTGCAAATAGACGGGCAGTGTGGAGACCGGCTAGAGGGGGCCCCAAGATGCCTCTCCTAAGCTAGCTGGTAAGTGGTGTTGCCAGGGGGACGGTCAGCCGTGTGACTCCACGAGCAAGGTCTGTGTTCAGCTACGGACAGGAGCTCTGGGGTTATGACTTAGGTTGGAAGACCCCTTTCCACTGTACTCCATTGCCCAGTGAAAGCCTGCAGTCAGGCTGAGCCTGTCCCAGGGCGCATCTTTACCCTAGGAAGGCCTGAGAGAGTGGGGATGAGTCACTGTTGCCCATTGCTATGGCAGGAGCATCCCTCAGTGGGGCCAGGCCACTACCCTGGCCTCTCCGAGGACTTCCCTTTCCTCACGGCTATGGCTCCATGGCATGATCAAAGACCGGGACATTTTCCCAGGAGTTGGAACACTCAGAGCCCTCTAGCAGAAGAGGAGCAGGAGAGGGAGAGCGACCAGGGGCCAGTGGAGGTTGGAAGCTCCTCTGGGAGGAGCCTGAGTGGGGCCATGGCGGCCTGTGCTCACCCAAGCCTGTGTGGGGAGCTGCAGGGACATGGATGAAGCCAAGGGAAATGGGAGCGATGCTAGCAGATATGATGCTGGCTCTTGGCTTCAGAAAGAGCAGGTCTGAGGGGTGGGGAGTCAGAAGGTTCCCTAGGGTCTCGGCACTATGCCTCTGGGAGTAGTCCAGTCTGTCTCCCCCCCTGCCCCCAGCACACACATTTATTCCTTTGTTATCTTTGTGACACCTCCTCCAGGGGACAGAGACCAGCCATCGCTCTTCTCAGAGCTAGAGGGTGTTGGGTCTCCTGTCTCTACGGCTGGCTGGGGGCACGAGCTGCTGGGTGCCTCAGCAGGGGTCCCCCGGGCATGGCCTCACTTGCCCCGGTCGCCCCCTGCTTAGGGAAGGTAGCCACTGCCCTCTGCAGCCCCACTGGCTATGTGGGCATCCCTGTGGCACAACTGGCCACTTGGGAGCACAGACTGTGGCTGGGCTGGGGGTCTCTTCACGAGGAGGGACCATTAAAGGGACCTTGCTTCCGAGATGAGAATAAAACACTTGCGTTTGCTGAAATTTTCCACTCTTAGGATGAAAATGTCCTATTTTTACACTGTCATAGGAGAAATAGAACTAGGGTAATGTCTCACCGATAACATAGCTGATTTTGACAGAAAAATGCTTTTTTCCCCTAAGAAGTTTAAAGGAGGGTAATAGAACCTGGACCCTGTGCGGAGGCGCTCTGGGGCCTCACAAGGCACCTGAGTGGCCTCTCCTCAAGCCCCCTCTCAGAAGTCTCTGGGTGGGGTGCTGGGATCTGGTACCTGCCTCAGGCAAAGGGAGTTCTGGTCCTGCCACTTACTCCGGGTATAATCTCTGAGAGAGAGAGAGAGAGAGGATGTTGTAGCTCTCTCTGGGCCTCTTTCCCCTCCTGTGAAGTAGATGCTGGTAGTCACAGACCTGCCTGTCCTGTCTCCATTGCCATGTGTGAGGAGACTACACATCCATTTCCACAGATGGGGAGTTGGAGCTCAGAGAGGTTAAGGGATTGGCCCAGAGTCACCACACGCTTTGCAGAAAGGGACATTGCTCCAAAGGATGCACGGTGGCAGTTGCGGCGTCTAAAGGTGGCTGCCGCCTGAGAGAGTGAAGTTGTGCCCCTCCCCTAGTCTGAGAGCCGGGCTGCTTCCCTGGCTGGGGTCCCCAGGTCTCCACCTTGCTGCCTCACCCGACCCCTGGCCCCCTCCCCTGAGGTCAGCCATCTCATCCTCTCCCCACCCTGGAGGGTCTGTCCCTTCCCCACTGGGCCTTTCACAACAAAGCAGGGTCCACAGACTCTTGATTCTTAGTCCATTTTTGCAAAGCCATGTCCAGTTCTGCCCCTCGCAAGACCATTTCCTGTGACCTGCTGGTTTGCAGGGGGTCTTTTTCCCCTTGATCCCAGAGGCTGCACCTGGATTTCCCCAAGTTCTGCAGGTGAAGAGTATGGGGCCACTTCAGGGCAGACCCAGGGGAATCCTGGAGCCAAGCAAACCTCAAGGCCCATTTCCACTCAGTAGGTACTTGGCACTGTGCTAATCTGAGCTCTCTCTGTGTTCTCATTCCGTCCTCATGGCCGCCAGGGACCATGCGTACTGCCACTGTTCCCATTTTCCAGTTGGGACCAGTGAGGCTCAGAGAGGCTACATGGCCTGCTCAAAGCTAGGGGCAAATGGAAGATGGCAGTCCACGTCTGTCTGCCCTGGAGTCCCGTGCCCACAGCTGGTCCTTCATAGTATATGGTCTCCGGGGGCACGGGGACCCCTGGGCCTGCCCCAGCTAGCACTTACGTTCCTGCTGTCCCTCTCCCTCCCTGCCTTGGAGCCCAGCTCAACTCCCTCTTTCTGGAAGCATTCTTCCCCTCTCCTACCCGTCTCCAGCCATCTCCCTCCCCAGACCTGGCACTTCTGCCTTTGTTTCCAGGTCGTCTGTGGCTGGTGGGAAACAGGTAAACTGAGGCTATCAAAACTTAGCAAATGGAAGGAGTCTTGTGATCCTGAGACTTAACCATTTCCAAACGTGCGTTGGATCTCCTGCAGGCTCAGAGCCTCAGCCATTCTCTCCTCTCCCGGGACTGTGGTGGGAGGCGCCCAGCCTATCAGCGGTCCTACCCTCCCTGCTGCACTCCACCCCCTGCCATCAGGTGCTCTGGCCTTGGCCTGGAAGGGGGTTGTTTGGGGGCTCCTCTTCTTCCTGGGCTCCCTTGGCTGGGCTTCCCCGTCTTGTCTGCTCTGCCAGGTTCTGGCTCTAGAAGGAAAAGAAGAGGGAGAGAAGGAGCCAGGACCAGTTCCCTAGGGCTTACATCCTCATCAAGCACTCTGATTGGCAGTAAATCATCCATAGACCCCCAAATCCTTGGGGACAGAGTGCCCACGGCTGCATTCCTGGCCCCAGCTCTGGGCCTAGCCCTCAGGCAGGGCCAGTAAACGTTGGCAGAAGTGGGGGAGGGATCTATAAAATGGGCAGGCCTCCCTGGGCATGAGGGATGAATCTTGGTTCCCCAAAGACTCCCGGATGCAGAGGTGGCCATGTGTGAGCCGTGAGACCCCGAGAAGCCACAAAACCTCCCTGAGCCTCAGTCTCCTGGGCCACTGTTATGATAGCCACCAAGTGGCAGAGCCTTGTCTAGATCCCGAGGTGGGGGGCCAAACCCCACATACAAAAGGAGCAAAGCAGCCGTCGGCGTGGTCCCCACTGCCTAGAAGCCAACAGATGGGTTCAAGTCCTGACTCTCACTGCCCCACTGTGTGACTTTGGACAAGTCACTTGACCTCTCGGAGTCACAGTTTCCCCACAGTTAAAAGGATGATACTGGTTCTTCTCAGGATCTGGTGAACACTGAATGAGGTGGTGTCTGTGATCAGATGCCATGGCCAACACACCACTGCCCGAGCACCAGGGAGAGATAGCTGTCAGGAAGGCGTGGCTAAAACGGATCTGACGCTCTCAGTCCCTGAGCACCCAGCTGGGGCCTGGGCATTTGGGGTCAGTGGTGTCATGTGAGCTGACCTCCCTGGAACTTAGCCTCTGAGGAGGAGAGGTGAATGGAAAGGGAGAGCCAGAGGCCAGGATACAGCCAGAACGTAATGAAGTGAGGTCTGGTCTGGCACGAGGCCAGCTAACCCATAACTGCAGAATTGGTTCCATTAGCTCCTTTAATGAGCTACAAAAGCTGAGGAAATGAGTGTATGCGGGAATAGTGGCACATGTCTGAGGCTCTAAATCGAAACTGTGGCGAAAAAGTGAGACTTGACACTGTCAGCAGCTCTCTAAATAGCACTGGCTCCCTCGGGTGGGTTTGGCGGGGGGCACGGCCTTGGCTTTATGAGAAGACACTGAGACCAGAAGGCCTGAATCCTGAACTTGAGGTCAATCTACACCGTCCCATCCCTGAGGCTGTGGCCTCGGCCCCGAGGGGACGGAGCAGCTCGTGAGGGTCAGGGGCTGGCCAGGGCCAGGGTGAAGTGTGCTGGAAGCCCTCACTGGTGCTAGCCACACAAGGCAGGAGTGGTCTCAACAGCTGGCTATAAAATGAATTTAGCTATTCCAGTGGTGTGTCTCTCATAAAAGCAGAGCTCTGTCTAATGGGAAAAATAATCCTAAATAATCAGAGCTGGGAGCCAGAAGGGACCTTAGACGTGGCTGAGTTGAATGCTCTTGTCAAGGAGGGAGTGTGGTAGGTTCAAAGTGCTTTTTCTTACCCATGACCTCTCTCTGTGGAGAATAGAGGTTTCCCACAACGAACAAAATGGGAGTTGAAGACCTGTATTTTCCTATACCATTCCATTCAGTTCTGCTGCCCGAGCGTTTGGCATTGAATGGGTGCACCACGATGCAATCCATAGCCCAGAAATGCCGCTCTTCAGTGTTCTGGTCTGCCCTTGCCTGAGGCTGGGATGAGGCTCCCAAGTGGGAGAAGGGGTGTTGTGGGGGGACAGACCGGTCCTTCTGCCTCTCTCTTCTCTGTACTCTGGCACAGGACAAAGCTGCAATCCCCAGAAAGTAGAGGGTCTGGCGATGTCACCTCAGGCTCCCGGTGGTTGTGCCAGGCTACCATACCACACGCCGGCCTCAATTTTTAGGAGGGAATTTATATCAGATAAGTTCTTGCGAATCTTTCTGTATCTTGCAAAATTATTATTGAAGGTGTTGTCAGAATGTTATACTTTTCCCTCATGGAAGGTCTGATGTTAAATTCCTTTAAGAATTTGGTCTTAAGGGGCTCCTGGGTGGCTCAGCCGGTTAAGTGGTTAAGCGTCTGTATCCCAGGGTGCGGGGATCGAGTTCTGCATCCAGCTCCTTGCTCAGTGGGGAACCTGCTTCTACCTCTCCCTCTGCCTCCCCGCCCCCGCCCGCCGCTTGTGTTCTCTCTCTCAAATAAATAAATAAATAAATAAATAAATAAATAAATAAAATCTTAAAAAAAAAAGAATTTGGTCTTGGAAAAAGTTCAATGAATGTCTCTGCTTCTCTTCATGGGGTGATAATAGCAGCAGAACCTATCTGGTTTCCTTCTTTGCCAAGACTCTCTGGAAGCTCAGAATTAAAAGATGTCCTCAATTATAGTTACGAGCTTACATGGGTTTCTGGTACATTTTATTTTTCTCTGTATTCTAAAAAGAATCTGACGTTTTTTGTTTTAGTCATGCTTTCAGGGTTATAAGATGCCCGAACTCCTGTTGTCAATGAGTAGAGCAGTGGAAATGATAAGACTTAGAGTGGCTCATTGGGCAGTGAGAGCACCTGGATGCGTGGCCTCCAGGAGGTTCTCTTTGCTGTAAGGATGATGTCTCTCAGGCTGTGGGTTGTCATGAAATCCGGAGTAAATATTTCTTAATTTGTTAGTGCCTCACTGATGGGAGAGATTGCAAGCCAGCTCTCTTCCCCCGGAAGGAGTGGGTGTTCCCACAGTGGCCACAGAGCAGCTTGGCCTGGGCTGTAGGTTAATTGGCTGGGAGTATGGAGGTTGGGTGAGGGGAGGCTGCCTGTCCAGGCTGGTGGCCTGGGGGACTCCTGTGTGTGAGACAGATGGGGAGACTGTGAACACTTTTTACTTGAGAAGAGCCCGGCCCCGGGGTTAGCTGGAGGTGGACACTAGATACATGGGTGAGCATAAGGGCCTGGGTAGGTGGCCCTTCTGGGGCTGGGAGGTGGCTGGAGTAGGGTGTTGGGGGCTTGTCCCAAGGTTGTCTCCTCACAGAGCCGCCACAGACATCCCAGTTCCGTGTGATGCTCTAGGAAAGCAGATGGAGTTCTTTCACACTGGGCAATGTGAGGTGATGCAGCAGACAGGGCCTCAGTGGGAGAGGAGGTCTGGGTGGAGGGGTCTGGGCTTGGGCAAAGCGGTCACAGGGTGAGTAGTGGGCAGCAAGACCCCCAGTCTTCCTTGGGCACCTCTCTGTGCCCAGTACTCTGGTAGGCACCGGAGAGAGAGAAAATATTGGATGAATGAATGGACAGATGGATGGGTCCCACTCTCTGGGGGTTCAGAGTCACTGTTGCAGGGGTAGGAGACACGCATGCCCATGGCCCCCACCCCCATGCTCCCTATACCCATGCATCCCCAGGACACACCCCTATACCTGCCTGTATCCATGTTCCCGTGCCCCCCCACCCCCTGCGCACCCACACCTGTGCACACGTTCATTCCAGAGCAGGTCTCCCGAGGCCTGTAGCGGTAGTTTTGGTTGGTGCCACCCCATCCTCTCATTTCCCCTCAGGGAGGGGTTGTCTGGACACTCTCTTAAAAGTCCCTTCTTCTCCTTGTTCAGTCTTGCCACACTCCGGCTTGGTGGCCCCAGGGCTGTGACTTCATCCTCCTGAACCTCTCTTTCCTCAGTCTGTAGACTGGGGTTGCCGGCCCCGCCCGGCTTGCCTCACAGGGCAGCGCCAGCATTCCCATGACATGAGGGGGGAGACTGTTTTGTAAACTGCAGTCCAATGTTGCTCTCGCTTTCCCCGCTCCTGGGCTGGGGAGCTCCTCCACCCACATGTGAAGCCTGTCCTTGGGTGGGACAGGATGCGGCATGCAGGGAGGGAGGGCGCCCGGCTAGTCCTGAGCCTCCCATTCTGCCTGGTGCTGCTGGGGGCGGGGCACATGGGCCCCTCGGCCTCATCCTTTGTCGGGGTCCACCGGGGGGGTTGGCAGGGGTCTTGGCCATTCGGCTGTAGGCTCTAGGGGTAGCTTGGAGAATTTGTCAAAGGAGAGTGAGGGAGAAGGGAGAGGTTGAACCTGCTTCGTCAAAGCCTGAGGCTAGAGCAGTGTCGTTTGTTCAAGGAAATGTCATCTCAGATTCGCTGTTCATCTAACTTCACTGGGGGCCCACACCTCAAGTACAGCCAGGAGCCCCTCCCTTGGGAGAAAGCCAGGGTTCTGCCTCATGGGTGTGTGGGTACCTGCTGGGCGCTTGATGGAGCTGCCCAGGAGCCATCACAGACCCTCAGCTTTGGTGGAGCCCTAGGGGGCCCAGGGGACATGGAGTGGGAGTGAGGTTAGGGTGGGGTCTGCCAAATTGGCTGGTCAGAAGGCCATGCCATCTTCTTTTCTTCCCAGCTGTGACTGGGAACCAGGTGGCACCCATCGGGTTCAGGCATTTGGATATGGGTCTGTGGAGCCACAGGGACTGCTCCATGGGGGCGGTGATGTGGGAGGGGGGCTACGGTAGTTACTTTGCAGGGAGCCCCTGACCAGAGGTTTCTGTTCCTCCAATCTAGCTCAAGCGCTGTAGCTCAACATTAGGGAAACAGAGGCCCAGAGAGGCAAAGGAGCCACCGAAGGTCACACTGAGAGTAAGGGTAGAACCTGAGCCTCCTATCTCCTAGCCCTGTGCTCATTTCCATGCCTGGGGAAATGGGGCTCTTGCTTGGGGACATCTTTTATGAAAGGTTGTGTGGACTCATGTACCTGTGTGAATTGCCATTTATAGCAATGGCCTTGTGGGCTGCAGCAGTCAGGATGGGCTCCTTGGGAGAGGAGGTACAGTCTGGTTCACCAGGGAGGGTGGATGAGGTGGAGTGGGGAGCCAGTTTGGCCAGGTTGTCACGTCTCTCGTTGTTGAGCCTTCCTAGGTCTTCCTCAGTTTAATCTTATTCTGTCCTCATGATGGGTTGTGAGTGTTTCTTCCTCTTAACCCCACTTCATGGATTTGTTCCATAAATCTACAAATATTACATCAGCCAATGCTCTGTGCCAGGCCCAGTACTGGGACCCAGGGATGACCAGGCAGGCTGGCGGTGCCCTTGCCCTTCCTTTACCTCTCTGGGCCTCTGTTTCCCTCCAGCCCGGCTGGGGCACCGGCCATGTAGTCTGGGACCAGTTAGTTCCCCTTGCTGTGCCTCCATTTCTCAGCTAAGGAACGGGGATAATGAAGCCCCTTGCTCCTAATATTTGTAAAGTGCTCAGAACAGAGCCAAGCACGTTGAAAGTGCCATACTTATATGTGTGTTTGTTTAAAGAGTTATCAAAGGAACACGCTAATTGTAGGTTGTGAGCCAGCAGGGCACAGGAGGGAGGTAGGAAGGGCGATGACGCGGGAGCTCGCTGGGAAGCTGGAAGTGTTTCTGTCTTGCTGGGGGTGTGGGTCATGGGGGCATGTGCAGCTGCTCAAAACTCATTGAGCTGCGCTCTTGAGACCTGTGCATTTTACTGTATGTGAGGTGTACCTCAACCAACAACACACACACACACACATATATATAAAGAAAAGTTGAAGGGAGAATCAGGGATCCTTGAGGTCCTCTTCAGTCAGGGTGGTCAGGGAGGGCTTCTGAGAGGAGGTGATATTGGGGGGACTCCTGGAAGAGGAGAAGGCTCTGGCTATAGGGAAGGCAGATGAGGAAACTGAGGCTTAGGAGGTTTGGGGCCACACTCAGGGCCAAGCTGAGGGATCAAGAATGACAGCCCAGGAGGTTTCTTTGCAGCTGGGCCTGGGCTCTGGCCCCTGTGATCTCCCCTGCAGGGAGGCCAGTAGGGGCATTTACTGTGTTTTCTGGGGGCAGCCCTCTCCCCACCCCTGTGCCTGGTCTTAGGGTCTTGGCACTCAGAAAAGGACTATTTTAATCCATGTAGGAAATGGGTTCCTAAATATGGACTAAGTCGGGTGGGGGGCATTGGGAGGTTCCAGCTCAGGGCAGCTCCACCTGCTTCTCCACCTCAGCAAAGACAGGGCGCAGGCCCAGGCCATGAGGCCCTTGGGCCCCTCCTTGGTCGTACACTCCCCTCCTCCTCTCCCTCCCACACCTTCCTCCTAGCACCATGCCCACCCTCCCACCCTTTGTTTGTTCAGGAGCCCAGTGTTTTCTGTCCGCCCTAGCCAGGAACCTGCAGGCCAACCTGCCCTGATTTGCCCTAAAGCTGCTTTCAGCCTGGTGGGAGATATAGAGGCAAAAACCCTAGAGGGGAGGTGCCGGGAGGTCTTTCCAGAGGAGAAGACATCTGAACTGAGCCCAGAAACTTCCTCAAAAGGAGGGAGTTGACCCAATGGAGAAGGAGAGTGGCAAGAGTGTACGTGGCATAGGCAGAGGGTAGGCTGTTCGGGTCAGCAAGTACGTCATTCCGACCAGAACGGGAAGGGCTGGGGGCAAGGGATAGCAGGCAATGAGAGGAAGACAAGCCCGAAGGCCAGGGGAGGAGGTGGCCATTATTTGGAGGAATGGGGGTGGGGATGTAAAGAGTGGGGCCAAGGATAGGTGGGGCTGGGGACCCCACTGGCAGGTTTCCCGCTATGTACTTGGGAGTTTTTGAGAGGAGAGAGAGGACTCGGGGGCAGGGGTGAGATGCCAGAAGCAGGGCAGAGTGAGGAGGGGATCCAGGAGCCAGCCTGGAGAGCCCTGCAGGACACTGTCAAGTCAGGCCAGACTGGGGAGGAGATGGCAGGGGGCAGGGAGAAGTGTAGGGAGGCCATGCAGAAAAGGGTGCAGAAGAGACGGAGCAAGGAGGGAGGATGGTGCATCTTGGGTCCTGTGGCTAAAGACTGGGGGACCCCTGGCTAGAGTCGCCTCAACACAGTGGGGGTGAGCTGGTGTGGTGAGTGGGGGTGCCTGAGCCCCTGCCCCCAGCACTGTGAGCAAGAAGCTGGTGCTCAGGAGCTGTGTGGGCACGGAGCTGAGGACGTTCTGGGAGGCAAGGGCAGCATGAGCAAGGGACTCATGGTTTCCAGGCTGGGAGTCTGTCCACAGCAGCCTCTATGCACACCCCCATCCTGGACTGCTTAATGGAGCAGGGACCCCAAAACTGGTGGAGGGACTTGCCCGGCTTCTTGCACCCCCAGGCTACGGTCAAGGTGTGCAGCTCCAGAGATGGAGGAACAGCCATGGGGCAGCAGATGCGAGAACCTACTGACGTCCTCCGTGCCTCAGTCTGCCTCTGCCTAGAGAGCTTGGTCCCAGAGTCTGCCCCACCCAGCGCCCTGGCAGAGGGAAAACCATCCTGCAGATGAGGAGACCAAGGCCAGGAATGGCCCAGGGTCCTGTGGGGGCTGAGCAAGACGAAGCTGCTCTTGAGCCCCAGGCTTGAGTTCTGACTCTGGTCCTCAACCCTGATCAACTAGAAAGCAAACGGGGTGGGGTCTCAGGTGAGCAGCCCTGTGGGAGGATGGCTTGTCCTGCTGTTCGCATTCTGGACCACCTCACCCTGCATGCTGACTTCTCCTCCCCTACACCTCCTCCTCTGAGCAGGACCACTCCGGGGCCTTGCTCATTACTGGTGATTGGACTTCTGGCTGGCGGCCATAGCCTAGGGCTGAGTTAACCTGGGCAGGGATCCTGATGCCCGCCCACCCGCTGCGTGCCTTGCTGTGATGCATCCTGTGGGGATGGCTCTGTTATGACTCCATTTTACGGAGTTGTGGGCTGTGGCTTGGAGCTGTGAATGTTCACCCCTGAGGTCATACTGAGTCACTGGAAGAATTCAGCCCCAAACCCAGGCCTCACCTGACCAGGCTGTCACCTCCTTCAGCTAGGGTCCCTCCTGCCCCCAGACTCTACAACTCTTGTGCCATCCCATTGGAAAAATGCAGTTCCAGGGATGTGTGGCCCCTGGCCTGGGGTCTCACATCTGATGTGTGATTTGTCTACAAAGCCCACGCAACTGCCACTCGACTTGCAGCCCCCAAGAAGGGAGGCAGGGCTTCTGTAAGCGGCCTCTGAGCCTTTCCAAGCTGTCAGCCACCTCCCAGGGCTTTCTTGTGGTCATTGGACCACAAGTCAGAGAGACCTGGATTTGAATCCTTATTCTGCCCTTCATAAGCTGGGCGAGTTGGGCAGGTCACAGGCCTCTCTGAGCTTACATATTCTTGTCTGTCACGTGAGGGCAGTGACATGAGTGGGGAGCTGCTGGGGAAGTGGGCTGTGTGCCTGACGCTCTCTGTGCCTACCTGCCCTCAGCTCCTGTATGACAGCCCCAAGGCCCGGCAGGAGGTGGACCACCACTGGCAGACCTCAGGGGGCCCTCACATTGTGCGCATCCTGGACGTGTATGAAAACATGCACCACGGCAAGCGCTGTCTCCTCATCGTCATGGAGTGGTATGCTGGCCCACCCCGCGTCAGGGCCTCACCGGTACTCCTGTGGCCCCCAGGCTCCCACCCTTCTTTAGGGGCCCTCTCTGCTCTCAAGACAGCAGCTGCGGGAGACACCCCAGTCCCTGAGGAGGAATGGAGGGGCAGTTGCAGGCCTTGCCCATGGAGCTGTGCAGCTGGCCACAAGGCCATTCCATCCGTGTGGGAAGGGAACTCCAGGGGCTCCAGTATGGCCTCCGGGGATGTGCTCTCACTCTGTGAGGAGGGGCTGGAAGAGCGGTCGGAGAAGGCAGCCAAGCCCTGAGTGTGTGATGCTGGGCAAGGCCCGGCTCCTCTCTATGCTTCAGTCCCCCCCGCTGCACAAGAGAGGATGGGACAGTGTCCATACCCCAAGGACTTCTGTGAATTCATAACACCTTGTCAGAGATGGACCGTCCCTGACCTTGAGATGGAGGCTTCAAAGCCTCCTGCCTTGGGAGGAGCAGGACACACACTGTCACCTCCACCTTCTCCTTCCTACCTGGGTTTGGGCTCCCGTGGTCCCAGGAGACCACAGGGTAATCCAGGACCCAGCAGCCTCTTCTACCTTGGGCTTCTCCCAACAGCACTGTGGCTCAGCCCTAGCCTTCCTCAGATGCTGGGTCTCGTGTCTGGACCTCGAGCTCCTCCCCATCCACCTTTAAGCAGCCTTCATCCTATAGGTTAGCAGCCCTTGAGTCAGATGTGAGGTTCAGATCCCGGCTCTACCACCCACCAGCTGTGTGATTTTGGGTAGCTCTTAACCTCTCTGAACTTCTGTAACTGCCATGTAAGAAGTGGAGGAAGATGTTAACGTGCTATTCGCCCTGTACCTGACTCCGTTCTTAGGGCTCCACGCGTACCGCTTACTCAATTTGCACAACTCTGTGAGGCTGGTGCTCTAAATCCCGTTTTACAGAGGAGGAAGCTGAGGTGCAGAGAGGTAAAGGGACCAGGCCAGGATCACGTAGCGCTGTAGGTGTTCAGAAAACAGGGGTGATGATGATGACAATTGACATCTCCTCCCTTATTTGAGGGAACCGAGACTTGGATGAGGGTTGGGCTGCGCAAGGCTCAGCCAGGTGGGGGTAGCCCCTGTGGCAATACAAAGGCCCCCCCCCCCCCCATGATCTGAGGACCTGAGCCTACCCTAGTTCTAAGAGTCCAGGTCAACCCACCCAAGCTGATGGCCTCCTACGCACCAGGTTCTGCAGGGCACAGGGAGGCTGCCCGTAACCATTTCCCAGGGGCAGAGTGGCCGGGCCTAAGCTCTGGGCCCGTGGTTCAGGCCAGGGGCAGGCTGACACCTGATTCAGGGGGCCCTGCTTCTAGTTACTTTCTCTTCTAGCATGGAAGGTGGTGAGCTCTTCAGCCGGATTCAGGAGCGTGGCGACCAGGCTTTCACCGAGAGAGGTAGGTGTGTGCAGCAGGACCAGAGGGGGCATTCAGACCGAGACGGGCCACAGAGAGTTGCTGTGTGATGCTGGGCAAGGCCCTGCTCCTCTCTATGCTTCAGTCTCCCCCGCTGCACAAGAGAGGATGGGACAGAGTGTTCGTACCCCAAGGACTTCTGTGAGTTCATAACACCTTGTCAGAGATGGACTGTCCATGGCCTTGGGATGGAGGCTTCAAAGCCTCTTGATACCAACCAGCACTTGAGCTGGGAAGAGGTGGTCCAGGCCTGAGGAAAGAGGTCCAGGTGGGCTGGGACATCCCCAGAGGAAATGAGGATGACTGGGGTGGGGGTATAGGATGGGTCCTGGGTAGCAGGACTGCTCTCACCATCTTGTGCTGTTCCAGGGGGGATGATCGGGTGGAAGCCCCAGGCTGCCCGACCTTGGCCTGACAACACTGGCCCTTCCTCTGTCTCTGTCTGCAGAAGCTGCAGAGATCATGCGGGATATCGGCACTGCCATCCAGTTCCTGCACAGCCAGAACATCGCCCACCGAGATGTCAAGGTGAGGCTCAAGGTTAGGGGACCAGAGAAGGGAGTACACAACCCCCAGTGGCTCCCAGCACCCACTAGATGGAGGCAAGCTTCCTGATTGGCATTCAAGGCCTCTGTCCCCTAGCCCAGACTGCTCTTCTCAGCCACTTTTCCCATGTTTCCAGCATACTTACCCTGCCCTAGCCAGATGGGTCTCCTTGTTTCTTTCAAACACTGTGTAATCCCAATAGGCTTTAGAACAACTGTGGGCCTACCTCAAGTCAGTAGGCCCTGACAAGCATCTTGTTTAATCCTCACATAACCCCGTGGGCCCGGCGCCATTACCCATTCTACAGATGAGGAAAGCAAGTCTCAGAGAGATTGTGTCTTGCCTAAGCCTGCGCAGATGCCACACCGGTATTCATTCATTCATTCTTTCAGTGAGGATTTTTTTTTATTTTAAAGATTTATTTATTTTTTTGAGAGAGAGAGGGTGAGGGGGTGGGCAGAGGGAGACAAACCTTCAAGCAGATGCCCCGCTGAGCACGGAGCCATCCCAGGAGCCTGAGATCATAGCCTGAGCTGCAATCAAGAGTCAAAGGCTCAACTGACTGAGCCACCCAGGCACCCCCAGCGCCAGCATTTTCAGGGAAAGAAGTCGTTAGCTGGGAGAAGAGGGGGAATGAGCAGAGGTAGTTCCAGTTCCTGGGCCTGCTGGCCCTTTCAGTGGATGGGCTTCAGACATGTTCTGGAGGCTCAGCTCTCCAAATGTCCTGTCTAGGGAGGGCTGGGTCCTAGAGGTCATCTGGACCAGATGGGGAAAATGTGAACCGTGTGAGGCAGCCCCACATACAGACGCATGTATGTGTCAGCCACCATCAGAGCAGAATCTGCGAGTCCTTAGCCCGCTGCCCCAGGCCTAGAGCGTTACCCTGAGGCCTGTTTCATCCTGAGACTGGGCCGAGAGTTGCTGAGGGCCCAGCTGCGGCATCAGGTTCCTCCTCTGGCTGAGTACCAGCAGCCCGTTTATCCCTTGATTCTGGATGCACGTGGAGCCACGACAGACTCACCTTCTGAACCCTTGCTTTATTTTGGCCCTGCCTTTTTTTCCCCAAGGAGAGAACAGTCTTCTGTAGAGGTGACTCCCTTGTGTAGACTAAATGTGCTTTCCTGTTTTCACCCCAGGCCAAGGTCAGGTCATCTCAAATAGTACCAGAGAAAAGGCTTTCACTGGCCCCAAACTGGAACTCCATCCAACACCCTGTCCTTCTACCCCAGCTTTGCTTGAGGGTCCCCCCTTTCCTACAGGCCCTAGGTCCTACCCATTCATTAAAAACCAGCTTCAGGGCTGCCTCCTCCATGCAGACCTCCTTACTGTCCTCTCCCCTTAGGCCTCTCTGTGCTTTGCAACCAGGAAGAACTGCCTCTGTGCAGCTCCTGGGGCCTAAGGGGCAGGGGCCTTCTCCCTGAATGGCCTCAGGCGGGCTGCCCCACTGCCTTGTTCCGGTTTGGGTACCGGACAAGTGCTTGGCAACATGAGCTGCCTACCTTGCCTGGAACCCTCATTTTGGTATTTCATGGCAGCATCACCAACTCAGGCTCCGCAGTTCCTACCCCTGGGTTCTCTGTGGCACTTGGCTCTTCTCAGCTTTGGCTGAACACCTGCCTCTGTTTCCCTTCTGCTAAAGGAGGCATCACCTCCCAGCCACCTTAGTCTTCTCCATATCTGACCCACATTGTTGGTGACCAAGGCCCAGGTCTTTTTAATGAGATGGAGCTGGCTCCTCCTGAATTGATTGGGGTGAAGGAAGTCTGCCTGAAGATCATCTTGGGAACTCTTCCCCCACCTGGTGCCTAGCTTCAGACCAATGCTTTATCTTCCTGGCCCAGCCTGAAAACCTGCTCTACACGTCCAAGGAGAAAGATGCAGTACTCAAGCTCACCGACTTTGGCTTTGCCAAGGAGACCACCCAAAATGCCCTGCAGACACCCTGCTACACTCCCTATTACGTGGGTGAGTCCTTGGGACGTGGTTTGTACGTCCCTACCTCCGCTGGACCCTCTTGCCGTGTGGGGCAGCCCGTGGGTTGCAGAAGCCAAAGGGTTAAAGCCCAGTAAGGAGGGAGGGAGGGATCCTGTCTTCGTGGAGGCGGTGACGTGGGGGGCCGGAGGCTGCAAAAAATATTCTCCCAAACTTCAGCTTCTGCTTTTGAAAATAGATCCAGGAAAATTCTGGCTGTGGCCTGTGAGCTGAATGACATCACAGCAGCTCTAAATATATATGTGATAAAAGGCTGCCACCAGCTTGGGACGGAGCCCAACCGCGGTTGTTTTTCTCCAGTTTTTATCTTTCTGGGATTCATATTCAGAAAGTAGGCAGGCCTTTCCTATTGCATTAGAAGGATACAGGGCACCAGCCCCTTGTCTTCAGGGAGAGGGTCCCTTAGGCCAGGGCAGGGATAGGCCTTGGGGGTGTCACATACCCATCCATGCTTTCTTCCTTGGAGAAGCTCCTTGCTCCCTTGTGAGCAGGTAGCCCAGATCTGGAAAAGCCCCTGCTGAAGGCGCTCCTTATCCAGGAGGGGTGATGACTTGCACTACAGAGGGTCTTTCCCCTCAGGGGAGACCTTCCAGGAGAACTGCTTAAGGAGTGGGGAGCCCCCGAGACAGCCGAAATGGTATCCTGTTTACCAAGACGTGTTTTGCAGTATTTTGGCTTAGAAATCCTCTGGCCTACCCATCTCATTGCACAGGTGGGAAGAGCAAGGCCCCATGGGATGGTCGCCAAGCTGAAAGCAGAAACCAGAGCCCCGCCCTGGCCCCTCCTTGCCCGTGGGCTAGGCTGTGCGTTCAGGGGGACAACGGACACAGGGCTGCTTGGGGGAGGAGGCCCTCTTGCCTATGGCAGGACCCCACCAAATCCCAGACGGGCCTTTTCTCCCTTTCCTCCCTCAACAAAGGCCGATATCGGCCCAAAGAAGCTAGGAGGCTGTCATTCCTTACAGCCCAGCCTAAAAGTGGGTTTATTTTTTCTGGGAGCTGTTTTTCCTCCCCCAACTTCACACACATGCTGCCTTCCCAGAAGGTGCCAGACACCAGTCTGCTTTGCCCCGCCCCTCAACCCAGGCACCTGCTCCCCACCTTGCTCAGGCTTCAGGCTCCTGTCTGGGCCCCAAGACCCTTGGGGCTGAGAGCCCTCCTGTGCCCTCTGTCCTGGTAGCTCCTGAGGTCTTGGGTCCAGAGAAGTACGACAAATCATGTGACATGTGGTCCCTGGGCGTCATCATGTACATCCTGTGAGTACCACCACCTCTGCCTCCGTCGCCACCGGCCCCTGGTGCCCTCAGTACCACCGTCGCCACCGCCCCCTGGTGCCCTCGGTACCACTTCTGCCTCCTCTCCCCCAACCCTTGGTGAGGGACTTGAGTGGGTCATTCTCCATGCAGGCTGGGGACACCCCTCTTTCAGGGTGCCTGAAGGTCTCTCCTTGCCAAGGGCAGATGGCGTTCCCAGGATGAGCCCAGAGTCCAGAGGGCTGGTCTTCTTGCCAAGGTGGCTACCTTGGTGGCTGCCTGTCTTCCCAGTCAGGGATGCGGGGAGGAGAATGGGTCCACCCTGGCACTGTCCTCACTCCTGTGCTGAATGCCCTCCACTCTCTCCCAGCCTGTGTGGCTTCCCGCCCTTCTACTCCAACACGGGCCAGGCCATCTCCCCAGGGATGAAGAGGCGGATCCGCCTAGGCCAGTATGGCTTCCCCAATCCTGAGTGGTCAGAGGTTTCTGAAGATGGTGAGTGAACCTCTCTGCCCCGGCTTGTTCCACTGGACCCCATTAGCCTTCATTCTGGGAGATACCACGTTGGTGTCAAAGCAACCTGTGTTCAAATCCTGGGTGCGTGACATCCCACATCCCATCTCCCTGCTAGGGACCCTAGGCAAGTCACCCAAACTTTCTGAACCTCAGTTTCTATATCTGCTAAATGGGCTCAAAACTTGCCTCCTCAAAACATCCTCTAACTCCTACCCCTTCTTAGTATTTTCCCTTTGGGGACCACAGACAAATTTGCCCTGTACCCATTCTCCATGGCTGCTTAACGAGTTACCCCCAAACACGTGGTGGCTTAAAATAAGAAACAGTTGTTAGCTCACTGTTTCTGTGGGTTAGGAATTTGGGAGCCCATGCAGACCTGGGGCGACTGGCTCTGAGGAACTCTGCAGCCTCCCCACTCCCCTGTCTTCCCCAGCCAAGCAGCTGATCCGCCTCCTACTGAAGACAGACCCCACAGAGAGGCTGACCATCACACAGTTCATGAACCATCCCTGGATCAACGTGAGTGCCTCCTCGTCCTGTGGTGGGCAGTGGCAAGCTGGAGGGGGGGGCCGTGGGCAGGAGGGTGGTGGCTCCAGAGGCCCTTGTGCAGGCCGCAGATATGCAGCAGGACCTCGCCGAGAGCCTGACTTTGCCCCTGCTCCAGTCAGGCTCCTTCACCTCCCTGAGCCTTGCTTCCCATATCTGAGACCAGGAGAGAGGGTGGGGCTGGGGAGCCAGTGCCATCGCCGGTGCTTGTTCTAATCCAAGGGTTTGGGGCTCCTTCCAGCAATCAATGGTGGTGCCGCAGACCCCACTCCACACAGCCCGCGTGCTGCAGGAGGATAGAGACCACTGGGATGAGGTCAAGGTGGGTGGACGCTGTTGCTGTCTCAGTCTCCCAGGATTTTGGGAAAAGGGACTCCAGGGTGGTGGCTACCAAGAGCCTGGGTCATCATCCCCTCCCCCCGGGGCGAGAGCCCGGGGTGTCACAGACTGCACCAGGGGTCCAGCTGGGGCACCCAGAGCACTGGGCCACGCTACTGCATTCAGGGTGGTGCTCCTGGCTCACTGGGACTTGGGGCCGGGGGCTCAGTGAAGGAAGGGGTTTTGGCATAACCCCCCCTTACAATCTACACTGGGGAGGGTGGTCAGTCTGGTTTCAGCATAGGGGACAGCAGCTCAGAGCCCCAGGGCACCCCGGGCACAATCTTCAGGCTTTAGTGCCCTGTGTGCCCCACAAGTTGGTGTCCCCTGCAGGCCTGTGGTCCTTAGCAGGTGACATTGGTCCAGGTCCCTGTCCTACTTACCCTTGGTGTGGTCACAGGGAGTCACTGCACTTTCTGTGCCTTGGTGGATAAGCTCAGTGTCCACCACAAAGCGCTGCAGTGTGGATTAGGGGACACAAGGGGATGGCCCAGTGCTGGGCATGCAGTGGGTGCTCAGGCAGCAGAAGCTGTTGCCACCCTCGTTGACATTAGTAAGGGGCTGGAGGCAGGAGGGTGATGGCTCTTGAGGCCAGTACATCCTGACCTCCACGGACATCTGTCACCAGGAGGAGATGACCAGTGCCCTGGCAACCATGCGTGTGGACTACGACCAGGTGCAGATCAAGGACCTGAAGACCTCTAACAACCGACTGCTCAACAAGCGGAGAAAGAAGCAGGCAGGCGGCTCCTCAGGCTCACAGGGCTGCAACAACCAGTAGCGCACCGGGCCTTGGATGAGGGCCTTGGATGAGGGCCTTGGATGGGCCCGGCCGCGCAGCCTGGGCACAGACAGGAGCGTGCTGACGCCCCGGGTCATTGTTTTTAACAAAAGGATCATTTTGTTGTGTTTTATTTTGTCACTTAGAACTTCAGGATGGGCGACCATGACTCCAAACCTCCTTAGAGAGGACCCAGGGCCCTGGAGTTAGGGAGCCACCTGCCACAGCTGCAGCGCCTTTGGCCAGAGCGGCCTGAGTGAGATGTAGCTCTGCTGGGCACGCTGGGGCATGGCTTTAGACTTCTAGGCCACCGGCAGTTGTGGCGGGCTTCCCTCCTCCCTTGGAGACACCCCCCTGTAGGGTGGGCAGATGGGCCTGGCCTTGGGAAAGGCATCTGGCCATTGGTTGCCATGGTGACCAGGGACCGGCTTGCTGTCTGTGAATGCTGAGTGAGAGAGCAAGGGAGGGAGAAGGGGCAATGGGGGTCTGCTTCTGCGTCCTTGGGGAGGCTGGTCTCCTTCACACTGCTCCACCCTCTCAGGCTCCCTCCCTTTGGTCTCCCGAGGCCCATGGTCAGTTTGCCTGCCTCGCTGGGTGGTCCAGCCCTATCTTGCTGCAACCCCATCCCACAGGGCCCCTGGAGCACCCTCCCTGCAGAGTCCCTGGGCCTAGTGATGCTGTTACTACCCGTTACCCAAAGAGTGGCCTCTCATCTCAGGGGAGGGTGGGAGGCATTTTTAACCCTTTTCTACTTCGGAAAATGTCACTGTGACGAAAGCCAGTACAGTTCTCCTGCCCCTACCCACTCACTGGTTCCCAGGCAGGAAAGCTTCTCTGTACCGGTTCGTCCTCCACCTTGTCCTGGTTGATGGCAGGGGCTGCCTCCTTGTGTACTTTTGTGAGAGTGGATGGCTGGGGGCAGGACCCAGGGGCTCCCCATTAATCAGGGATCTCTTTCTACGCTCTGGGTCAGACCCAAGGCAGTGGAGGGCTGCTGAGTGATGCTTAGAAGGTCTGGTTCTGGGTCCCAGCTTTGGCCTGAGTCGGAACAGAGAGGATCCCTTCCTTGCCGGTCCAAGCTTACCCAGTCCCACGACTGCCCAGGGTAGCCTCAGGGTTCTCAGTGCCTGATATGGGCCTGACAAGTGCCTGACACCCAGCCTGGCTCCTGACCTCTCTCTCGCTGGCTGGGAAACCCGAGCCCACGTCAGATAGGAAAACACTGCTGGGTTTTACATGTAGATAGTAATAAACACCATTTTGGCGTTTCCTCCTGGTTCCTGGGTTTCTCTGTCTACACGAGTGGACAAAAGTGGCCCAAGGGCAGCTGCTCACACCCACCAGTGATCCCCCTTTAGGCCTAGTAAGCATGCGGGCTGGCTCCAGGGCCACTGTGGCTTCGCCGGGCATGGAAAGGTCAGAGAAGCAGACGCATGGCAGCTTCCTCATGCCACCAGCTATGGGGCGCCCCGCGCACCGTGTGTGTGACACCCACCCCCGGGCCCCGCGTGCGCCAGCGTCTGCCCACAGCGGCCACCCCCAGCTGCATGCCAGCCTGCTGAAGGGCGGGCGGAGAGCCTGCTGCAGCGCTGAGCTATTTTCAGAAGCTGCCAGATTTCATTTGGCAGAGAGAATGTCGGGGAGGGGAGGGGGCGGGACGCTGGAGACTGTCTTTTGACTATTCCGGCAGTAGAGCACCCTCAGCCCTCGGAAGCCCTTGCGGGCAGCCTCGAGGCAGGGCCCTGACTGTGGCATATTCCCTCAGCTCCTATCTTGAAACCTCCCAGTTTCCCAAGAGCTCAACTGGCACCCGCAGCTCTCCCTCCACCTCCTATCCCCTCAAGGCGTGGGGGAAGGGGTGGAGATGGTAGAAGGCTGGGAGAAGGCCAGCACTCCTGAGATGCGGGCTGCTTCCTAGCTTGGCGACCTTGGACAAGTCCCCCAGGTTTCCCACCTCAATTTCCTCAACTGCGATGGGGCGGTAGTGCCCACCCTGGGGAGTCATCTGGGGGATCCAGGCAGAGGATGCATGTGAAGTGCCTAGCAAGGTGCCTGGTGCATGGCTCGTGCCCAGGACCCATTTGCCACCCCAGCATCCTTAGCCATCAGGAAGGAGAGAAGTACCTGAAGTTGCTAGAGGGAAAAGCAACCCTGCCCAGATCTATCTCTGGGACTTTCCACCCCCCAAAGTCAGGCATTTGCCACCCATGGGGTTTTACTCCCAAGGGCTTGCTCTCCAGAGCAGCATCACCTGGGTTTCCTGAACCTCGGGCAAAGCCTTGGGCTTCAAGGAGGGTGGCCTACCCTTCTGAAGGGGCCCTGGGCTCCCCAAATGAATTCTGGGGACCTCGTGGAGCCTGTGGTTCAGACCAACCCTCGCCATGTACTCTGCCCAGTGCAATACTGGCCAGATGCAAAGGCAGATTGTCTAGCCACAGAGCTGCAGACAGACTCCCTTGCTGGGCCCTGAGCAGCCACGGCGCTTGAGTCCCCACGCTGGGTGCAAGGAAAGCATCAGTGAAAGCTGCATGCAGGGCTCTCACCTCGGAGTTTACTCTCCTCCGGGAGAAGGACAAAACAGCACACAAATGCTACCAAATCTCAGGCTCGAAATGGTCTGTGGAGGAAGGGCGTGGCTTAAGAAGGAGGTGTCACAGGGCCTTTTAAGCCAAAGAGGGAACTGATGCAGCCCAGTGGCTGGGGAGGGTGTCTGATAGTTTATAGGACTGAAGACAGAACTGCAGGGACCTGGATCAGGGCCTTGGGGACAGAAGGACTCTACACCCCTCAGCTCTGCCTGTCTGTGCTTCTCCCTGGGGCTGATCTTGATCTTCTGTCCGTACAGCCTTCTCACATCCGGGACCGCAGCTTCCGCAGTTCCAGCAGGGAGGCATCTGCCAGGGGCCTACACTCCAGACCCAGGGAGGGATTCTAATTGGCCATACTTGGCCCATCGCTGTTGTGGGGAAGGGGGAGTGGCTAGGTTGGTGGGGGTGCAGCAGAGGGAGTTAGCAAAGGAGAGGGTTGGAAGGATTGCCCCCATATCTGCCATGTCTGCTCGGCCACTTCCAAGAGCTGAAGAGACGTGGGGTTCCCTGATCTCTGGCATCAGGCATGCTCTCATAGGCCAGGGCAAGGAGGCTGGGTGCCTGGCCAAGTCACACTCTTTGGGCCTCAGTGTGGCTATCTGTGAAATAGGAGCAAACCCCTGACAATCAGCTGGAATTAAGCTGTGTGGCCACTTGTTCTCATCAGCCTGTTCACAGGCATTTACTTGGCCACCATGCTGGCGTCCTGGAAGTTTTCAATAAAGAATCCATGAGAGGTGTATTCACATGTGTGCACGAGTGAGTGCACGTGTGTGTGTGTGTGTGTTTGTGTGTGACATTGCTTCCCAGTGCTTCCCAGGGATGCTCCCCTGACCCAGCTGACAGCAGAGTTCTCTGTCTTGCAAACCTGGTGCTGGCTGGCTTCCAGCAGCCTAGCTCATTGCTATTCCACACCAGCCCCTCTCTGCCCTCGATTCAGCCCCTCCACCGCAGCGCCAGAATTGAGCCTGGAATGCAGGCTGCCGCAACCTCTGCAGGGGGCTCAGTGCTCCTAGGCCTGCTGGAAACTCTCTCTCTCTCTGGGAGGTGTGGGGAGGGGGCATAGGCCCTGGGATAGCCATCTCTAGATCTGACTTCCTTGGGCTGAGCCTTTGCATCTCTAGTGGGTCCTTGCAGCTGCCTTTAAACCCAGCAGGGTAAAATTATTCCCTTTGTCCTACTGGGCATCCAACACATTAACCCCTTGGAATCAAAGGCAGGAAAGGGTCTGGAAAGTCCACCTCCCTCCCTGCGGGTGGGGTGGGGTGGGATTATTTAGCTTAGAGCCAGGATACCTGAGCTTTGGTTTACATGAGGATTTGGGCAAAACTGTTCCACTTTTTGAGGTTCCCCATCCTCATCAGTAAACTGAGACATTGATCAAGCAGGGCCAGATCCTTCCGGCACCCTGGGCAGACATGCTGCCACCAGTGGAAGGTTTTCTTACCCCTTAAATGGGAGTAATCCTCACAAGGGTGGGCAAGGCTGTGGAAAAGGGGAGGGGGCAGCCAAGTCCAAAGGCCATGGTTAGCAATGTTGCCCAAGTGTCTGCTAGGCGACATGCCAAGGCGCCAAGACTCTGCCAGTCCTGCCCTTTCTCTGTTTCCCATGACCAGGAGAAAGCAGCCGGAGGCTCAGGGAACCAGTTTCCCAGGGCTCAGAGCATTTGGTCAAGGCAGGTTAATTGGGGTGTGGGGCCACCTGCTGGTCACCCGAGTGAGCATTCAGTAGATGCCTACTGTGTACCAGAGCCTGAGGGAACCATGGTCCCGCCTGGGTGGCGGGGGAGGCCATGACATCGCGATGAACAGCTACTGTTTATTAAGTGCCTACTGTGTGCCAGGACGGTGCTGGGACTTTACATGGACCATCTCAGTCCTCACAGTCCCATCTTACAGATGGAGAAACTGAGCCCCAGGCTCTCAGCCACTGTCCTCTCTGCTGGAGAAGGTCAGAGGAAGAATGGTCAGAATGCTACTTTTGGCTGGGGATGAACATGGAAGGATTACCAGAACGCGGTGACGTGTGAATTTGAAGGGCAAGTCAGATTTGGAAAGACAAAGATTTAGGGCAAAGGCGTTCCAGCTGGCAGGTAGAGGGGGAGGCAAAGCAAGGAGGCAGGAATGGGGTCGACCTGTGTGAGAAACAGAGAACAAGTAGGTTTAATGGGTGAGAGGCAGCCATGGCAAGGAGATCCCTCAGTTTTTCATGCCGTCTCCTACAGGAAGGCAGAGTGGGGACCCCAGGGGTGACGCAGTGGGCAGCTGGTAGCCTCTCTCTCTTAGCGTTCCCAGGGCACTCTCGCGTCTGCATCCATATGCGCCTCCCCTAGAGATACACCCCATGTTTGATGCTAGTTTGTCAACCTGTCCACCTCCTTTTGCTGCCGTGGCACTTCCAGGTGGCTCCCGTGTTGCTTGTCAGGGGCCAGATCTTTTCACACCTACTCCCCAGGTCTTTAGGATGTGGTAGAAGAGTCCTAGGGCCCTCTACCCCTGCTTCCAACAGAGCTCTTTTGTGTATTGGAGTTTCTTCCGAGATTTGAACAAGAGTTTATATGCTTAAAAAATTTTATGGACCATTGAACTAGACACGTAACAAACAATATTTATATCAAATCCTGCAGGGAGGCATTATGATCCCATTTTACAGATTGGAAACCAAGGTTCAGAGTGGCTGAATGGCTTGCCGAGGTCCATGACTGGGCTCTGACGTGGCAAACGGAGTTCAAGATTGTCCTTTCTCCACTGTCCCTGCCCTCAGAGAGTCCAGACTCCACGGGGACAGGCAGCGAGCCGCTGCCTGCACTGTCTGGTGGGCTGCAACCAGGTGCTGAGGGGGATCAGAGGTGACTGGTGATCATGGCTCTTGGAGACAGGCTTACTTTCCTCTTTCTTGTGGGGAGTTCAGAGAAAGTTAGGACAAAGAGGAAGTGATGGGGATGAGGAGGCATTGGGCAGCCTACCTTATCCCCAAATACCTGCTCCTGTGGCAGGGGCGGTGTGGATAAATCCACCTCCCCCCTCCGCCCCGCCACCCCAGCCTTCATCTGTGTTCACAGCAAGCCGATCAACTCTCAGACCTGGCCAGGATTCTCTGTGTAGGAACTCGGTGAGTTCTTCAGCCGCCCCATGGAGCAGCCCCATGTGGAGACCCTCCCCAGTACCTTCACTTCCAGCTGATGAGGCTTTGACTCATGGGCCGTGTCTCCCCATCTGGGCTGCGGGGGCTGCATGGAAGGTCTCAGGGCCCACCAAGAAGAGGTAAGGTGGGTGAGAGGGCTGGGCTTCCCAGCTCTGGGCTCAGCCTTCCAGTCACATTTTGAGCCCATGTTTTGAGCACCTAGAGTGTGCCAGGAATGTCTCATACAAGATCTCCTTTACATTTCTTTCCTTCCAATAGCCCTCCTAGGCCGAGGTTATGCCCAGCTTGCAGACAAAGTCACCGAGGCTTGAGCAGATTTGGAAAGACAAAGATTTAGGGCAAGGGCATGCGCTCTACCAGGATAGAGTGCACAGGTTCCTATATGTGGTATGTGGCAGGGCCAGGTCTGAACCTGGAAGTATGGGGCTCTATAGTCCCCTCCCTAAGAGGAACGCTATCTCTGTCCAAAGAGTCCCAACCCCCACTGACCACTTCCCTGACCTGGCCTGACTGCAGGTGCCACAAACCTACCCCTTCTCTCCCCTGGTCTTCTCTGCCCCTGGCTGCCAGAGGAAGGGCTCTTGGGGGTGACCTCCCATGCCTTCTAACCCCTGAACCTGGAAAGGGAACGCCAGGCCCCTCTCAGGATGGTTTAAGGTCAGGGCACCTCCCTGAGGATGAGAGAGAAGTTGGGCCGCGTCACGCAGCCTGGGGTCTCCTCCCAGCTCTGTTCGGTGACCTTGGACAACTCCCTTAATTTCTCTGAACCCATCTCCTCATTACAACATGTGGACAAGTGACACCTGTCCCCTGGACTGTGAGACTGTGAAAGGGGAGGCACAGAGCTCTGTAGAGCTCTCAGCATGTGTCAGGTCCTGAGAAATGTCCTCACACGAGAGACTGTGGGGTCTGATGTTGTCTGGGAAAGTGTTGAGTTTCAAGCTAAAAGCCTTTAGAAAGCAGGCTGTCTTGCTGGGAGAAGCTGCAGTCAGAGTCTGATTGAGCTGCCCACCTGCCCTTGGGGCCTCTCTCTGTCTCTGAAGGTTCCTGTCAGACCAGGGCCTAGTGGATTGTGCAGAGGGACTGGCCCGGGCTGTCAGGGGAGACAGGTGAGGCAGAGGAGGCTCTGAGCAATGGCAACCAGGCAAGTCCAGAGAACTCCTCCTCATGGGGTCATGAAGGGGCCCTGTGGGAAACAACACTGGTCACTACACCAGCCAGATGAGGGGATGAGCTGACTCAGAGTGTCTAATGTGGGCAAGCCTCTCTGGGCTATTGGGAGGGGCATGCTAAGCAGTTGGAACTCCTTCTTTAGTGACATACCTCATAGCCAAAGTGGGGTGACAGACAGAGAGAGGAAGCTCAGGGAAGGTCGCTGAGAAGGGGACACTCAGCTGAGGATGAATGACAAGGAGTTGGTTGTAAGAAGAGGAGGAGGAAAGGCATCCCAAAAAGAGAGAATAGCAAGTGCAAAGGCCCTGGGGCTCAAAAGACTTTCAAGTATCTGAGGAGCAAAAATGACCACAATGTGCCGAGAGAGTGCTGATCTAGTTCAGCCTCCCTTAGACACAAGTGGATGTGTGGGCAGCCTTATGGAGCACCAGGAAATAGAAATTTTGGAGGTGTCTTTCTCCAGGCTCTGCCACTGACCATCCAGAATAGGGTCTGGCACAGGGCTCAGGACAGCTTAGACAGATCTGAATCAGCCCTCCCTGGGCCCTTGACTCTATAAATAGAACATCAGCTCTTGAGACAACTTTAACATCTAATCGTTGGCAATAAATTGAGTCCGCTAAAGTGTGGATATAAAGCTTGCTGGGGCTGTTAACATCAGCAAAGCCAGTGGCCGTGTCTGTTTCCACACAGAGAAGATGCAGTAAGATATAATTTCTCTCTGGAGGCAGAGGCTACAGAGATAGGATGCAGCTCCTGGGCCCAGGAGACAGGGCTCGATTCCTGTTAATGAGCTCCTGTAACTGGGATTCACTCTTATTGGAGTTATGTGACTGCTCAGGTGGGAGATCCTGGGGTGGGGGGTGTGCAGAGATTCTCAGCAATAGTCGCTCACCATAATCTCAGCCAGGGGAAGAAAATGCCCTCCTCTCCCCAGACCATGAGTCAGTGCAGGCCACCAGCCTGGGCTGGGAGCAATGCCAAGGGCTGAGGGGACCCCAGGGTATTCTTCCCAGGACAGGCACCCCACCTCCCACGCCTGCCCTTTAGGGCTTGACCCTGGAAGATTTTCTTCTTTCTGTTGCTCTTGAGGTCAGGTGGGTTTTCTCAGTTAATTCTGTGGAATAAATCCTGCCCACCTGAAGCTGGGAGGGCTGCCTGGAGGAGACAAAGGTGGAGTGGGTAGAAGGAGGTTTAGAAGAAGGGCAGGCAGCCAGGTTCTGTCCTCTGGGAAGGAGGAGGTCCAGAGGTCAGCTGGCTCATCCAATGCCACACAGAAGTTAATAGTGAAGCTGTGAACAAAGGAAGGCTCCCTGGAAATGGCCATAAAGTTGGGGGTGTGGAGGAGAGCATCGGGGGAGGGGCCTAGAAGAGCTTGTGGGTTCCAGCTTCAGGGCTTCTCAGAGTCCGATTATCTGAAGGGCAGGTGGTGCCTCTTCTCCTTGTGCCCTCCTGGATGGGCTAAACCCAGCCCTCCAAGGATGGAAGTGGATCCAGGGCCAGTGAAAGTCAACACAGATGTGGTTCAGACATGGTTTGGAGAGAAGTTCTAGGTTAGATCCAAGAAGGTCAGAGCTGGAAAGTGCCTTACTGTACTTAATTCCCATTTTATAAATGAGAAAGTTGAGGCTCACAGGCCAGCCTCTCAGCCTAGACTGCTACCCCCACACTTCTACCCCCGCCTGTCCGCTGGTTTGCCCAGGGGCCCTTCCCTGGCCTCAGAGGTCTCTCTCTCGGCCCTCTGGGCTCTCACCTCCTGCAGAGCTCTTTTCCCCTTTCACTTGCTCCTAAATAGGACTTTGTCAGCGACTTGCTTGGGGCTTCCATGGCTCTTACTTAGGCTTCCCTTCCAGGGGCCTTCAGGTGAGGGGAGTGTCAGTGCTTGGCACTGGGAGCAGGGGTACGGGGCTGGCTATGCCAGGGGCATGCAGAGAGGGGCAGGTATACGGGGAGACTGGTCCTGGGGGCACCAGGTTGCTCCGGCCTAGGATCCTGGAGGCCTAAAGGGGTGGGGGGGGCTTCTTTGAGTCTGAGACCTCTGGCTCCTGGGCTGGCTGCTGACGTCCCCCTCTCTGCTGCTCCCAGGACTGGGACTGCCTGAAGGCTGGGCATGTAAGCGATAGCCTAGCTGTGCCTTGAGAAGGGAGAGAGTTGCAGCTATGGAAATGTTGGAAGCTGTGACCTATTTGATCTGGAGTCCTGGCTTTGGGGCTGAAGGTGGGACTGCTCCCTGCAGGCTCCTTCAAGGTGGAGGCTCCAGAGAAGAGAACCTGCCTCAGCCTGGATGGCGCCTACATTTATGACTAGCTCCTTGAGTGACCCCACTACTCAGCTTGGTTTGGAGACCTTGACCCCAACTGGCCGCCCCTAGTGCTCTCTCACTGGCCAGTTGTTGCCAGCACCAAGGGCCACCATCATGTTCCCCACTGCTCAAGAGGCCCTTGGGATTCTCTCTGCATCTGGGCAAGAGACCCCCGATGTGGACCACATCCTTGAGGTGGATGGGGGTGGGGGTGAGGGGAAAGCCTTGCCTCCTGCCCTCTCCCCCAAAGTATCTTCCAAAGCTTCCGGACTTCTCCCCGTGGATGTCACAGGGCTAGGTCCGCCACTGCCTACTCCAGGTTCTGCAGGAGGTTGAAGGCCAACCCCTCACAGACCGGCCACTGCTCTTTCCTGCTATAGAGAAGGGGTTTGGTGTCAGGAAGCACCTGGAGCCTGTGGCTAGCTGCCGTGTGTGACCTTGGGCAAGCCTCTTTCCCTCTCTGGAGTCTTAGTTTTCTTGCCCATAAAATGGCCGCAAGGATGCTCACAGGGTTCTTGAGAGGATTCGATGTCAGAACGTAGGAGAAAACACCATAATCACAGAGTCTGCTGCTCCAAGAGTTGAGATAGTCCAACTCAACTGGACGGACCTGGGGGCTCTGGACTCTTTCTAGTGTGGGGAGGAGAGAAGGGTCTGGAGGGGAGGTGGCGACTGATCTGACCAGAGGGCCAGGGCAGCTAGGGATCCAGAGGCCCCCATGCCTTGCTAAGGGTTCTGCAGCGCAGACACTGAGGGTGATGTGCCATTTACCCAGAAGGGCTTCCAACAGCCAAAGCTTGGGGTCCAGGGAGCCAGGAGAAAACAGTGTTGGGAGCCAGCCTGGAGGAAGGAGAGAGTAGAGGGAGGGAGCAGGAGATGGATTCCTCTTCTCCAAAGACTACATGTGAACCTGAGTTCTCCCTCAGGCATTGGGTGGTGGAGAGTCAGTCTCCCACCTCCTGCCCACAGGACCAGTTGACAGGGATGACAAAGTTTCAGATTGGTGAGGGCCAAGGACCACCTCCAAAGCACAAGACAAACCCTAAGGGTACCAGCTGGTTCTAGGCCCAAGGAGGGAAAGACTTCGGCCCCAGGATACAGCCCACTACCTGGCAGTCTTGGTCCATCTCCTAGAGCACAGATCCATACCCACTCCTGCTCTCCAAGGTCAAATTTTCTTTTAAAAGATTTTGTTTATTTATTTGTCAGAGAGAGAGAGAGAGCAAGTGAGAGAGAGCGAGCGAGAGAGCACACAAGCAGGGGGAAATGGCAGGCAGAGGGAGAAGCAGGCTCCCTGCTAAGCAGGGAGCCTGATCCAGGGCTTGATCCCAGCACCCTGGGATCATGAACTGAGCTGAAGGCAGCCGTTTAACCGACTGAGCCACCTAGGTGTCCCCAAGGTCAGATTTCTGAGCCCAGAAGTCAAGACCTGGGTTGGCCTGATGAATGAAGGCAGTCAAATACATGCTCTGTGTTCCCAGGCCTGATGTATCTAACCCTCCAGAGCACATCTGAGGTGGAGCTATGGAAACGTCCACACCTCAGTTCCCATGAGGAGTAGCACTGGGTCTGTGATGGGCTCTAAGAACAGTCCATAGGTTTGTCAGTTGGCCACTGCTATGGTTAAACAAGTCGTTTCCAAAGTTTGTTTCTGCATTATAATTTATATAAAGTAAAATCTTAAGTGTAAAGGTAAATCATTTTATTTTATTTTAAAATATGTATTTATTAAAATATTTATTATATTAATTTTAATAATATTTTTAAGGACATACACATTTTTTCCTATTTTTCCAAGAGGTTTACTTTTTAAAAAATAATTTTCAAAAATCTGAGTATAGTTGGGGATCCTGGGTGGCTCAGTTGGTTAAGTGTCCGACTCTTGATTTCAGCTCAGGTCATGATCTCAGGGTCATGATGTCGGGCTTGTGTTAGGCATGGAGCCTGCTTAAGATTCTTTCTCCCCCACTCCCTCTGCCTCTCACCGCCTTCCCCTTCGCTCTCTAAAAAAAAAAAAAAAAAAAAAAAAAAATTGATTATTGTTAAAAAACAATGTCACATTAGTTTCAGGTGTACAACATAGTGATTCAGCTTCTATGTACATTATGCTGTGCTCGCCACAAGCGTCGTCACCGTCGGTCACCGTACAACGCTGTTACAGTACCATTGACTATACCCCCTATGCTGTGCCTTTTATTCCTGTCACTTACTTATTCCATAAGAGGAAGCCTGTATCTCCCACTCCCCTCCACCAATTTTGCCCATCCTCCCACCCCCCCTTGTCTCTGGCAACCGTCAGTTTCTTCTCTGGATTTATAGGTCTGATTTGGCTAAGTTAGATCATTTTAATCTAATGCATATACTCACGTTACCAGGATCCCAGTCAGGATATAGGACATTTCCATCACCTCAGAAAGTGCCCCCAAACCCCCCATCACAGACGTTGATCTGATTTCTATCACCATAGATAAGTGTTGCCTATTCTAGAAGTTTCATATAAGTTATACAAGTAGGTAAGCGTGTAGCTTTTTGTGTCTAGTGCCTTTTGCTTCTTTTCAAGATGTATCCATGTTGTTGCAATTAGTAGTTCTTTCCTTTTTCTTATTGAGTAATAATACATTTTATGAATATACCACAATTTGATGGTTATTGGGCTGTTCCAGTTTTTGGCTATTATGAAAAAGGCAGCTATGAACATTCACGCAGAAGTCTTTATGTGGATATATGCTTGCATTTCTTTTGGGTAAGTATTTAGGACTGAAATGGCTCGTCAACACCTGGAGGTGAAATTTCTGGACATACATTAAGGATATATTTAACTTTTTAAGAAACGCCAGATTTCCAAAGTGGTTGTATCCTTTTATGTTCCCACCAGCAACTTATGAGACTTCTGATTGCTCTACATCCTCATCGACATCTGGTGTTATCAGTCCTTTTTACCTTAGCTCTTCTGATGGTGCATAGTATTTCATTGTGGTTTTTCATTGTATTTCACTATAGTTTTAGTTTGCATTTCTCTAATGGTTAACGATGGTGGGGACTTTTTCGTGTGACTATTGGCCATTTGTAAATCTGTTCAAGTCTCTAGACTATTTTCAAACATTGGATTGTTTGCCTTTTTATTATTGAGTTATGGGAGTTCTTTATATACTCTGGATACACATCCATTGTTATAGATATGTGATGGAAGTGTTTGGCTTATCTATTTGTTTTCTTATCCACTTGTTTTCTTAATGGGTGCTTTTGATGAGCAGGAGTTTTTAGTTTTTAGTTTTTTTGAAGTTCAGTATTTATGATTAGTGCTTTTTTTAATCTTTAAATTTTTTATTGTTATGTTAATCACCATACATTACATCATTAATTTGTGATGTAGTGTTCCATGATTCATTGTTTGTGCATAACACCCAGTGCTCCATGCAGAACGTGCCCTTTTTAATACCCATCACCAGGCTAACCCATCCCCCCGCCCCCTCCCCTCTAGAAGCCTCAGTTTGTTTTTCAGAGTCCATATGATTAGTGCTTTTTATGTCCTCTCTAAGAAATCTTTACTTACCCCAAGGTCATGAACATCCTTTTATGTTTTTCCCCCCATAATCTGTATAATTTTAGCTTTTACATTTGGGGCCATGATTCACTCGCCATTGACTTTTTGAATGTGGAAGGAGCTTAGGATTGAGGTTTATGTTTTTCTTGAAGAAAAATAAACATTTCTTTCCCTGTTGAATTGCTATGGCACTCTTTCAAAAACCACTTGACTATATACGTGTGGGTCTAGTTCTGGACTCTGTTCCCTTCTGTTGATCACCTGGTTGTCTACCTATCTGCCAATACCATATGGTCTCGATTACATTCAATCCATGAACATGGCATATCTTTCTGTTAAGTCTTTTTAATTTTTTCTCAGCAATATTTTATTGTTTGCACATCTTGCATTACATTAACTGCTCATCTTTTTAGTTTTTGGATGTTATTGTAAGTAGAATTTAAAAAATTTTAAATTTCCCAATAGTTTATTACTAGTTTATGAAAATACAATTGATTTTTTTATGTTAATCTTGTATTTGGTGACATTGCTAAATTTATGTATTAGCTCTAGTAGTTTTCTACATTCACAATAATGTTATCTGTGAATAAAGACAGCTTTTCGGGTGCCTGGGCGGCTCAGTTGGTTAAGCGACTGCCTTCAGCTCAGGTCATGATCCTGGAGTCCCGGGATCGAGTCCCGCATCGGGTTCCCTGCTTGGCAGGGAGTCTGCTTTTCCCTCTGACCCTCCCCTCTCTCATGTGCTCTCTCTCTCAAATAAATAAATAAAATCTTTAAAAAAAAATAAAGACAGCTTTTCTTGTTCCTTTCCAATCTTTATGCCTTTATATTTCTTGCCTGTACACTGACTGGGACTTCTAATACAATGTAGAATAGCAGTAGTGAGAGCAGAGTAGAGGCTTTGTTTCTTGGGAGGCCATTCTTTTGACTGGAGGAATGACATGCTGTGATTTACACTTAAAAAAAAAATTCCTCTGGCTGCCTGGGAAGAATTGTAGGGGCAAAAGTGGAAGCAGGGAGACCAACAAAAGGCTGCAGAGTTTTGAGTGAGAAAGGGAGTGGTTTGGCCTGGGATGGTAGGAGATCTGGAATATATTTGGAGTTGGAGTCATAGAACTCACTATAGAATGGATGGGGCTAGGGGAGGGAGGAGAAGGGTGCCAAGGATGATTGCTAGTGTTGCCAGGAGCTGTTGGGGTGATGGAGGTGTTGTCTCTTGAGATGAGGAGATTTTGGGGTATGCAGCTTTGGCCACCTTCATTTCAAGGTACTATTAAGACATGCCAGGTGTCAGGAGAGCAGCCTGAGTGATGGAGGTTGGGGCAAGGTATTGGGAGACATCGTGACTTAGATGGGATCCAAAGCCACAAAACCAGACAAGAAAAGAGAGAATGTGGAGGGGGATGGAAAAGGAGACTTAATCCTGGGGCAGAGGCCCTGGAGACTTGAAGGAGCCAGGAACATAGACTGAGAGGGAACCGTAAGGTAGGAGGAAAACCAAGCGTATAGTTTTTTGGAAGTCTCTTGAAGCCAGTGTTCCAAGAAAGGGATGGTTACTGTATTGGATGCTGCTAAGCAGGAAAGTGGGATAAGGACAGAGAGACAACCAACAGATTGTCCATCACGGACATCCTTGGTAGCCTTAACACAGGCATTTCAGTGGAGTGATAGAGCTCGAAGCCCAGCTGGAGAGGTGGGAGCTATAGGTAGGGCAGTGGAGACGTTGAGCTTAGTGAAGGGGAGTGGCAGCCTTTCTCCAAGCATCCAGTAGGAAGCCTTGCAGAGCTCTAGGTGTCTGCTAAGAGACCAAAGCCCTCACTGGTGGTGGGGAAAAAGAAAAATGGGCCCTGTGCTCTGGAAGTCAGGGGCTGCGCCAGCCAGTGTGGATGTGTAGACAAGACACCCTGGGGAGGGAGGAGAGGATGAAACAAACTTTGGAATCCATGCCCAGTGCTGTCCCTGGCTCTCTATAATGGAAGTCCAGCTTCAAGAACTCCTCCGTGCTCGGGCGTCTGGGTGGCTCAGTTGGTTAAGCGACTGCCTTCGGTTCAGGTCATGATCCTGGAGTCCCGGGATCGAGTCCCACATCGGGCTCCCTGCTCAGCGGGGGGTCTGCTTCTCCCGCTGACCCTCCTCCCTCTCATGCTCTCTGTCTCCCATTCTCTCTCTCTCTCTCTCTCTCTCTCTCTCAAATAAATAAATAAAATCTTAAAAAAAAAAAAGAACTCCTCCATGCTCATCACCAAGAGGAAATGAGCTCCAAGGAGGGTGGGAGGTGGACCCTAGGGCGCAGGGTACCAGAGTGCCCTGTGGTCCATTTCCATGTCCTGCCTGTGTGTGTTGTCTCCTGAGAAAGTTGCCAGCTCTGTACAGGTAAGTTTGTCCTAAAAGCAACACATACTCTGAGGAATTGCAGAAAAGAGGGAAAGGTTTACTTTTCGGTATATTTTACTTTGGTTTGTTTCCACATGCAATTGTTCTTGCATAATTCTAACTACGCTGTGAACAGAGTTTTGGGCATGATTATTTTTCACTGAATGTTATATAATAGGCATTCTCCATGTGGATAAATGACTTTCATTGTTGTTATTGGCTGCATAAAATTGCAGGGAGTAATGCCCCATGTTCAGTGAATTCATCCCTTACTAGTTAGTGGTCATTTGGGTTGCTTCCTATATATATATATAAAATATATACAGACTATATATATACAATATATGCAGTGAATATCTATGTGGATGGAGCTTTCCCTCGATCCATTTTCTTTGTTTTGGTTTTATTTATTTATTTAAATTATTTTTTAAAAAATATTTTATTTATTTATTTGACAGAGAGAGAGCGAGCGAGCACAAGCAGGGGGAGAAGCATGCAGAGGCAGAGGGAGAAGCAGGCTCCCCGCTGAGTAGGGAGTCCGACATGAGACTCGATCCCAGGACCCTGGGATCATGACCTGAGCTGAAGGCAGATCCTTAACCGACAGAGCCACCCAGGCGCCCCTATTTATTTATTTTTATTTAGATTTAATTAATTAACACCAGTATATTATTAGTTTCAGAGGTAGAGTTCAGTGATTCATCAGTTGCATATAACATGCAGTGCTCATTACATCACATGCCCCCCTTAATGCCCATCGCCCAGTTACCCCATCCTCCCACCCACCTCCCCTCCAGCAACCCTCAGTTTGTTTCCTGTAGTTAAGATTCTCTTATGATTTGTCTCCCTCTCTGATTTTGTCTTGTTTTATTTTTCCCTCCCTTCCCCTATGATCCCGTTTTCTTTCTTAAATTCCACGTATGAAATCATATGGTATTTGTCTTTCTCTGATTGACTTATTTCGCTTAGCATAATACCCTGTAGTTCCATCCACGTCATTGCAAATGGTAAGATTTCATTTTCTGATGGCTGAGTAATATTCCATTGTGTGTGTGTGTGTGTGTGTGTGTGTGTGTGTGTGTGTACACACCACATCTTTATTCATTCATCTGTTGATGGACATCTGGGCTTTCTCCGTATTTTGGCTCTTTATTTTGTGGGTTTGTGATATCCACTTGCCTTATTGCTGGTGAGGGGGGTCAACTAGACCCACCCCATTGGGAGACACCACATGAGGCAGCTTACTCTCATATACCTAACTGCCTGCACACTGTCATTTGGTTTTTTTTTTTCTTTTTATTCGATGGACCAATGAAGAGGTCTTGTGGGTTCATTCTGTCTTTCTTTGATGGTTAGGGAAGATGCTCATTTTCCCATTTGTTCATTTACTTGTTCTATTTCTCCTCGCTGGGGGAGCAGATCCTATCAAGTGACCCACACTGTACCTTTCCCAGTGTGGCTCTCCCAGTGGCTTGACAGGCCCCGTCAGGGCTTTCCTCACCCAGGGCAGTGATCCACGGTCAAACCTTTGTGTCTTCCTGTACTGCCTCCCCCTCACCCGCTAGCCAGTTTTCATGGTCACATTCTTCCTCCTGAAGGCCTCTTGAGGTCTCTGCTGCCTGGTTTTCAGTGCCACTTCCCCAGATTAGGCCCAGATCCCAACGTCAGGGACCCATGGGGCAGTCACAGTAGCCTTTCAGCCTGTTCTGTACTTTCTCCTCTAAGCCATCCTCAACTCTGCCCCTAGTTACTTTCCCTGGACCTGGCAGAGCCCTTAGGTAACATGCCTTGACTGACTGACCAATCTAGTCTCTACTGACTGCTAGGAATTCTGTCATCTGCCTCCACACACCTGCCACCTCTCCCAGGGAAATCTCAGGCTCTGGTCACACTGGCCTCATCATTGCTTTCCCCATGTCTTTGCTACTTCGTCTCTCTGTGCCTTCATTCATGAGAACTCCAGCCAGAGTGCCCCCTTTACTCCTGAGCCATGTTCAGCCAGACTTAGTCCTCAGAGACCTTGCCTCCCCACCCAAGCCGTCCTGGATTTTTCCTGTCCACTTGGCCTCCCTGCCTCTGAACATCCAAGCATTCATAGTCTACGGGGGCTCCCTGAGAGGGCCCTCAATAAATTGTCCCCTTCTCCCATCCCACTTCTGAATAAGTTGAGAAATAAAATGCAGATGGAGGCTAAAGCATCACCTTCTTCACTGATGAAGGCTGGGGGGAGAAAGCAGCTTAGTGTGAGGCCGGTTGGACTTGTGAACTGAACCCAAGATGAAGCTGACCTCCTCCCTTCCCCCCACCCCCCAGTGTCACTGCTCTGGGTGAGTGAGGCCCAGGTATCACAGCCAGTGGAGACCAGCACGTGGAAACGAGCATTAGGAGTGAGAAGTCCACCTCTTCCCCACAGTCCGTGCCCCAGGGAGAAGTGCTAAATCCTGTCTTATTTAGTCACTTTCTGTGGGTTTCGTTGCTTCTACTCCACTGTGAGTTCCTTAAGTCTAAGGCCTGTATGGCTTCTGATCCTCACAGTGCCTTCAAGTGGGTGAAGAGAACTGGCTCTTAGCAAGTCCGTCTTTCCTCATGTGCACCCACTCCAGGGAGGTCTGCATTTCTGTTTGGGGGGCTTCATTTCTCCACTGATGCTGGCCTCAGTAGGTGGAGATCCCACGGGCGTAGGCAGCCGTGTAACCACCACCATTCACTCAGGCTTCAATCAAGAGGGTAACAAGCCCTTTCCTTCCATGGGGGTGTTGGGTGTGGAGACACGATTACTCCTGGTGCTCTTGTACTAGGAATGAGAAGAGAACCAAACGAGCAGTTGGGGTGCTACAGACTTGCTTCGCTTAACTCACAATTGTGCTGAGTCTACTTTGGGCCTTTCTTAGACTGACTGATGAATGATTGGATCATCCAAGGCCTGGGGGATTAATTATTTTTGGCCGGGCAGGGGGTTCCATGGACAGAACCAGGTCACAAACTCCACTACTCCACTGGCTGCTGCTTTCTAGAGGAATCTGAGCCCTCACACAATTCGGAGCCCACCTGGTAACGCCTGGATCCCAGAGCTGTGGGTGCACACACATCATTGCACCATGTAGAGTTAGAAAAAGATTTCTCTAAAAATAACCACCGAGGAATATTTAATTTGATAGCAAGACTGTGACTAATGCATGAAACAGAGAGAGTCTGTGTGACAAGACACAGTACAATAATGGGGAAAAATTCATGTTTGACCTTTAAACCAGTGCAAAACGAAACGGATCTAAGCCCTGGTAGCTGAGGACCCTGGACTCTAGGGAAAGTGCCTATGAGCCGGGAATGTGATGGTCATGGAGGAAAAGAGAGGGGAATAGGTGGCTTTCAAGAGTGTTGCATCCTGGAAATAGATCAGGGAAATCAATACCTTTTGGTGTTAGATAGAGAGAAGGGGCTGGTGCTGAGCTAAGCGCTGGCTGGTGAGAGGCGGACGCGGGAGGCCAGCCCAGCTGGATGGGGGTGACTGAATCATAGGCTGGCTCCAAGGAGAAGCAGATTCCACAAAGACAAGGAGACCCAGCAGTTCCGGGGAGCGATTGGAGCTGGTGGGGTGGGGAGTGGGGTCCCAATGTTGAGCGAACACTTACCCTGTGCGAGGCTCTGTGTTGAGAGCTTCACAGGCATTCTCTTCCTAAACGTTCCTGACACGGAAGCTATTGTTCCCACTTGACAGAGGGCTCAGAGAGGTTAAGCTACTTGCCTGGGATCACCCGGTTGGGAAGTGTCTGGAGCTGGATGTGAACCCAGAGCCTTCAAGCTCTATTTGCTGCTACTAGGTCACTTAAACTTGAAATGGCCCACGAGTGACCGGCTGGGGTTGGGGCAGGCTGAGTGTCGGTTGTGGTTTCAGCTGGGCCACATGGTGACGGGTTCTCATGGAAAATTGCCATGGATCCTGGCATGACAGGTTTCTGGACTGTGATCCTTACCCCAATCTTTCCGTAATTCATGACCGCATATGATAGACTCAGCTCCATCAACCTCAGTGCTAACTGGAGGAGAAAATAGTCTCCATTGCTTAGAGTTGCTCTTCTTCAGTGTCAATGGGAGTCCTGTTCCAGCTGTGCCTGGATGGGGGTCCTGCAGGTTCTGAGTACACAGCCAGGGTGTGTTCTCAGAAGAGAGTTCTTTGAGGATTTCTTTTTCTTGCATCCTCTACTATACAAATGTTCCTGATGGAAGAGATCAGCCCTGATTGGATTCAGGGCCAGTTGTTTCTTGGCATGCTTGGTGATGTTCTTTCTCTAGAAACCGTAGCATGGACAGGGCTGGACGTGACAAGCAAGGTGTTGATATTGCAGCTGAGGAAGGGGGCAGAGACCCTTCTAGACTTTGGAGAGTTGGCTTCTCTTCCCCTCTGAGCCTCAGAGATGAGGGCTGAGCCTATGCTCAGGTGTGCCATCAGGAGAATCAAGGAAGGATTGGCTTGAACAGGGGAGGGAATTCTGGCATGGTCCTGGGTGAGAAGTGGTTCTGTGCCACCTTTGTTGGGTGCTCCAAGAATTGGGGGGTGTGCGCTGGTGCCTTTGAGCCCAGCACACAAGGGGATGGGCCTTTGCTTCTGTTGTTCTCCCATTAAGCCCAGGATCTCCTTGAGGATCCTGGTCTTAGGGCCTGGTCTTACTCACATCTCTCATCTCTGCTTCTGACCCAAGGCCTGGCAACGGTTGGTGTCCCAAGATCACAGGACCCAGCAGGGCCCCAGGACCTGGCCTGCTTTCCACACCAGCCACGTCTTTCCCCAATCTCCACTTGCTTGCTCACTTATCACATCCTGGTCACACTGGCCTTTCCATTCCTCAGAAACATTAAGCTCCTTCCTCACCCGATCTACCTCCCCAAATGCTGCTCCCTTTGCCTAGAGCACTTTCCTTCTTTACTTGGCTGATTTGTCTGCATTGTCAGGTTCCAGTATAAACACCATGTCCTCCAGGAAGTCCTCCCTGATTTACCAAACTAGGTCAGGCCCCTTGGCGGATGCTCCCTTTGTATACTGTACTCTTCTGTTCTAGTACTTATGTCTCCAATTAGAGATGTGCTTGTGTGATAATTGGTTCAATTCCTCTTCCCCCAACTAGGTGGTAAGCTCCATGATGGGAAAAACTGTGAACATCTACTCTGGACCTGGTCCATAACAGGTGCTCAATAAATATTTGCTGAATGAATGATCAAAATTTCCCACACTTCAGGGTGAAAAGTGTGAGGAGCTGGTGGGAATGAAGGTTCCCTTTCTAGCCCCAGCCCCATAGCAATTCAGAGATAAGGTAGGTGGTGCTACGCCAAATAAACAGGTTTTGGTTTGCACTTAACTCAAGTGAATTAGTGAAGGCATTGCAATTGGTTGCTTTTTATGTGTAGAGAAATTACCTCTGTCCTGATTTGCAATATCCGTGCTATTTTGGGCTGTTTTTCTGTTTTGGGCCTATTTGTATTGGAGCAATAATTTCACCATTTGGCTACCCAGAGGCCCAATTAATATTACAAATATGGTCCCATAAAATTCACTTCTTGACATTAGAACGTTTTCTTGCTAATTACTCTCCAAGGTTTTTAATTTCAATTCCTCCTTGGTGATTGAGTGCAGAAATTCAAGGGCACAGTTATTTCCCCCAAAGGGAGAGGAGAACTGAGTAATGCCAAATTTCTATCTACTTGCCCTTCCTTCCTGGAGGGGGGAGGGGAGCGTAATTTGTTTTTTGTTTTTCATACTTTCTCCTCCCTCTTTCCTGGCCAGAAACAAACAACAAACAAATAAAACCCGTTGTGTAAAAATGATAGGCATTTTCTGGAAAAATACATAAAAGCACTCATTTGCTAATGTATTCATTCAAGCAATATTTACTGAGCACCTACTATGTGTCAAATCCTGTGTGCAAGGCACTAAGAACACCAGAAAGAACACAGCATGGTCTTGTCTCCAGGTAGCTCAGGGTCTTGAGTGGGCAGGGAATCTGAGGAGCCTGTGACATATCCAGGGCTGCTTCTCACGGTGGGGCTTGATAGCCACAGCCCATGCAGAAGTGCACATCAGGGAGGTTTTGGTCATTTCTCATTTGAAAGACCTGGGTTAACCACAAGGAATCTGCATTTTAATAATATTTTGAATGGGTTGATAAAATAGGAACAGATGGTTAAAGTTTGTCATTTTAGGGAAAATAATGAAATATTGCACTGCTTAATCTGTCTCTTTTTCACACTCTTCCCTATCCCCTCCCCACCACGAAGATACTCAGATGCAGCAAAATTTAAAGCAAAATACTAATAATATCTTCTTAGTCACTTAGGTCTCTTACCTGAAAGGACCCTAACTTTGTCAGCCAGCTCTGTGTTAGCCTACTCTGTTAGCCCTTTGCTCCAATGTTGACTCCTGAGAGGAGGTTTCCAAAAAGGTGTTGCTTTGGGGGAACATAAGGGGTGCAGGTGAAGTGAGACTAGCTTCTGCATCTCTCTGCCATGAAGAAAACTAGCTTTGTAGATGCTTTGTTAACCAGAGCAGACTCACTCCTAGAGGATGCCAGCGGGGCAGAGGTGAGTGGGGTAGCAAGTGTTTCTGAGCCTCCTATCCATCTGCCCCTGGGCTGCATATGGGCATAAGCCCTCTAGCTGCAGGCACTGCCTGATGAAGAGAAGGCCGAATGTCACCACCATCACCTGTACTCTTAGATTTGCCTCTCTAGCCACTGCAGTTCTCTGAAATTTTCCCACCATTCTGTTTGGACAGAGTATCAGATGAGATCAACCACTGGGGGAGGGAGGTGGAGTGCTGCTCTGGCGCCGAGCACTGTGTGCCACTTGCTTACCACTCACTGACTTCAGTAGCAAGAGCCTCCAGGATGCTCCTGGATAAACATCATCTTTGTGGCCACACATTGTTTTATGAGCTGAGTCATCAGACTGGCTGACTCCTTAAATGCTGCTATCTGATTCTCCAGGCAGCAGAAAAAACAGGAGAAGATACGAAGTGTAGCTCATTGAGCTTTGTAGAGTGGGCTGGTCTCATTGGCCAAAAGTGATGGGGGGATTTATCATGATGGAGTTTGCTTATGTTAAAAAATTGTTGATTAACTTCCATTTGAGTGAAAAAGACGATGCTGTCTGCATTTCTTGTATGTTATATATAAAATCTGTTTGGTTATGGGCTATTTTTCATAGCCACCAGTCTTAAAGAACATCCCGCTGAAAACTTGATTCCTTCCTCAGTCAGCAAGTTGCAATTTATCATCTGAGGTAATGAGTTCAGCCCAAAAGTAATAGTGACATGTTAAGTCAAACTGTTTGCAGGGTAGACGAACCAAGAGAGACGATGGACTCTGAAAAACAAACTGAGGGTTCTAGAGGGGAGGGGGTGGGGGGATGGGTTAGCCTGGTGATGGGTATTAAAGAGGGCACATTCTGCGTGGAGCACTGGGTGTTATGCACAAACAATGAATCATGGAACACTACATCAAAAACTAATGATGTAATGTATGGTGATTAACATAACAATAAAAAATTAAAAAAAAAGAAACTGTTTGCAGCCTTGTTTCTTAGATAAGAAACCATGTTTATCTTTTACATAGCTACTCAGTAAGATATCTCAATGAATTTTTAATTAAAGCCAATGTGCCTGTATCAAGGAAATTTACTCTTATTCATTCAAGTTTCTGAATTTGGAGACTTGTGACTTGCTGAAGTAAATTTCTCAGTTCTCTTTATAATGTATTGCATTATGGTCTCAGGAAACATACAGGTAGTTCATTCACCCAAGAGTATATGTTGACTTCCTGTTAGGTGGTAGGCATTATGTTAGTCTCTGTGTGGGGTAAAAATAAACGAAAAGCAATCTTTGCCACTGAAGAAGGAAACAGATGTTTGTCAATGTGCAAGGCAGACACATTTGATCTCTTGGAGGAAGGTGGGATGAGCCGGTGCTACAGGAAAGGTCCTCATGGGAGAGCAAAATCCCCTTCAGCAAAGGGCAGTTGGGGAAGCTTTCCTGGGGAGAGCGGCCCTTGGAGGGTGAGGAAGGTCCATGAGTTTCAAGAGAGGGGAGTACATGGGTTCAGGGATACTGTATGCAAAGGCCCAGCCAGATTCAGGGAAGGGCAGCTGCTTGTTTCTGGAGTTGGGATGGCCCTGGGGACTTCTGGGAGAACAGTTTCTGGGAGGTGACAGGGTCAGAAACCAGAACTTCTGAGAGTCAAATGAAATTGCTTTGAAATAATCTGGAGTGGATGATTCTCTTTCAAAGTCAGAGAGAGAGAGAGGACGGCAGATGAGGGTACCGACAGGGCAGATGTTCCTGGGACCACATAAGGAGCCTGTGGAGCAGAACTGGGTGAAAATGGAGTGCAGGTAGCAACAATGGTGTAGTGAGTTCCTGGGGATCCTGAGAAGGAGCAGATGGTGAAGGTGGGTGGTGGTGAAAATATAGGAAGTGGATGGAGAAGAGGGGAGGGCAGGGCACTGAGGGGCCTGACTTTCAGAGGCAAGCTGAAGGTTGGCTCACATGCTGGGAGGGGTGTGTATGTGTGGGGTGAGAGTGGTCTGAGAGCATGAGGAAGGACTCAGAGCAGATGCTGTGGCTGTAGGAAAGCAGGTGTATATCCCTGCTGAAGGCCGGTTCTCCATGATGTGCTCTATGCTCTTTGCTTCAAGAAAACAATCTAAATTTAGTACAAAGAGAAAGACTGTAGAGTCTGGGACTTATCAGATGTCCTTCTTCTCACCTTGGCCCCTTTTCTTTTCTCTTTTTCAGTTCGGATTAATGCATTCCCGTCTCTGAGCTGCGGTGTGTAGTTGTTGATTGGGACTGTCTTCATCTGGGGAAGCTGTCACCTAAGATGAATTCAGACTGGGAACAAGAGAGTAAACTTTGGGAAAACCAGTCCTTAGGCTCTGAGCCAGTGATCATGTAGATCAGCCAATGGGGAGGAACTAAGAGATGAAATAAGAGCTTTAAGGTCGTTTAGAAGGTCTGTATAACTTAACTTGGCCCACTTACTTGCTAGATAGCTCCCTGGAGAAAGCTATGTGGGAATGTGGCTTCATTCTATCATGACATTCCACAGTGGTACTGGGCAGGGGTCTTCCTGGAACAGTTAGCTACATAAATAAGGATACCTCTTTTATTATGTTCTTGGACTCCTCCAACCCCTCAATGTATCTAACTGTTGAGAAACCCGATTATTTACAGAATATTTTCCCAGGACAGGAGTGGGCGGCCTTCATTGCTGGGAGTCTGTAGGTCAGGAGTTGGAAGTCTGCGGCAACAATCCAGGTGAGCTTAGTTAGGCCTGGGAGGAGGAAATAATCATAAAGGGCATTATGAAAAAAGAAGCAACAGGATCTGTTTATTACCAAGATATTCTTGTATTAGTCTTGCTTCCTACTCTATAGGTGTGTGTCAGGTGTTAGGCAAGGTGCTGAGGGGCCAGAAAGATAACTTTAGCCTGGAGCTTTTCTTTTGGGAGCTGACAGTCTTATGGGAGAAATAAGGCACAAATACACACAACTGGAATACTAGTCAAAAGAGGGAAGGATCCAGTCTGCTAGCTGTAGGATCAGGGAAGCCTTCCTGGAAGTTAGGCACTGATCTGGGCTTTAAGAGCAGGGGTGTTCAAGAGTGATATTGAGGGATGATGACACCAGGGTTTTGGCTTGGAAGTGCTGGTAACAGAGATGGATGGATCTGCTGGGATTAGTGCTGGGAACACAATGTGGTCCAGATGTAGGTGGAAAGGAGAAGTCCTGCAGTTGCCAGGATTATCCCGGTCTTTGGCGAATGGTTGACCTAGAGTCACAAGGTGATATTTGCAGAAGTAAGAGGGAACAGACTTTGTGGGGGAGGAAAGGGGAAAAGTTTTGGGACCGAGCCAGAAACTCTGAATAGCCTGAGCCTGTAAGGCAGAGACTTAGGGGCAGCAGAGGCGGTGCCCAGGGCAGGATTCAGACCCCAAACATTTACCGCATAGGCCAACTCAGCGAAACTAGAACCAAGAAGGCGGCAGGATTTCGGCCTAGAAGGCATCCCAGAGATGAAGAGCGAGGGGCCTGAGTATGCTCCACCTTGTTCTTCCGCGGCGACTCCACCTTTCGGGTCTGGCGATAAGCAGGGTAGTTCCAGGGACCTTTCCGGCGAACGGCCGTGAGACCACGCTGTGGGTGACACTGGGATGGGTCCGAAGACAGTAGCCTTCCCTTTTTTTTCGGCCCTCCGCTCTCCGACAGGGGCCCCGCGGCAATCTCGGTGTGCCTGGCAGGAGGCACCGGACGCGCAAGCCTCTAGCGGCCTGGGGCTTCCCACCTGCCCAGCCCGCCTCTTCCAGCGCTTGCGGCCGCCAAGGGCGGGGGTCCGCGGAGGAGCCAGGCCTGGCCCCCGCGGGGCCGTCCAATCACCTCTCGCGGATTTCCCTCCGCTGGCGCGCGGCGGCGGCGCGTGGGCTCGCGCGCGGGCTCGGGCGGCGCGAGCCCGGGTAGCGCGAGCCCCCGCGCGCCGGGGAGTGGCGCATGCGCGGCCGTCCTGCGAGCCCGCTGAGGCGAGCCGAACCGCGGCGGCGCCGGGAGCCGAGCGGCGGAGCTGTGAGGGACTGAGCGGCGGCGCGGGAGCAGCGGCGACGGACAGGTGGAGAGCCCTTGGCTGCGCCGCCCGGGACTGCTGGGCCGCCCGCGGAGCTTCGCGGTCCGGACGTGGCGGCGGCAGCGGCATCCCGGACGGCCTGTGAGGGATGCGCCGCCCACTGCCCCGCGCCGCCTGACCGCCCCCGCTTCGGCTTGCGGTGCGCCACAGCCGGGCCCGCGGCCGTCCCCGCCGCGCTGTCGCCCGGCCGGCGGGCCCGCGGGGCCGCGCCCGGCCCGGCCATGTGGACCCCCACGGAGGAGGAGAAATACGGCGTAGGTAGGTGAGGCTCCGGCCTGGCCGCAGCGGGGGTCCCGGGGACGCGCCCGTGCTCTCGGCCCCGGGGCGGCCCCGCCTCGATTCGCTCCCGCGCGCCTCCGCCCCTGCCCGCAGGCTGCGCGGCCTCGGCGCGGGGCGAGCGCGGGGCGAGCGCGGGGCGGGGGCGGCGCGGGCGGGGCGCGGGCGTGGGGGTGGGAGCGGGTCTTGGGGCGTGGGGAGGGCAGCAGGGGGCGCTGGTGGCGCGGCCTCGGCAGGTACGGCCCGCGGGAGGGGCGGGTAGGGTGGGCTGGGCCCCTGTGGCTGCGCGAGGTTTCTGGCGTGGGGCACGGGGCAGTTTTACCCAAGAAGCCAAATCATGAGAGTCTTGTTTTCTCCGCTCCCAAATCTCAATTTTAATGAGTTTCCGCACCTGAGTTGAGGAGCCCGATGACTATTTATTTTTGGTCTGGAACCTTTCAAATAAAAGGACAAAAACGTTGACATCATTTTTCTCCAGTTCAAAATTTTGCAGACATTTGACTGCAAATGTTTGATCTGTTTTAATTTGTTTTGCCTTCAGTATTAGAAATAATTACCTTACAATGGGAAGTGTTTTTGGACATGTCTCAGTGTTAAGTTTAGTATGTATTAACAGTTTTGTTAAAAAAAAACAAAACAAAACACCAACCAAACCTGTTTTCATGAGACCGTCATTTCTCTTAGAATCCTCTTTTTATCCGTTATAAGTGTTAAGCTCCTGAAGCTAAATAATTCTTGTAACATTAAACTTCTGTAAAAAGAATGTTCGATAATTTAAGGGATTGAATGTTAGTTTTCCTTTTATAATGTTAGTGTTTTGTGGCAATAACGTGATAAAAGAGTTCAGCTACATTGCATTATTGTAAGTCATCTCTCATCTTGTTGGGTTAAAAACAGATTTAAAATGTTGAGTGTATGGGTTCCTCTCCCTCCCAAGCTTGTAATGGAAAACTATAGATGGGGAAACTGTCTAAACATAGACTTTTATTTTCCTTTTTTAACTGCAGTTCAATCAAGATTTAGCTCACAATTTACTACGAAATAACTTTTTAAACTGGCAGTAGTAACAAACATTTAGGAGTACCATCAGGCAAGTTATCATGTGAAAATTGAATTTATTTAAATTTAAGGACCTGCAGAGAGATCTTCTGTGCTGGTAGAAAATCCTGTTTTGAAAGGTAACTTTCTGGAGTTTTTTTATTTTATTTATTTTTTATTTATTATTTTTTTTTTATTAGCTGTGCTATAATGGCACGATTCCATACTAGGATGGAAGTGAAAAAAGGATCCCTAGTACTTGAGTCTCTGTTGAGAAGGAGTTAGGAAATGAGCAAAGAGCTGGGATTCACCTCTGGGGACATTTTACCCTTTTTCTTGGAGCGTTCTCTAAATACTAAATAGATATGAAGAGTTGATGGTTTATCTTCTCCATAACTTGCTTTCAGGGCTGCTGAAGTAGAATAACAGATAATTGATGTGAAAGTGGTCAACTGTTCAGTGGCACCTAAGTGATAATTCCTTCTGGGGAAGAGCCCTTGAGTAGGGAATTAGCTGAATTCTGAGTCCTGGCTTCTCTTTTCTGGTGTTGTGGGCAAGTTATTTAACATCATTTTCTTAATGTGTAAATTGGGGGTAATATTTACCTACAGGGTTGTGAAAATCAAAGGAGAGCATACCAAGTGCTTAAAAAATGTTAATTTCTTCTTTTCCCTCCAGTACTTAAAGTAATAGTAACATTAGGTATTTCCTCTGATGTGTTAGTTCTTAGAAGGAGGCAATGCAAGGTAATCAAGATAGGCATATGTGAATCTCAAAGCACTAGGATTTGGTGTGTGATTTAATCAGGAAGATGGAATGAAGTTCTTGCATTCTTAGGACTGTGAGTTTAGCTTTAGAAAAATGGTTATTTCCCGGGAGGGGCACTGCATTGGGCACAGGGCAGGACCTGAGTGCTTGGTAAATGAGAGAGACAGTTATTCTGATATTAACAGCTGTGATTTAGTGTAATTTAGATGCCTTTTCTGCCAAACAAGGCATCTCTTTTCCTGTTTCTCTTACAGCTCTCTTCTGTCCCTTCCTCAGTTATGATCTGAAAGATTGTTCAGAACTCAGGGTACATCTCTTTCCATAAACATGTTAGGGCTACACCCCTAGGCCTTTTGTTTAATAAAATCCAGTTCAGCCTATAAGTAGCTTAAATATTGTACTTATAATAAGAAAAACAGTGAATAAAAAATAGTATGCTAGCTGCATTATTTAATTGCTAGCTTGAAAATCTGTTATCATTATTCCTATGAGAAAATATTTTGAGTTTCATCTTTGATTTTTATGACCAACTTGGAACACAGGTTTCTCTCTCTGCTTGCTAATCCATAATCCTTATAGCAGGGAGGGAAAACTTGTACCTACTTCCTACTAATTTGGAGAAACTGCTTGGATGTTAGTGAGGGAAGGAGTCCTCTGTTGCGGCTGTGCAAAGGAGTTTTTTTTTTCCTACCTCAGCTGTTCATCTGTATTTGACATTGGTAAGGTGTTTGAGATCCTGTAGAAATATCTTACTGGCTTTTAATTTTTTTAAATATAGGAATTCTGTACAGTGTTTTCAAATTATTTGATGTATCCACTTCGAACTAGGTGATATCTGAGCTTTCGTTTTCCTTTTTATTTATTTTGTTGTTATTTTTTAAAGATTTTATTTGTTTATTTGAGAGAGAGAGAGCAAGCGAGAGAGCAAGAGAGCATGAGCCAGGTGAGGGGTAGAGGCAGAGGGAGAAACAGACTCCCTGCTGAGCAGGGAGCCCAGTGGGACTCGATCCCAGGACCCTGAGATCATGATCTGAGCTGAAGGCAGACGCTTAACTGAGCCACCCAGGCGCCCTATTTTTATTATTTTTTAATTAACATATAATGTGTTATTTTTTTCAGGGGTACAGGTCTGTGAGTCATCAGTCTTACACAATTCACAGCACTCACCATAGCATATACCCTCCCCAATGTCCATCACCCAGCCACCCCATCCCTTCCACCCCCCTCCACTCCAGCAACCCTCAGTTTTGTTTCCTGAGATTTAGAGTCTCTTATGGTTTGTCTCCCTCTCTGGTTTCGTCTTGTTTCATTTTTTCCTCCCTTCCCCTATGATCCTCTGTCTTGTTTCTCAAATTCCTCATATAAGTGAGATCATATGATACTTGTCTTTCTCTGATTGACTTATTTCGCTTTGAGCTTCCATTTTCATTGTAATCTGTGGTTGACTTTAGGTGAAGTGGAGGAAACTGTCCTTTTTGGAGGTTTAGTCATGGGCCAGTCAGTGTGCTGCTAGGGATTCTCATTTAGGTTGCACCATGTAGATTCCTAGAGCAGTTCTAATATAATCGTCATCATACTGATGAAGAAACTGGATCTTAGAAGTTGTTAGTGCTTTTTTGCCCTTCAACAATTGAATATTCCCCTTAATTTTCTTCCTGGCAATGGGCAATATTTTGTGATATAGTTGACTCTCTTGCTGTTCTTCTCTAGTATTAAAGGGACTTTTTTTTTTTTTGAACTGAACTTGTTAGCTCAAGTTCTGATTCCTTATGTCTCTTTCCCTCTGAGGTTCTCTGCTCTCCTTCTGTTGCCATGAATGCTTGCAAAGCCCTGCATCTTTCCATTCTTTATTTTACCTTTCCAAGGTGCATTATGTGAGAACAATCCAACTATTTTTGTGAAACAGTCTTTTCCCATATTGATGGTGCCCAAACTACCAAATATGGAAACCAAAGACCAAGAAAATACTTTTCTCATCCTTTAACCGCAGAAGCAGTAGCAGCAGCAGCAGCAAACACCAATAACAAATAAAACAAGAGTGTTTATAATTAATTTCTAAAATAGAATAGCAGCAAAAGTTTGAGTACGTATATACTAGTTTGGCATTTTAGAAGTGGAAGCTTGCCTCAGGTCATCATCTTATTTATTCTGCTGTCATAAGGTAAAAATTTTTTAAATTTTAATTTTATTTATTATTATTATTTTTAAAGATTTTATTTATTTATTTGAGAGAGAGAGAATGAGAGATAGAGAGCACGAGAGGGAAGAGGGTCAGAGGGAGAAGCAGACTCCCTGCCAAGCAGGGAGCCCGATGTGGGACTCGATCCCGGGACTCCAGGATCATGACCTGAGCCGAAGGCAGTTGCTCAACGAACTGAGCCACCCAGGTGCCCTATTATTATTATTTTTTAAAGATTTATTTGACAGAGACACGGGAGAAGAGGGAACACAAGCAGGGGGAGTGGGAGAGGGAGAAGCAGGTTTCCTGCGGAGCAGGGAGCCTGATGTGGGACTCGATCCCAGCACCCTGGGATCATGACCTGAGCTGAAGGCAGACGCTTAACCAACTGAGCCACCCAGGCGCCCCTAAAATTTTTTTTAAAATAACTCAGGGCATTGGTTGCTGATTTTCTAATATACACTTAGTAAACCATGACAATTTTTCCTTATTACTAACCAGAATACCTTATATTTTAGTTTTGTAATGTTTTGTTTATTTATTTGTTTAATTAAAAGATTTATGTTATATTTATTTTTATCTAATTTAAAGAGTAATTCATATTTTCTGCCTTACTTTTACCAGAATTTCTTTTGTTTGATTTTCCCCAGGTAGGAAATAAAAAGCATTTAAAAAAAAAAAAAGCCCTGAGTCCTTAAAAGAAATTTACCTTGTAGAGATTCTGTGGTGCAGAGGCAGCTGAAGGTGGGGAGGGAATAGGTTGATGAAACCCAGTTGGAAAGAACCAGTGATCACAAAATTTCAGTAAACCTGTTGGTGAATAGGCTACAACTCACTGAAATAGTGTGAAGGCAGTGGGCTTTTTAGTTACTTGTTCCACGAGGGAATCCCAGTCTTTGAAGCCTCCAAAAGGGCCCCATACCTCTCAGAGGTAAAGACATCCACTAGGGTAGAGAAGATGTCATATACCAAGGACTTTATTTTGTCCTGAAAAGTGAGGATGTGCTTGATGTTTAATGATTGGGTTTTAGTGTTTACAGGGAACTTCCAAATCATGATTCTACTTGAACCTTACACCATAATATTACCTCTCCCCTCATTTTTAAAACTGATGAGAAAGAAACTTTAGTTGAGAGAAGTTAGGTGACTGATAGAAGGAACTTAAGCCAGTTAGTGCTGAGTTGAGATTTGAACCTAGGATTTTGGGATTCTAAGCCACAGCTTCTTTTATTATATCATGTTGCTTCTGAAAGGAATTTGTCAGTAGTGTATGTCTTTTAAGACATTCTCTACAGACTTTTTTTTTTTAAAGATTTTATTTATTCATTTGAGACAGATAGAGAGAGCATGGGCAGGGAGAGAAGCAGAGGGAGAGGGAGAAGCAGGCTCCCCACTGAGCCAGGAGCCTGATGTGGGGCTTGATCCCAGGCCCCTGGGATCATGACCTGGGCCGGAGGCAGACGCTTAACCATCTGAGCCACCCAGGCGCCCCCTCTACAGACTTTTCAATTTAAATTGGATAGTTATACTTAAGGAATTTTATTTCTCTATTAAACATTTATATAAGACTACATGGTATTTATTGTTCTACTTCTAATTGTAATGAGGTACATTGGTAATGAGTGCACATTCAGGGCATGATGAGTCAGAAGGCAGGGTTTTTTTTTTTATGTTCAGTTAGCCAACATATAGTACATCATTAGGTTTTGATGTAGTGTTCAATGATTCATCAGTTGCGTATAACACCCAGTGCTCATCACAACAGAAGGCAGGTTTTTAAACAGCCCTGTAGAGTCTTTTGGTTGTATTGCCTTTTCTTTAGACACTGTTAGTTGAGAGGAAAGAGTTGAATTTAACAAATATTTACTGAGTGCCTTCTCAAACCAAGAGGTCTTTGTTTTGATGTCATTCTGTAAAGCAAACAGGAAATAACCAACAGGAAATTACCAACATTTTTAATAGAAAAGTCATTATGCAACTACAGAAGTAGTCTATTCAAATGTTACAGTTCATTTTACCATGCAGTGTTATAAGAGAATGTGCTTTAGAAACATTAAATTATAAACGTGACACCTTTTTCTATCTAACATTTTTAGACACATTTGAAAGCATAACAGTCTCAAAATAATAGTCATTGAGGTTGAAAGTACTTTATATCATATTTTTACATTGGTGCTAAATTTTAATTTTTTAGTAGTTTGTATTTTAAATCTTTTTTTTGAAATTGTTTCTTTATTCTTGATGATAAGAATGATCTGAAATTGGGCGCCTGGGTGGCTCAGTTTGTTAAGCAACTGCCTTTGGCCCAGGTCATGATCCTGGAGTCCCGGGATCGAGTCCCACGTTCGGCTCCCTGCTCAGCGGGTAGTCTGCTTCTCCCTCTGACCCTCTTCCCTCTCGTGCTCTCTGGCTCTCATTCTCTCTCTCTCAAATAAATAAATAAAATCTTTTTTTAAAAAAAAGAATGATCTGAAATTATTCCCAATGTGTAAGCATTACTGGATATGCCATATTAGGGTTTTAATTCCGATGTTATGCTTTTACTCTAATGAACAAACCTGTTTATGATTATGTTCTCGATTCTTGCATAACCCCTCTTGACAGATTTTGTATGGAAAAGCAAGATTTTTTTCACATAAAGCCTCTAGGAACTTAAAACATTTTTCATAAACACACTGCCAAATGATGTTAGCTGTGGTCCAGGTACTTGCAGTTGATTTGCTATATCACACATTAGGATACTCTAGTAGAGATAATTACCATGTTGGGAAATGTCTTTCAAAGCTTCCTGTTTTCCTACTTTTCTGCAATGGAATAAAATCCCAACCTCCTGCTTCCATCTGTTTCCCCTTCTCTCTTAAAAACTCCTTCATGAGCTCTTACTCATTGGTGAGTGAGAACCAAAATTGATGGAATAATTAGTGTATGATGAATGCAGAATTTTATATTATAGACTTAGTATCATACCTCAGACAGATGTGCATTTGGCCTTTATTCAGATATATCTAGTGACAGTGCCTTCAGTGCCTTGTTTAAACAGTTATGATTTGAACATTCTTCCTTATTTAATAGACTCCCTGTAATTTCTTATAAGTCCATGTTCTGTGCCTACATTTAAATAATTTGCATCATAGCCCTTCAGTAATTCATAGCACTTTAGAACTGTAAAGGATCTTAAAGATACATGGTTTAAGACTCTAAAACTAAGTTAAGTCTAGTTGGAATAGCTAACATTCATTAAGTGTTTACTATGTGCCCAGCACTTACATATTATGGCTCAAATTTGCTTTTTTCAGCCTCATTTGCAGACCTACTTGTACTTTACACTTTAGCCAAACTGAACTTTCCCAAAGTCTTTCAGTCTCGAATTAATTATACCAGTGTGCCATGTGCCAGAACTATTTGTCACCCATTAAACACTTCTTGTTATTTATTGCATCATGTCTTGTTCATGTTATTCCTTTTACATAGGGTCCTTTTTCTTCTCCGTGTCTCAGATTTTTTCCTGCCTAGTGAGGCTCCTTTCATATATCTTTGTAAATCTTTTTCTAGACCCTTGACCCTCTCTTTCTTCAACCAGATTTTATTCTTTTAAATTCATGAAACTTTGTACCTTGCAGTGGTATATTTATTATGTCCTCTTCCACTAGACTAATGTCTTTCCGACTTTTGAATGTGCTCTACAATAAGAAATACATTTAAAATTGCTATCTCTTTTGCGTGTGTATCTACACATACACAGACGTATGTACATGTATATGAAAAAGTTAAACAAAAGTTTGATGATATAGGACTGTGTACTTTGTACAGTGTACTCAGATATTTTCTATTCATTTCTACTTCATTAAGAAATATTGGTGTAAACTCACTCAGTGGATTTTGTGACCCATTGGATGAAAAAACACTGCTTTAGGCTATAAACTCTTAAAAGTAAGGATTATGCCATATTTATATTTATATTTTTGGCAGACACAACTCAGTGCCAGGCATGTAGAAGGTTTTATATATATTTGTAGCATTGAATTGGATGTTTTAAATTAATGTGGCACAAAGCCTGATCTTTGGCGACTTGGCTACCATTTCACACTAGTTATTCATATTGAAGTTATAGTAATTAAACTCTAGGTTTTATTTTACGTGAACTGAAGTCGAGCTAGAGCTTTTCAATCCTGAACTTCTATGATTGATAATAAACATAAATTTAAAATATTAGTTTCATTTAAAAAAGATTTTATATTTATTTCCACTACATTTCATCAGGGGGGAGCATATTTGATTTGCCCCTGTTGGTTCTAAGTTGGTAGGGGGCTTGATGTATTTGGCTCAGCAGTAGAACCTGTCAAATCTTTTTGAAACTTGAGTTTTTGATCCCACGTACTATCTTTTCTTTGAACCTTTATCTACACAATTGATAAACTTGTCTTCTTTTTCCAAGTGGCTGATAAAAGTGTTGAACAGAATCAGAAAAAATTTTATCATCTAGTGGGAAGTATCTAGTTTACATACAAATAGATTTTGCTATGTTGTGTTTTGAAGACAAATTATCTGGATGACTACTGAACATTTTATGAAATTGACAGCTGTTGCCACCTTTGTGAACCTGATGGCGTTTGGGGTTAGGGTGGGCTTTATAGCTAAGGAAGAAAGATGTTGCTAAGAGGTCTGTGTGGCTGAACGTTTAAGTGTGGGGGACAAGGAAATTTTAGCATTAGAAAGATGTTAAGTCCATTTTCATCTCTTGTATGAAATTTCACGTACATTTCACGTACAGGAGAAAGGGTGGTACTAAACTTTCCTTGAGTTTTGTTTTTGACATTGTCTTCACATTTCCTACTCTAGATAAGGCTGGACAACTCAACTCACCTTTTCCAGACAGGCTTAGAACTTCCCTACCTTTGTCACTTCACTTAGGTTCTTATAATATGATGAATGCAATGATTACCTTTCCTGCCGGGGGAATGCCAACTTACAAAGCTCGAATTTCATCTCTTTGATGCCTTCCCCAGCTCTGCTGGATATAAATAAGTGCTGCTGCTTGCTCCTGCAGCAGTTGGTACCAACCTCTGGTATGGCACTTATCCCTTTAGATGCTTAATTTTATCTCTTTGCCTCAGGGAATTGAGTTTCTCCAGGACAAGGAATTTTATCTTCATGTTTGTAACCCCGGGACCTAGCACATAGTGAGTGATCAATAAATGCTTAATTAGGAGTCCAGTCTAGTGAAGAGTTTTATTTTGCTTTGTTAATCCTGGTAGTATTTTATTTTATTTAATTAATTGATTAATTTATTTAAATAAAGATTTTTTATTTATTTGACAGAGAGAGACACAGTGAGAGAGGGAACACAAGCAGGGGGAGTGGGGGGGGGGAAGCAGGCCTCCCGCTGAGAGGGAATCCGATGTGGGGCTCGATCCCAGGACCCTGGGATCATGACCTGAGCCGAAGGCAGACACCCAACGACTGAGCCACCCAGGCGCCCCTTTATTTATTTATTTTTAAAGATTTTATTTATTTGAGAGAGAGAGAATGAGAGAGAGAGCACATGAGAGGGGGGAGGGTCAGAGAGAGAAGCCGACTCCCTGCCGAGCAGGGAGCCCGATGCGGGACTCGGTCCAGGGACTCCAGGATCATAACCTGAGCCGAAGGCAGTTGCTTAACCAACTGAGCCACCCAGGTGCCCAATCCTGGTAGTATTTTAAACGTCAGGCTGTAAATCTAATAATATTTAGTTGTTAGAAATTTGTGCTTTCGTGAATACACATCCCCCCCCCCCCCCCCCCGCCCCCAGCCTATTTCTTGAGCCTGTTAGGAAGTTTTACCCTGAGTTCAAATAACTGACTTTGGGTGGCAGCTTTAGAATTCCAGTGTGAATCCATTTCACCTTGAGTTTCACAGTTATCACAACAATGATTCAGAAATCTTGTAGCAGGTAATTGGGATGTAGTTTGAAATTACCCCAACAATTCTTCTTTCATTTGACACCTTTGGGGAAGCTATGTTTTGGATGAATGACTTTTCCAGAGAACTGAAGGTTAAACCTTTAAAAGCACCAAGAAAAGATTTTGTCTTTTTTTTTGTTGTTGTTGGAATTTTTTCTAAAGTATAATGTATTCTTTCCTGTATTGTGAATTCAGTATGTGGAATACATTCAAGCTTTCTCTTTTTCTGTGTAACATTTTCCTTTTGATTACATAAGATATATATTCATTAGAGAAATGTCAGTAAATATAGAAAAATATACAAAAAAGAACATAAGGGTGATATCTTACTTTTGTAACCCATATATGCCTCCTCTCAACCTATTAGTATATCTTTCTGTTTTTTTTTCTTTGTACACATTCAAATAGGCATTTAGGGGTGTCTGGGTGGCTCAGTCGATTAAGCATCTGACTCTTTTTTTTTAAATTTTATTATGTTAGTCACCATAAAATACGTCATTAGTTTTTGATGTAGTGATCCACGATCCATTGTTTTTGTATAACACCCAGTGCTCCATGCAATACATGCCCTCCTTAATGCCCATCACCAGGCTAACCCTTCCCCCTAACCCCCTCCCCTCTAAAACCCTGTTTGTTTCTCAGAGTCCATAGTCTCTCATGGTTCATCTGTCCCTCCGATATCCCTCCCTTCATTTTTCCCTTCCTTCTCCTAATGTCCTCCATACTATTCCTTATGTTCCACAAATAAGTGAAACCATATGATAATTGACTTTCTCTGCTTGACTTATTTCACTTAGCATAATCTCCTCCAGGCCCATCCATGTTGATGTAAAAGTTGAGTATTCATCCTTTCTGATGGCTGAGTAATATTTCATTGTATATATGGATCACATCTTCTTTATCCATTCATCTGTTGAAGGGCATCTCGGCTCTTTCCACAGTTTGGCTATTGCAGAAATAGCTGCTATGAACATTGGGGTGCATATGGCCCTTCTTTTCATGAGGACAGCAGGGTACTGGCACAAAAACAGACATATAGACCAGTGGAACAGAATAGAGAACCCAGATATGGATCCTCAACTCTATGGTCAAATAATCTTTGACAAAGCAGGAAAAAACATGCAATGGAAAAAAGACAGTCTCTTCAATAAATGGTGCTGGGAAAATTGGACGTCCACATGCAGAAGAATGAAACTCGACCATTCTCTTAACACCATACCCAGAGATAAACTCAAAATGGATGAAAGACCTCAATGTGAGACAGGAATCCATCAAAATCCTAGAGGAGAACATAGGCAGTAACTTCTTTGACATTGCCCACAGCATCTGACTCTTGATACCAGCTCAGGTCTTGATCTCAGGGTTGTGAGTTTGCATCCTGCATTGGGCTCCGTGCTGGGCATGGAGTGTACTTAAATAATATTAAGTAGGCATTTAAAATAAATTTAAGGCCATACTGTATGTATTATCTTATAATCTTTTATTTTTAAAATCTATTATGCTATGAACCTTTTTTAAAGTTTAATTTAATTTTGTTATGTTAGTCACCATACAGTACATCATTAATTTTTGATGTAGTGATCCATGATTCATTGTTTTTGTATAACACCCAGTGCTCCATGCAATACGTGCCCTCCTTAATACCCATCACTGGGCTGGATTGTTCATTGTTTTGATGACTGCTGTTTCATAATATGGACATACTATAGTTTACCTACTACTGCTTCTAAACAGTTGGTTGTTTGAAATTAACTATTGCCAGGACAGTGAAGGTTATTATTTCTCTGCACCCTTGTCAGCTTAGGACATTATTTCCTTCACAGATTTGCATTTTTCAAAAATTCAAAATTGATAAATGCTTGAGAGGAATAAATCCTTAAGCATTACAAAAATAAAGTGTTTCCTACTGCCAGTTCGATTTCTTGGGCATCAATTGTTTAACTGAACTTTCTGACTATTGGATATTATTAATAAAAACAGGTGATTATAATGTTAATACAATGATATTTGTTTGCTTCCTTGTTGAAATCCCTAATTCTATTTAGTGATTCTCTTGTTTTCTCTTTTTCTCATCCAGCTGTGATGCTATTAGAGAATTTGGGGTGGAATATGTGGGACTCTGACTCACTATTGATGACCTGAAAAATTCTTTTTTTTATTTCTATTATTTCTATCTCTGTACATTTCTTTTCTTGGTACCTACTTTGAGTATCATCCTTTTCTTTCTCCTGTTTGTTAGCCACTCATTGCTGTTTTGCTTCTCTCTCCAGCCATACGCTTGCAAGCTAGACCTGAATTGAATTTATTCAAGGGAAATTGAGTAATCAGCCATGTGAAGAACTAAAGTGTGTCCTTTCCTCTCCTTTGGAGTGAGATTCAGTGCCTTTTTGATAGATTCAGTTCTTTTAAAAGAACTTTCTGACTCATGGTCAAGGCTGGGTTCTGTATGAAGGCCTGTCTTTGGAACAGAGGCAGTGCTCTGAGTGATAGAACCTGATGCAAATTTAGTCTGTGCAGAGGGCACTTTCCCTTGTGGATGGGTACATGTAGATAGGACATGATCTGGTACTGCTGCAACCTTTTTGTTATGAGGAGAGCTAGGAAGGTGGGGGTTTTGTTTTACTTTTCGGTATGGGAAAGGGAAAGAACCTTTGAGAAGAAAATCTTTTGATACCTTTTATTTTTATTTTTTTAAAGGTTTATGTAATTTATTTATTTTAGAGAGCGAGAGCACACAGAGGTGTGGGACAGAGGGAGAGACTCCTCACTGAGCACAGAGCCTGACCCAGGGCTTGATCTCATGATCCTGAGCTCACGATTCTCAGCTGAAACCAAGATTTGGACACCTAACTGACTGAGCCACCTAGGCACCCCTGATACATTTAAACATACTGAAATATTTAAGTTCTAACGAGACTGTGGTATATGACTATTAAGTAATGATACTGTGTTTGTCCCACAAAGCACTCATTGTTTTTATTGATTTGCTTTCTCAGATGCTGTAGCAGGTTTCTGTGTTAGTAGTGATCTGTTTTAATTGGTCCCTTCTTTACTTCAGTATTTAAGAACCATTTTTATTGTGGAAAAATACATAATTTACTCATTTTAATTGTACAACTCAGTGACAGTACATTTAAATTAAAAATGTACATTTAAATTGTTGTATAATCATCACTACTATTTACTTCCAGAAATTTTTGATCATTCCAAACAGAAACTCTATACCTCTCCCTGCAGCTCCTGGAAACCTCTATTGTACTTTTTGTTTCCATAAATATGACTATTCTAGAAACTTAGGTAAATGTAATCATACAGTATTTGGCCTTTTGTTTCTGGCTTATGTTACTTACAGCATAATGTTTTCAAGGTTCATCCATGATGTAGCATATATCAGACTTTCATTTCTTTTTATGACTGAATAATATTCCATTGTATGTATATATGACATTTGCTTATCTGTTCCTCTTACGGTGTACACTGGGTTGTTTCCACCTTTTGACTCTTGTTAGTAAAGCTGCTATATGCACACTGGTGTGCAAGTATCAGTTTTAGTCCTTATTTTCACTTCTCTTGGGTATATACCTAAGATTGGAATTGCTGGATCGAATAGTAATTCTATGTTTAGCTTTTTGAGAAATTGCCAAATCATTTTCCCTACTGGCTGTACCATTCATTTTACATTACTAGCGGCAGTGTGTGAGGGTTCCACATCTTCACCAACATTTCTTATTTTCCTTTTTTGATAATAGCCATCTTAAATGGATATGAAGTGGTATCTCATTGTGGTTTTGATTTGCATTTCCTTAATGATTAGTGATGTCAAACATCTTTTCACGTGCTCATTGACCATCTGTAGATCTTCTTTGGAGAAATATTCCATTGTATGTATATATCACATTTTGCTTATTCATTGTTTTTGGATACTTGGGTTGTTTCTATCTTTTGGCTATTACGAATAATGCTGCAGTGAACATTTGGCATATGAATATCTGACTCCCTGTTTTCACATCCTTTGGATATATAGCTAGAAGTAGAATTATTTATCATATGGTAATTCTGTTTAGTTTTTTAAGGAACCACTATAGTTTTTTTTAAGATTTTATTTGACAGAGAAAAAGAGAGAGAGAGCGAGCACAAGCAGGGGGAATGGCGGAGGGAGAAGCAGGCTCCCCACTGAGCAGGGAGCCCGATGCGGGACTCAATCCCAGGACCCTGAGATCATGACCTGAGCCAAAGACAGATGCTTAACTGACTGAGCCACCCAGTTGCCCCTATACTTTTTTTTTTAAAGTTTTATTCCAGAGAGAGAGAGTGAGAGTGAGTGCTGGGGGTGGGGGCCAGGAAGGGCAGAGGAAGAGAGAGAGAGAGAATCTCAAGCAGACATCTCTGTGAGCACGGAGCCCAATGCAGGGTTCGATCCCCGGACCCTGATACCATGACCTGAGCCGAAATGAAGAGTTGGACGCCCAACTGACTGAGTCACCCAGGCTCCCCCACTATACTGTTTTTCATAGTGCCTTCATTATTTTACATTCCCACGAGCAATGTGCAAGGATTCCAATTTCTCTAACTCCTTGCCAGTATGTTACTTTCTGTTTTTTAAAAACATGTCTTTATAATAGCTATCCAGATGGGTGTGGAGTGAGATATCATTGTGGTTTTGATTTGCATTTCCCTAATAATTAATGATGTTGAACATCTTTTTATGTGATTATTGGCTTTTTATGTGATTATTGTATTATTATGTGATGTACACTCTAGCATTCTGGTGTTTTTATTTTTATGTAATAATTTCTTAAAACCGTTCAAGACAGAGAACTATTTAATTTTTTTGAAGAAAATTGGAAAGGTCACTCCTCCCCAGGACTGTGGCTGGGAAGAGTCGGGCCCAGTGGCTCAGCATCCAGAAGCAGCACCCCCCCCCCCCCCCGCGGCTGGCTAAGCATGTGGCAGCATGTACAAACAGGCAGCTCGGAGTCACCTGCAGTCTCTCCCGCAGGGATGGAGCCCGAACCCCCCTCCCTCTCCTTCACTCACCTCCCTGCGGCTGTTGCGACGAGGCTGTTCCGTACTCTCTATGGTGGTGTATATTGGGGTGGGGGGAACAGAGTGTGGAGGATGCTGATGGCCTTCATTTCTCAGCCAGCCTGACCTTTGAGAAAAAAAAATGTGCCCTTGTATGTTTTCTTTGGACAAATGTCTATTCAAGTACTTCGTCCATTTTTTTTCTTTTTCAAGTTTTTATTTAAATTCCAGTTAGGTAACACACAGTATAATATTAGTACCAGGCGTAGAATTTAATGATTTGTCACTTACATACAACACCCAGTGCTCATCACAACAAGTGCTCTTCTTAATACCCATTACCTATTTAACCCATTCCTCTGTCCACCCTCCCTCCAGTAACCCTCAGTTTGGTCTGTATAGTTAAGAGTCTGTTTCCTGGTTTGCTCTCTTCCACCCCCCCACCCTGCCATGTTCATCTGTTTTGTTTCTTAAATCCCACATATGAGTGAAATCATATGGTATTTGTCTTTCTTTGACTGACTTATTTCACTTACCATGGTACTCTCTAGTTCTGTCCATGTCATTGCAAATGGGAAGATTTCATTCTTTTTTATTACTTTGCCCATTTTAAAATAGATCTCTTGTTGTTGTTGTAGTTCTTTATATTTTCTGGATATTAATCCTTTATCAGATACATGGTTTGCAAATGTTTTCTCCCATTTCATGGTTTACCTTTTTACTCTTTTATAGTGTCCTTTGATACACAAAAGTTTCTAATTTTGACAAAGTTAATTTATCTATGTTTTCTTTTGCTGTCTGTGCTTTTGGTGTCATATCCAAAAAACAAAAACAAAAACAAAAACATGGCCAAATCCATCATGAGGCTTTCCCCATGTTTTCTTCTAAGAGTTATATAATAGTTTTAGCTTTTACATGTAGATCTTTGATCCATTTTGAGTTAATTTTTATATAGGTTGTAATGTAGGGGTCCAACTTCATTTTTTGGTATGTGGATATCCAGTTTTCCCAGCACTGTTTGTCGAAGAGTCCTTTCCCATCAAAAGATCTTAGCATCTTTGTTTGAAAATCATTTGACTGTATATGTGTTTATTTCTGGGCTCTCTAGTCCATTGGTGTATATGTGTCTTTATGCCACTACCACACTGTCTTGATTATTGTAGCTTTGTTTTTTTTTTCTCTCTTTTTTTTTAAATTTTATTATGTTTGTAGTAGGTTTTGAAATCAGGAAGTGAGTTCTCCAACTTTGTTTTTTCTCAAGATTGTTTTGGCTATTTGGAATTCCTTGAGATTCTGTGTGAACTTCTAGGATGAATTTTTCTATTTCTGCAAAAAATATTATTGGGATTTTGATAGGGATTGCATTGAATTTGTAGATTGCTTTGGGTAGTATTGTCATCTTAACAATATTAAGTCTTCCAGTCAATATCTGTGGATGTCTTTATGTTTATTTTGACTGTCTTTAACTTCAACAGTGTCTTGTAATTTTCAGTGTACAACCCTTTCACCTTTTTGATTAAATTTATACTTATTTTATTTTCAGTGATGCTTTTGTAAATGGAGTTTTTTCTTAATTTTGTTTTTGTATTCATTGTTAGTGTATAATAATGCAACTGATTTTTGCATGTTAATTTTATATACTGCAACTTCTTAGTTCATCTGTTAACTCTGATTTTGGTGGCGGGGGTGGGGGGCGGGCGGCGTCTAGATTCTATAAGGTTGTCTACATATAAGAGCTTATCATTTGCAAAGAGAGACAATTTTACTTCTTCTTTTCCAATTTGGATGCTTTTTGTTTGTTTGTTTTTTTGCCTAATTGCTCTGGCTGGAACTTCTAGCCCTGTGTGGAATAGGTGAAAGCAGGAATTTTTGTTCTGTTCCTTATCTGAGGGGAAGAGCTTTCAGTATTTCATCACTGAGTATGATGCTAGCTGTGCATTTTTCTTATTTGTTATTTTTTTTCTTTAGCTGAAAATTAATTTCCATTTCACTTAGTTCGTGCTACTACTTGTTAGGGGCCCTGCCTTGCATGTTGTTTTAATCTGTGAAAGTATGTATCACCTGAATCTGGGCATTTGATTGATCGATTCCTTCCTCTCAGAATTCATGTCTCATTTTGCTGGTAGTTCTGTGCCCTTCCTCAATCCTGATTCTTTCTTACCATATTAGTTAATATGGTAAAGATACTAAAAACTTACTTATATAATTTTAAAGAATAATTTATTTTTAAATAATTTATTTTATTTTTTAAACAATAATTTGAAATTACACAAGTTAACATGCAGTTATTGTTGGAAAAATAAAAATAGAAGGATGGGTAAAACACATTTATTTAGCCCAGATCTTACAACCTAGAGATAGTGATTTTATGGTTACCTTCAGGCCCCTTTAATCAAATGAAAATGATTTGAAAGTTGAATTTGAAGATAAAATATTTAAAGTCAGTCTGATCTTCTTGAATCAACACATGAGTGGTTCTTGGGGGCCTGGGTGGTGCAGTTGGTTAAGTGTCAGACTTTTGGTTTCGGCTCAGGTGGTGATTTTGGGGTCGTGGGATTGTACAAAGTAAATAGTGGAATAATAATTTCAAACACTTACGTAGTATTTCCTTTGTAGTAGGTACTATTGTAAGTGCTTTACGTGCATTAACTCTTTAATCCTCACTGTAATTTCATGAAGTACATATTATTATTATCCCTGTTTTTAAAGATGAGGAAACTGGGACACAGGAAGGTTAAGCACCTTGCCTAAAGTTATACAACCAATAAGTGATAGAGCTAAGATTCAGACCCAGGCATTGGACTTATTTCGCTTAGCATAATACCCTCTAGTTCCATCCACATCATTGCAAATGGCAAGATTTCGTTTTTTTTTTTTTTTTTTTTTGATGGCTGCATAATATTCCATTGTAGATACATACCAGATCTTCTTTACCCATTCATCTGTTGATGGACATCTATGTTCTTTTCATAGTTTGGCTGTTGTGGACATTGCTGCTGTAAACATCAGGGTGCATGTACCCCTTTGGATCACTACATTTGTATCTTTGGGGTAAATACCCAGTAGTGTAATTGCTGGGTTGTAAGGTAGCTCTATTTTCAACTTTTTGGGGAACCTCCATACTTTTTTACAGAGTGGCTACACCAGCTTGCATTCCCACCAACAGTGTAGGAGGGTTCCCCTTTCTCCGCATCCTCGCCAACATCTGTCGTTTCCTGACTTGTTAATTTTAACCATTTTGACTGGTGTGAGGTGGTATCTCAGTGAAGTTTTGATTTGTATTTCCCTGATGCCGAGTGATGTTGAGCACTTTTTCATGTGTCTGTTGGCCATTTGGATGTCGTCTTTGCAGAAATGTCTATTCCTGTCTTCTGCCCATTTCTTGATTGGATCATTTGTTCTTTGGGTGTTGAGTTTGATAAGTTCTTTATAGATTTTAGATACTAGCCCTTTATCTCATATGTCATTTGCAAATGTCTTCTCCCATTCTGTCAGTTGTCTTTTGGTTTTGTTGACTGTTTCCTTTGCTGTGCAAAAGCTTTTTATTTTGATGAAGTCCCAATAGTTCATTTTTGCCCTTGCTTCCCTTGCCTTTGGCGATGTGTCTAGGAAGAAGTTGCTGCGGCTGAGGTCGAAGAGGTTGCTGCCTATGTTCTCCTCTAGGATTTTGATGGGTTCCTGTCTCACATTTAGGTCTTTCATCCGTTTTGAGTCTATTTTTGTGTGTGGTGTAAGGAAATGGTCCAATTTCATTCTTCTGCATGTGGCTGTCCAATTTTCTCAACACCATGTGTTGAAGAGACTGTCTTTTCTCCATTGGACATTCTTTCCTGCTTTGTTGAAGATTAGTTGACCATAGAGTTTAGTGTCCATTTCTGGACTCTCTATTCCGTTCCATTGATTGATGTGTCTGTTTTTGTGCCAGTACCATACTCTCTTTATGCTTACAGCTTTGTAAAAGAGCTTGAAGTCTGGAATTGTGATGCCACCATTTTTGTTTTTCTTTTTCAATATTCCTGTGGCTATTCGGGGTCTTTTCTGGTTCCATACAAATTTTAGAATTATTTGTTCTATTAATTTGAAAAAATGTTGATGGTATTTTTATAGTGGTTGCATTAAATGTGTAGATTGCTGTAGGTAGCATAGACATTTTCACAATATTTGTTCTTCCAATCCATGTACATGGAACATTTTTACATTTCTTTGTGTCTTAATATCTTTCATGAGTATTCTGTAGTTTTCTGAGTACAAATTCTTTGCCTCTTTGGTTAGATTTACTCCTAGGTATCTTATGGTTTTGGGTGTCGTTGTAAATGTGATCAACTCCTTAATTTCTCTTTCTTCTGGCTCAGTGGTGGTGTATAGGAATGCCACTGATTTCTGTGCATTGATTTTATATCCTGCCACTTTACTGAATTCCTGTATGAGTTCTGGCAGTTTTGGGGTGGAGTCTTTTGGGTTTTCCATATAAAGTGTCATATCGTCTGCAAAGAGTGAGAGTTTGACTTCTTCTTCGCCAATGTGGATGCCTTTTATTTCTTTTTGTTGTCTGCTGAGGCTAGGACTTCTAATAGTATGTTGAATAGCAGTGGTGATAGTGGACATCCCTCTGCTGTGTTCCTGACCTGAGGGGAAAAGCTCTCAGTTTTTCCCCACTGAGAATGATAATCACTGTGGGTTTTTCATAGATGGCTTTTATGATATTGAGGTATATACCCTCTATGCCTATACTCTGAAGAGTTTTGATCAAGAAAGGATGCTGTACTTTGTCAAATGCTTTTTTCCTGCATCTATTGAGAGGATTATATGATTCTTGTTCTTTCTTTTGTTAATGTATTGTATCACGTTGATTGATTTGCGGATGTTGAACCAACCTTGCAGCCCAGGGATACATCCCAGTTGGTCGTGGTGAATAATTCTTTTAATGTACTGTTGGATCCTATTGGCTAGTATTTTAGTGAGAATTTTTGCATCCATGTTCATCAAGGATATTGGTCTGTCATTCTCCTTTTTAATGGGGTCTTTGTCCGGTTTAGGGATCAAGGTAATGGTGGCCTCATGAAACGAGTTTGGAAGTTTTCCTTCCATTTCTATTTTTTGGAACAGTTTCAGAAGAATAGGTATTAATTCTTCTTGAAATGTTTGGTAGAATTCCTCTGGGAAGCCATCTGGCCCTGGGCTTTTGTTTCTTGGGAGATTTTTGATGACTGCTTCAATTTCCTTTTTCTTGTTCTTTCTTTTATTAATGTATTATTAATGCTTCAATTTCCTTGCTGGTTATGGGTTTGTTCAGGTTTTCTATTTCTTCCTGGTTCAGTTTTGATAGTTTACACATCTCTAGGAATGTATACATTTCTTCCAGATTGTCTAATTTGCTGGCATATAGTTGCTCATAATACATTCTTATAATTGTTTGTATTTCCTTGGTGTTAGTTATGATCTGTCTTTCATTCATGGTTTTATTTATTTGGGGTCATTTCTCTTTTCTTTTTGATAAGTCTGGCCCGGGGTTTATCAATCTTATTAATTCTTTCAAAGAATGAGCTCCTAGTTTCGTTGATCTGTCCAGTAGTTTTTTTGGTTTCTATTTCATTGATTTTTGTTCTGATCTTTATTATTTCTCTTCTCCTGCTGGGTTTAGGCTTTATTTGCTGTTCTTTCTCCAGCTCCTTTAGGTGTAGGGTTAGGTTGTGTATTTGAGACCTATCTTGTCTTGAAAAAGTCTTGTATTGCTAATCACTTTTCTCTTAGGACCGCCTTTGCTGCATCCCAAAGATTTTGAACAGTTGTGTTTTTTTATTTTCATTTGTTTCCATGAATTTTTTTAATTCTTCTTTAATTTCCTGGTCGACCCATTCATTCTGTAGTAGGATGTCCTTTAGTCTCCATGTATTTGAGTTCTTTCTGACTTTCTTCTAGTGATTGAGTTCTAGGTTCAAAGCATTGTGGTCCAAAAATATGCAGAGAATGATCCGTATCTTTTGGTCTCGGTTGAGACCTGATTTGTGACCTAGGATGTGATCTATACTGGAGAATGTTCCATGGACACTAGAGAAGAATGTGTATTGTGTTGCTTTGGGTTGGAATGTTCTGAATATATCTGTGAAGTCCATTTGGTCCAGTGTGTCATTTAAAGCCTTTATTTCCTTGTTGATCTTCTGCATAGATCTGTTCTTTGCACTGAAGGTGGTGTTCAAGTCCCCCACTATTATTGTATTGTTGTCGATGTGTTTCTTTGCTTTTGTTAAGTGGACTTATATAATTGGCTGCTCCCATGTTTGGGGCATAGATATTTACAAATGTTAGATCTTCTTGTTGGATAGACCCTTTAAGTAGGTTATAGTGTCTTTCCTTATGTCTTATTATAGTCTTTGGTTTAAAATCTAATTGGTCTGATATAAGGATTGCCACCCCACTTTCTTTTGATGTCCATTAGCATGGTAAATGGTTTTTCCATCCCCTCACTTTCAATCTGGAGGTGTCTTTGGGTCTAAAATGAAACAGCATATCAATGGGTCTTGTTTTTTTTATCCAGTCTGATATCCTGTGTCTTTTGATTGAGGCATTTGGCCCATTTACATTCAGGGTAACTATTGAAAGATATGAATTTAGAGTCATTGTATTGCTGTAAGATGACTGTTAGTGTCTATTGTCTCTCTTCCTTTCTGATCTGTTACTTTTAGGCTCTCTCTTTGTTAGAGGACCCCTTTCAATATTTCCTGTAGGGCTGGGTTGGTGTTCGCAAATTTTTTAGTTTTTGTTTGTCCTGGAAGCTTTTTATCTCTCCTGTTTTCAATGACAGCTTAGTTGGATATAGTATTCTTGACTGGATATTTTTTTCCTCTAGTGCTCTGAATATATCATGCCAGTCCTTTGAGGCCTGCTGGGTCTCTGTGGATAGGTCTGCTGCCAGTCTAATGTTTCTACCATTGTAGGTTACAGACCTCTTGTCCCGAGCTGCCTTCACGATTTTCTCTTTATCTGAGACCTGTAAGTTTTACTATTAGATGTTGGGGTGTTGATCTATTTTTTTTATTTTGAGGGGGGTTCTCTGTGCCTTCTGGATTTTGATGCCTGTTTCCTTCCCCAAATTAGGGAAGTTCACCGCTATAATTTGCTCCAGTATACCTTCTCCCCCCCCTTCTTCTTCTGGGATCCCAATTATTCTAATATTGTTTCATCTTACGGTATCTCTTATCTCTCAGATTCTGTTCCCGTTATCCAGTAGCTGTTTATCTCTCTTTTTCTCAGCTTCTTTATTCTCCATCATTTGGTCTTCTGTATCACTAATTCTCTCTTCTGCCTCATTTATTGTAGCAGTTAGAGCTTCCATTTTTTATTGCACCTCATCAATAGCCTTTTTGATTTCAATTGGTTAGATTTCAGTTCTTTTATTTCTCCAGAAAGGAATTTTCTAGTATATTCCATGCTTTTTTCAAACCCGGCTAGTATGTTTATAAACATCAGTTTGAACTCTAGTTCTGACATCTTACTAACGTCTGTATTGATTAGGTCCCTGGCAGCTGGTACTGTCTTTTGTTCTTTTTTTTTTGAGGTGAGTTTTTTTATTTTGTCATTTTGTCCTGAGAACAACAGATGAACGAGAGAACAAAATGCTAATAGGGTAACAAGGACCCCCCCCCCCAAAAATACACAATTCCAGAAGGTGGTTCCTTTTCTGTTCATAGAGTTGCTGCTATTCTTTTCTTCAATCTCCTGTTGAGTTTGTAGGTGTTCAGAATGGTTTGATACTTATCTAGCCGAATTCCAGGGACCAGATGAAATTTAGGTCTCCTAGTCCTCTGCCATCTTGCTCCTCCTCCTTTTTCTTTTTTTAAATATCATTATGTACTCATTGTTATTTATTTATTCCATATGACATAATCAGTCATTCTGATTGTAATTCTCAAATTGTTCTAATGCTTTTAAAGTTCTCCTGTGAGGATTTCTTCTAACTGTATAGACACCTGCTTTCATCTTTGTTTTGATTATTGATTGTATTTGGTCTTAGGTTCTAAAGTCTGTGCAGCATTACCTTAATCCCCAAACCAGGCAATGACCCCATCAGAAAGAAGAATTTCAGACCAATATCCCTGATGAATATGGATTCCAAAATCCTCAACAAAATCCTAGCTAATAGGATCCAACAATACACTAAAAGGATCATCCACCATGACCAAGTGGGATTTATCCCCGGGATGCAAGCGTGGTTCAACATTCGCAAATCAATCAATGTGATAGAACACATTAATAAGAGGAGAGAGAAGAACCATATGGTCCTCCCAATTGATGCAGAAAAAGCATGTGACAAAATACAGCATCCTTTCCTGATTAAAACTCTTCAGAGTACAGGGATAGAGGGAATATTCCTCAAGTTCATAAAATCCATCTACAAAAAACCCACGGCGAATATCATCCTCCATGGGGAAAGCTGAGAGCCTTTCCCTTAAGATCAGGAACACTCTCGCCACTATTGTTCAACATAGTACTAGAAGTCCTAGCAACAGCAATCAGACAACAAAAAGAAATAAAAGGTTTTCAAATTGGCAAAGAAGAAGTCAAACTCTCTTTTCGCAGATGACATGATACTTTATGTGGAAAACCCAAAAGACTCCACCCCCAAATTACTAGAACTCATACAGCAATTCAGTAATGTGGCAGGATACAATTTAATGCACAGAAATCAGTTGCTTTCTTATACACTAACAACGTAACTGTAGAACGAGAAATTAGAGATACGATTCCATTTACAATAGCACCAAAAACCGTAAGATATCTCAGAATAAACCTAACCGAAGAGGTAAAGGATCTATACGCTAGCAACTAGAGTGGGTGGGGGAGATGGGTTAGCCCAGTAATGGGTATTAAGGCGGGCACGTATTGCATAGAGCACTGGGTGTTAGACACAAACAATGAATCATGGATCACTACATCAAAAATAATGATGTACTGTATGGTGACTCACATAATAAAAAAATTAAAAAAGTCTTATGTATGTCCCAGCTTGTTTCTCAGAGTCCACAGTCCCTCATGGTTCGTCTCCCCCTCCGATTCCCCCCCCTTCATTTTTCCCTTCCTTCTAATGTCCTCCATGCTATTCCTTATGTTCCACAAATAAGTGAAACAGTATGCTAATTGACTTCTCTGGTTGACTTATTTCCCTTAGCATAATCTCCTCCAGTCCCATCCATGTTGATGTAAAAGTTGGGTATTCATTCTTTCTGATGGCTGAGTGATATTCCATTGTATATATGGACCACATCTTTATCTATTTATCTGTTGAAGGGCATGTCAGCTCTTTCCACAGTTTGGCTATTGTGGACATTGCTGCTATGAACATTGGGGTGCATATGGCCCTTTTCACTACGTCTGTGTCCTTGGGGTAAATACCCAGGAGTGCAATTACTGGGTCATAGGGTAGCTCTATTTTTTAATTTTTTCAGGCACCTCCACACTGTTTTCCAAAGTGGCTGTACTAACTTGCATTCCCAACCACAGTGTAAGAGGGTTGCCCTTTCTCCACAACCTCTCCAACATTTGTTGTTTCTTTCCCTGTCCATGTTTGCCATTCTAACTGGTGTAAGGTGGTATCTCAGTGTGGTTTTGATTTGAATTTCCTTGATGGCTAATGATGATGAACATTTTTTCATGTGTCTGTTAGCCATTTGTATGTCTTCTTCAGAGAAGTGTCTTTTCATATCTTCTCCGTATTTTTTGACTTGATTGTTTTTTGGGTGTTGAGTTTGAGAAGTTTTTTTTTTTTTTTTTTAAAGATTTTATTTATTTATTTGACAGAGAGGACACAGTGAGAGAGGGAACACAAGCAGAGGGAGTGGGAGAGGGAGAAGCAGGCTTCCCGCCAAGCAGGGAGTCCGATCGGGGCTCAATCCCAGGACTCTGGGATCATGACCTGAACCGAAGGCAGACGCTCAATGACTGAGCCACCCAAGCGCCCCGAGAAGTTCTTTATAGATCTTGCATACCAGCCCTTTATCTGTAGTGTCATTTGCAAGTATCTTCTCCCATTCTGTTGGTTGTCTCTTTGTTTTGTTGACTGTTTCCTTTGCTGTGCAGAAGCTTTTTTTTTTTATTTTTAAAGATTTTATTTATTTGAGAGAGAGAACGAGATAGCACGAGAGGGGGGAGGGTCAGAGGGAGAAGCAGACTCCCTGCTGAGCAGGGAGCCCAATGTGGGACTTGATCCCGGGACTCCAGGATCATGACCTGAGCCGAAGGCAGTCGCTTAACCAACTGAGCCACCCAGGTACCCCTGTGCAAAAGCTTTTTATCTTGATGATGTCCCAAAAGTTCATTTTTGCTTTTGTTTCACTAGCTTTTGGAGATGTATCTTTTTTTTTTATGTTATGTTAATCACCATACATTATATCATTAGTTTTTGATGTAGTGTTCCATGATTCATTGTTTGCATATAACACACAGTGCTCCATGCAGAATGTGCCCTCTTTAATACCCATCACCAGGCTAACCCATCCTCCCACCCCCTCCCCTCTAGAACCCTCAGTTTGTTTTTCAGAGTCCATAGTCTCTCATGGTTCGTCTTCGGAGATGTATCTTGAAAGAAGTTGCTGTGGCCAATGTCCAAGAGGTTATGGCCTGTGTTCTCCTCTAGGATTTTGATGGATTCCTGTCTCACATTGAGGTCTTTCATCCATTTTGAGTTTATCTTTGGGTATGGTGTTAGAGAATGGTCGAGTTTCATTCTTCCACGTGTGGATGTCCGATTTTCCCAGCACCATTTATTGAAGAGACTGTCTTTTTTCCATTGCATGTTTTTTCCTGCTTTGTCGAAGATTATTTGACCATAGAGTTGAAGGTCCACATCTGGGTTCTCTCTTCTGTTCCATTGGTCTATATGTCTGTTTTTGTGCCAGTACCATGCTGTCTTGGTGATCACAGCTTTATAATGCAGCTTGAAATCGGGCAACATGATGCCCTCAGCTTTGTTTTTCTTTTTCAACATTTCCTTGGCGATGCGGGGTCTTTCCTGATTCTGTACAAATTTTAGGATTGTTTGTTCCAGCACTTTGAAAAATGTCATTGGAATTTTGATCGGGATGGCATTGAAGGTATAGATTGCTCTGGATAGCATAGACATTTTAACAATGTTTATTCTTCTGATCAATGAGCGTGGAATATTTTTCCATCTTTTTGTGTCTTCTTCAATTTCTTTCATGAGTATTCTGTAGTTCCTAGAGTATAGATCCTTTACCTCTTTGGTTAGGTTTATTCTGAGGTATCTTACGGTTTTTAGTGCTATTGTAAATGGAATCATATCTCTAATTTCTCTTTCTCCAGTTGCGTTGTTAGTGTATAAGAAAGCAACTGATTTCTGTGCATTAATTTGTATCCTGCCACATTACTGAATTGCTGTATGAGTTCTAGTAATTTGGGGGTGGAGTCTTTTGGGTTTTCCACATAAAGTATCATGTCATCTGCGAAAAGAGAGTTTGACTTCTTCTTTGCCAATTTGAATACCTTTTATTTCTTTTTGTTGTCTGATTGCTGTTGCTAGGACTTCTAGTACTATGTTGAACAATAGTGGCGAGAGTGTTCCTGATCTTAAGGGAAAGGCTCTCAGCTTTCCCCATGGAGGATGATATTCGCCGTGGGTTTTTTGTAGATGGATTTTATGAACTTGAGGAATATTCCCTCTATCCCTGTACTCTGAAGAGTTTTAATCAGGAAAGGATGCTGTATTTTGTCACATGCTTTTTCTGCATCAATTGGGAGGACCATATGGTTCTTCTCTCTCCTCTTATTAATGTGTTCTATCACATTGATTGATTTGCGAATGTTGAACCACGCTTGCATCCCGGGGATAAATCCCACTTGGTCATGGTGGATGATCCTTTTAGTGTATTGTTGGATCCTATTAGCTAGGATTTTGTTGAGGATTTTGGAATCCATATTCATCAGGGATATCGGTCTGAAATTCTTCTTTTTGATGGGGTCTTTGCCTGGTTTGGGGATTAAGGTAATGCTGGCCTCATAGAATGAGTTTGGAAGTTTTCCTTCTGTTTCTATTTTTTGAAACAGTTTTAGTAGAATAGGTATTATTTCTATTTGAATGTTTGGTAGAATTCCCCAGGGAATCCATCAGGCCCTGGACTCTTGTTTTTTGGGAGGTTTTTGATCACTGCTTCAGTCTTGTTACTGGTTATTGCCCTATTCAGGTTGTCAATTTCTTCCTGTGTCAGTCTTGGCAGCTTATAGGTTTCCAGGACGACCTCCATTTCATCCCGATTGCTCAGTTTATTCGCATATAGTTGTTGATGATAATTTCTAATAATTGTTTCTATTTCCTTGGTTTTAGTCATGATCTCTCCCCTTTCGTTCATAATTTTATTAATTTGGGTCCTTTCTCTTTTCTTTTGGATAAGTTTCGCCAGTGGTTTATCGATCTTATTAATTCTTTCAAACAACCAACTTCTAGTTTCATTTATCTCATCTACTGTGTTTCTGGTTTCTAATTCATTGGTCTCTGCTCTAATCTTAATTATTTCTCTTCTAATTTGTGGCTTAGGCATCGTTTGTTGCTTTTTCTCTAGTTCTTTAAGGTGTAGAGCTAGTTGGTGAAATCGGAATTTTTCTGTTTTTTTTTTTTTTTGCGTGAGGCTTGGATGGCCATGTATTTCCCCCTTAGGACCGCCTTTGCAGTATCCCATAGATTCTGGACTGACGTATTTTCGTTCTCATTGATTTCCATGAATTTTTTAAGTTCTTCTTTGATTTCCTGGTTGACCCAAACATTCTTGAGCATGTCTTCTGCCCATTTCTCAACTGGATTATTTGTTTTTTGGGTGTCAAGTTTAATAAGTCCTTTATATATTTTGGATACTAACCGTTTATCAGGTATGTCATTTGTAAATATCTTGTCCCATTCTGTAGGTTGCCTTTTAGTTTTGTTGATTGAATTTCTTTTGCTGTGTAGAAGCTATTTGCGAGAGAGCACGGGAGTGAGCAGGGAGAGAGGGAGAGAGAATCTCAAGCAGACCCTCTGCTGAGCATGGAGCCTGACATAAGGCTCAGTCTCACGACCCTGAGATCATGACCAGAGCTGAAATCAAGAGTCAGACACTCAAGGGACTGAGCCATCCAGGTGCCCTGCAGAGCTGTTTATTTTGATGAAGTTCCAATAGTTTATTTTTGCTTTTGTTTCCCTTCCTGCATGAGACATATCTAGAAAGAAGTTGCTATGACTGATGTCAAAGAGGTTACTGCTTGTGTTCTCTATGATTTTAATGATTTCCTGTCTTCCATTTAGGTTTTTAATCCATTTTTAATTTAGTTTGTGTATGGTGTAAGCAAGTAGTGTGGTTTCATTCTTCTGAATGTTGCTGTCCAGTTTTCTCAACACTATTTGTTGAAGAGACTGTCTTTTTTCCATTGGATTTTCTTTTCTGCGTTGTTGAAGGTTAATTGACCGTATCATGGTGGTTTCCTTTTTGGGTTTTCTATTCTGTTCCATTGATTTCTGTGTCTCTTTTTGTGCCAGTACCATACTGTCTTGATGACTACAGCTTTGTAATAGAGCTTGAAGTCTGGAATCATGATGCCTCCAGCTTTGCTTTTCTTTTTGAAGGTTGATTTGGCTATTCAGGGTGGTTTTTTGTGGTTCCATACAAATTTTAGTATTGTTTGTTCTAGCTCTATGAAAAATGTTGATGGTATTTTGATAGGGACTGCATAAAATGTGTAGATTGCTTTGGGTTATAGAGACATTTTAACAATATCTGTTCTAATCCATGAGCCTGGAATGTCTTTCCATTTCTTTCTGTCATCAATTTCTTTCATCAGTGTTTTTGGAGTACAACTCTCTCATCTCTTTAGTTAGGTTTATTTGTATCTTACTGTTTTTGGTGCAATTGTAAATGGGATTGATTCCCTAATTTTTCTTTCTGTTGCTTCATTTTTTGTATATAGAAATGCAGTGGATTTCCATATATTGATTTTGTATCTTGTGACGTTACTGAATTCATTTATCAGTTCTAGTAGTTTTTTTTTGGTAGAGTCTTTAGGGTTCTCTACGTAAAGTATCATGTCATCTGTAAATTGTGAAAGTTTTCCTTCTTCCTTGCTGATTTGGATGCCTTTTGTTCCTTTTTCTTTTCTGATTGCTGTGCCTAGGACTTTCAGTATTGTGTTGAATAAAAGTGGTGAGAGTGGACATCCTGTGTTGTTTCTGACTTTAGGGGAAAAGCTCTGTTTTCCCCTGTTGACTATAATGCTAGCTATGAGTTTTTTTTTTTTTTTTAATGTGGCCTTTATTATGTTGAAGTATGTTCCTTCTAAACCTACTTTGTAGAGGGTTTTTTTTTTTTTTTTTTAATCATGAATGGATGTTGTACTTTGTCAAATGCTATTTCTGCATCGGTTGAAATGATACTTTTCTTTTATTATAAATGACTTTTATGCTTCCTCTTGTTGATGGGGTATATGATGATTGATTTGCAAATATTGAACCATCCTTACATCCTTGGCATGAATGTGTGTGTGGTGAATGATTTTTTAAATATATTGTTGGGTTCCCCTTGCTAGTATTTTGTTGAGAATTTTTGTATCTGTGCTTATCAGAGATACTGGCCTGTAGTGTTCTTACTTGCTTTTGGTAGCAGGGTAATGCGGCCTAGAATGAATTTGGAAGCTTTCCTTCCTCTTCTATTTCTTTGAATGGTTTGAGAGGAATAGGTATTAACTTTTTTAAATGTTTGATAGAATTCACTTTGTGAAGTGATCTGAAAGGGCACTTGCACCCCAATGTTTACTGCAGCACTGTCCACAATACCCAAACTATGGAAAGAGTCCAGATGTTCATCGACAGATGAATGGATAAAGAAGATAAAATGTATATGTATATATTATATATATATAATGCCATCAAAAAAAAAAGAAAAAGAAAGAAATCTTGTCATTTGCAATGAGAAATCTTATCGTTTTAAACAATGTGAGTGGAACTACAGGGTATTATGCTAAGTGAAATAAGTCAATCAGAGAGACAATTATATGATTTCACTCATGTGGAATTTAAGAAACAAAACAGGATCATAGGGGAAGGGAGGGAAAAATAAAATAAGACAAAATCGGGAGAGGGAAACAAGCCATAAGAGACTCTTAACTATAGGAAACAAACTGAGGGTTGCAGGAGGTGGGGTGGGGGGGATGGGGTAATTGGGTGATGGGCATTAAGGAGGGCACATGATGTAATGAGCACTGGATTTTAAATACAACTGATAAATCTCTGAACTCTGCCTCTGAAACTAGTAATGCACTATGTGTTAATTAATTGGATTTTTTCAAAATTTAAATTCAATTAGTTAAGGTATAGTACATCATTAGTTTTTGATATAATGTTCAGTGATGCATTCGTTGAGTATAACACCCGTGCTTATCGTATCACATGCCCTCTTTAATGCCCATCACCGAGTTACAGCATCTACCCATCCACCTCCCTTTCTGCAACCCTCAGTTTGTTTGAATTTATTTATTTATTTTTAAAGATTTTATTTATTTATTTGACAGAGAGAGACAGCGTGAGAGGGAACACAAGCAGGGGGACTGGAAGAGGGAGAAGCAGACTTCCCGTGGAGCAGGGAGCTCGATGTGGGGCTTGATCCCAGGACCAGGAGGGATCATGACCTGAGCCGAAGGCAGACGCTTAATGACTGAGCCACCCAGACACCCCTGTTTGAATTTAAATAAAATACGGTTTTTTTGAAAAAGAATTCACTTGTGAAGCTATTGGTCCTTGACTTTTGTTTGTTGGAATTTTTTGTTTTGTTTATTTTTAATTTTTTAATTTTTTTTATTATGTTAGTCACCATACAGTACTTCATTAGTTCCCGATGTAGTGCTCCATGATTCATCATTTGTGCACAACACCCAGTGCTCCTTGCAATATGTGCCCTCCTTAATACCCATCACTGGGCTAACCCATCCCTCCACCTCCCGCCCCTCTGAAACTCTCAGTTTGTTTCTCAGAGTCCATAGTCTCTCATGGTTCATCTCCCCCTCTGATTTCCCCCCCTTCATTTTTCCCTTCCTTTTCCTAATGTCCTTCATTCTATTTCTTATGTTCCACATATAAGTGAAACCACATAATTGTCTTTCTCTGCTTGAGTTATTTCATTTAGCATAATCTCCTTCAGTCTCATCCATGTTGATGTAAAAGTTGGGTATTCATCCTTTCTGATGGCTGAGTAATATTCCGTTGTATGTATGGATCACATCATCTTTATCTTTATGAAGGTCATCTTGGCTCCTTCACAGTTTGGCTATTGTGGACATTGCTGCTATGAACTTTGGGGTGCATATGACCATTCTTTTCATTACATCTGTGTCTTTGAGGTAAATACCCAGTAGTGCAATTGCTGGGTCACAGGGTAGCTCTATTTTTAATTTTTTGAGGCACCTCCACACTGTTTTCCAAAGTGGCTGTACCAACTTGCATTCCTACCAACAGTATGAGAGGGTTCCCCTTTCTCCACAACCTCTCCAACATTTTTTGTTTTTTGCCTTGTCAATTTTTGCCATTCCAACTGGTGTAAGGTGGTATCTCAATGTGGTTTTGATTTGAATTTCCCTGATGGCTGTTTGTTGGAATTTTTTGATTACTGCTTCAATTTCATTGCTGGTAATAGGTCCGTTCAAATTTTCTATTTCTTCCTCATTCAGTTTTGGGAGGTTATATGTTTCTAGGAATTTATCCATTTCTTCTAGATTGTTCAGTTTGTTGGCATGTAAGTTTTCATAATAGTCTCATAATCCTTTGTATTTCTTTGGTGTTGGTTATTCTCCATTTTCATTTTTGATTTTGTTTGTCTTTTTTTTCTCTCTCTCTTTTGATACATCTAGCTGAAGGTTTATCAATTCTTACAATGATTTGAAAGCCCCTTGGAACTTTGGCTCCTGCTTACCTCTCCAGCTTCATTCTTTGTCACCGATTTATTAATCTGCTGTGTTGAACCTTTAAATTGTTTAAAAATTGCACCGTTTTCTCCAGCCTCTGGATCTTGGAGATTTGACCCTGCTGTATTTCTCTAACTACATAACTGCACGCCTCATTCTCTTTAATTGTATTTAACCAGTCTACCATGTTAGTTTCTGACACTTTTTCTTTTTTGCTTTTTGTGCATGCTGTTCTAACACTTCTTTTTCACCCATTTTTGTCTTATTCATATTAATCCTTGAGTTTTCAGCTTAAGTTTCCTCATAGAGGCCTGCCTTGTCCCTAGACCAGGTTTGATTACTCTGCTGTGTGCACCCATTGTACCTTTTATGTACTTAACATAGCACTGGACAGATTTTATAGGGATTGCTGGTTTTTCTTCTCCACTGAAATGTGAGCTCTGAAAGCCTAGCATCCAGGTCTGTCTTTTTTACTACTGTATCCTCTGCACCTGGCGTCTTGCCAGACACATGGGAAATGCTCAGTGTATATTATTGAAAGTTGACCAGTGCATGACATAATTAACTTTGCTTCTGTAGGTCAGGAATGTTTCAAAGAGAAGGAAATCCATGGGTTGAGGTTGCAAAATGAATAGAAGTTTTCAGGAGATTGGCATGAGAATGATGAGAGAAAGGGCATTTTGGAGAACACCATTTACAAAAAACACTATATAAAAAAGCTTGAAGTATAATGGAGCTGATTGCTCATAGTTCCAACCATGTCGGGTACAAATTTGAGGAATTGTTGAAAGATGAAGAGATCAGGTCATTGAAGGCCTGATATACTATATTCATTTATTGGTATTGGGAACCATTCATGTTGAGGGAATTTTATCATTTACTCAACTCTTACTATGTCATAGGATTTTTCTTAAAATATATTATCTCAGTGCTTAAAACAGTTTTCTTTTTGGCAACTGAATTTCATCTGAGCTGAGTAAAAGTTGCTGTCTTATTTATCCCGAAATACTTGGTGTTTATAATTATATCCTAAGCAAGATCATACTCTTTGAAGTCATGTTTTGTGTATTACGCTTCTCTATATCCCACAGGGAGTTTAGTTGTTGCTATAGTTTTATCTCTTCCTCTGGTTTTCGTATAGTCTTAGTATTTCTTTTAAAATGCCTCCCAGCTAGGCACAGCATACAAGATGTATCATGATCATTTATGTCAGAGTAGAATAGAACTTTTACTGTGTGTGTTCTGTGCCCTGAGTTCTTTGTTAATGAAGTTGACAATGACATTGACGTTTTTTGGGGTAGGCATTTCATGTTGTTTGTTTCTCTTAAATCACCAAATCTAACCAAGCTTTTCACATGAAATACTTTTTTTTTTTTTTTAATTAGGTAAGTTCTATACCTAACATGGGGCTTGAACTCAAGATCCCAAGATCAGGAGTCACATGCTCTATCAACTGAGCCAGCCAGCCGCCCCGAAGTACTTTTAAGATCTTTTGTATTTAAGTGATCTTTTGGAGCCTAAATTACGGATTTCCATCTTTATTCCTACTCAACTTCATTCTGTTGGTTTTAGTCCTGAATTCTAACTTATTTGTCTGTTTGGATATCTTTTAATTCATGTATTTGAATAGCTAATAGTCAGATGGCTTAAAAGTCCCAAGATAAAAAAAGCTACACCACCTAGTTCTTCACCTTTTTCACGGTTGTTCCATACATATTCTCCTGGAGTTTCTGTATGCATAGACAGAACAAGCAAATATTAATGTGTATTCTTATTTTTAATTATTTTTTAGCACTAAAAATTATACCTATTGTACTCCCTGTTCAGCACTCTTCCTCCTCCTACTATTTCTCAGAGATATTTCTATATAGTCCATAGAGAGCTTCCTTATATTAGCATCTGCATAGTATTCTAGTAAATGGTTATGCCACAGTCCAATAACTGGTCCTTTTTTAATGGATGTTTGAACTATTTATATTTTTCACTAATCATTGTTGCAGTGAATTACCTTGAATATACTTGTCAACCTTTATTTACACTTGGCATGTGTATCTCTAGGATAAGATCAGAGATGTTAGAGATGTTGGATATATGGGTATGTGCATTTGCCCTTCGTTGGTGCTTTAAATTTTTTTTCTATATAGATCTTGCATATTTTCTAAGTTTTTTCCTATTTATTTACCCTTTTGTTTGCTGCTGTAAATGAGATCTTTTAGATTGTTATATTTCTATTGATTCCATATGTTGATTTATATTTGTGTGTATATATGCATATGGATACAATCTTACTCTTTTTATTTTTTTAGTTTATTTTGTTGGTCTTCTGAGTATGTAAAATTAGTTACAGGATAGATTATTTTTTCTTTTTTCAAACTTAATTTTAGGGGTGCCTGGGTGGCTCAGTTGGTTAAACAGGTGCTTTCGGCTCAGTCATGATCCCAAAGTCCTGGGATCGAGCCCTGCGTCAGTCTCCTTGCTCAGCAGGGAGCCTCCTTCTCCCTCTCCCTCTGCCTGTGTGCCATTCCCTCTGCTTGTGCTGTCTCTCTCACTGTCTCTCTGTGTCAAATAAATAAATAAAATCTTTAAAAAAATAAACAATGGATCGTGGATCACCACATCAAAAACTAATGATGTATGGTGACTAACATAATAAAATAAAATTAAAAAAATAAACTTAATTTTATTTTATTTAAATTCAATTAATGTATAGTGCGTTATTAGTTTCAGAGGTGGAGTTCAGTGATTCATCTGTTGTATTTAAAATCCGGTGCTCATTATATCATGTGCCCTCCTTAATGCCCATCGCCCAGTTACCCCATCCCCCCCCCCAGCAACCCTCAGTTTCCTATAGTTAAGAGTATCTTACGGTTTGTCTCCCTCTCTGATTTTGTCTTATTGGATTTTTCCCTTCCTTCCCCTATGATCCTGTTTTGTTTATTAAATTCCACATATGAGTGAAATCATGTAATTGTCTTTCTCTGGTTGACTTATTTCACTTAGCATAATACCCTGTAGTTCCATCCATGTCGTTGCAAATGATAAGATTTCATTCTTTTTGATGGCTGAGTAATATTCCACTGTATATATATACCACATCTTTTTTATCCATTTATCTGTCGATGGACATCTGGGCTCTTTCCATTGTTTGGCTTTTGTGGCTATTGCTGCGATAAACATTGGAATGCAGATTCCCCTTCGGATCACTATGTTTGTATCTGTTGGGTAAATACCTAGTAGTGCAATTGCTGGGTAATAGGGTAGCTCTATTTTTAACTTTTTGAGGAACCTCCAATAGGGTTTTCCAGAGTGACTGTACCACCTTGCATTCCCACCAGCAGTGTAAGAGGGTTCCCCTTTCTCTGCATCCTTGCCAACATTTGATGTTTCCTGACTTGTTAATTTTAGCCATTCTGACTGCTCTGAGGTGGTATTTTACTGTGGTTTTAATTAGTATTTCCCTGATGCTGAGTGATGTTGAGCATTTTTTCATGTGTTTGTTGGTAATTTGTGTATCATCTTTGGAGAAATGTCTGTTCATGTTTTCTGCCCATTCCTTGCCTGGATTATTTGTTTTTAGGGTGTTGAGTTTAGTAAGTTCTTTATAGATTTTGGATACTAGCCCTTTGTCTGATAAGACATTTGCAGATATCTTCTCCCATTCTGTAGGTTGCCTTTTAGTTTTGTCACCTGTTTCCTTTGCTGTGCAAAAGCTTTTTATCTTGATGAAGTCCCAATAGTTCATTTTTGCTTTTGTTTCCCTTGCCTTTGTAGACATGTTTAACAAGAAGTTGCAGTGGCCGAGGTCAAAGAGGTTGCTGCCTGTGTTCTCCTCTAGGATTTTCATGCATTCCTGTCTCACATTTAGGTCTTTCAGTCATTATGAGTGTATTTTTGTGTATGGTGTAAGGAAATGGTCCAGTTTCATTCCTCTGCATGTGGCTGTCCAATTTTTCCAACACCACTTGTTGAAGAGACTGTCTTTTTTTCCATTGGATGTTCTTTCCTGCTTTGTTGAAGATTAGTCGACCATGGAGTTGAGGGTCCATTTCTGGATTCTCTGTTGTGTTCCATTGATCTATGTGTCTGTTTTTGTGCCAGTACCATACTGTCTTGATGATTACAGCTTTGTAATAGAGCTTGAAATCTGGAATTGTGATGTCTCCAGGTTTGGTTTTCTTTTACAGCATTCTTCTGGCTATTTGGGGTCTTTTCTGGTTCCATACAAATTTTAGGATTATTTTTTCCAGCTCTGTGAAAAATGTTGATGGTATTTTGTTAGGGATTGCATTGACAGTGTAGATTGCTTTGGGTAGCATAGACATTTTAACAGTATTTGTTCTTCCAATCCATGAGCATGGAATGTTTTTCCATTTCTTTGTGTTTTCTTCAATTTCTTTTGTAAGTGTTCTATAGTTTTCAGGGTATGGATCCTTTACCTCTTTGGTTAGGTTTATTCCTAGGTGTCTTACGGTTTTTGGTGCAATGGTAAATGGGATCGATTCCTTGATTTCTCTTACTTCTGTCTCGTTGTTAGTGTATGGGAATGCAGCTGACTTCTGTGCATTGATTTTATATCCTGCCACTTTGCTGAATTCCTGTGTGAGTTCTAGCAATTTTTGGGTGGAGTCTTTTGGGTTCTCGATATAGAGTGTCATGTCATCTGCAAAGAGTGAGACTTTGATTACTTCTTTGCCGACGTGGATGCTTTTTTGTTGTTGTCTGATTGCTGAGGCTAGGACTTCCAGTACTCTGTTGAAAACAGTGGTGAGAGTGGACATCCCTGTCATGTTCCTGACCTTAGGGGAACAGCTCTCAGTTTTTCCCCATTGAGGATGATATTAGCTGTGGGTTTTTCATACGTGGCTTTTAAGATACTGAGGTATGTTCCATCTATCCCTACACCGTGGAGAGTTTTAATCAAGAAATGATGCTGTATTTTGTCAAATGCTTTTTCTGCATCTCTTGAGAGGGTCATATGGTTCTTGTCCTTTCTCTTATTAATTGATTGGTTTGTGGATGTTGAACCACCTTTGCAGCCCAGGAATGAATCCCACTTGATCGTGGTGAATAATCCTTCTAATGTAATGTTGGATCCTACTGGCTAGTATCTTGGTGAGAATTTTGGCATCCAAGTTCATCAGGGATATTGGTCTGTAGTTATCCTTTTTGGTGGCGTCTTTGTCTGGTTATGAGATCAAGGTAATGCCTCACAGAATGAGTTTGGTAGTTTTCCTTCCATTTCTGTTTTTTGGAACAGCTTCAAAAGAATAGGTATTCTTCTTTAAATGTTTGGTAGAATTCTGCTGGGAGGCCATCTGGCCCTGGACTCTAGTTTGTTGGGAGATTTTTGATTACTGCTTCAATTTCTTTTCTGGTTATGGGTCTGTTCAGGTTTTCTGTCCTTCCTGTTTCAGTTTTGGTCATTTATATGTTTCTAGGAATGCATCCATTTCTTCCAGACTGCTTGATTTTGGGGGCATATATTGCTCATAATATTCTCTTATAATCGTATTTCTTAGGTATTGGTTGTGATCTCCCCCCTCTCATTCGTGATTTTATTTATTTGGGTCCTTTCTCTTTTCTTTTTGGTAAGCCTGGCAAGGGGTTTATCGATCCTATTAATTCTTTCAGAGAACCAGCTCCTGGTTATGTTTATCTGTTCTACTGTTCTTTTGGTTTCTATTTCATTGATTTCTGCTCTAATCTTAGTTATTTCCCTTTTTCTGCTGGTTTTAGATTTTATTTGCTGTTCTTTCTCCAACTCCTTTAGGTGTAGGATTAGGTTGTGTACCTGAGACTTCTTGTTTCTTGTGAAAAGCCTGTGTTGCTATATACTTCCCTCTTAGGACCACCTTTCCTACATCCTAATGATTCTGAACTGTTGTGTTTTCATTTTCATTTGTTTTGAGGAATTCTCAAAAATTCTTCTTTAATTTCCTGGTTGACCCATTCATTCTTTAGTAGGATGCTATTTAACCTCCATGTATTTGTAGTCCTTCCGAATTTTCTCTTGCGATTGAGTTCAAGTGTTAAAGTACTGTGGTCTGAAAATATGCAGGGAATAATCCCAGTCTTTTGGTACCAGCTGAGACCCGATTTGTGACCCAGTATGTGCTCTATTCTGGAGAATGTTCTGTGTGCACTCATGAAGAATGTATATTCTGTTGCTTCAGGATGAAATGCTCTGAATATATCTGTGAAGTCCATCTGGTCCAGTGTGTCTTTCAGAGCCCTTGTTTTCTTGTTGATCTTCTGCTTAGATGATCTGTCCATTGCTGTGAGTGGGGTGTTAAAGTCCTGCTGTTGTTGTACTGTTATCATTGTGTTTCTTCAGTTTTGTTATTACTTGGTGTATATAATTGGCTGCTCCCATGTTAGGGGCATAAATATTTACGGTTGCTAGATCTTGTTGGATAGAACCTTTTATTATGACATAGCGCCCTTCTTCATCTCTTACTGCAGTCTTTGGTTTAAAATCTAGTTTGTCTAATGTAAGGATTGCTACCCCAGCTTTCTTTTGATGTGCATTAGCATGGTAAATTGTTCTCTACCCCCTCACTTGAAGTCTGGAGGTGTCTTTGGGTCTACAACGAGTCTCTTGTAGAGAGCATAATAATAGGTCTTTTTTTTTTTAATCCAGTCTGATGCTCTGTGTCCTTTGATTGGAGCATTTAGTCCCTTTTACATTCAGAGTAACTACTGAAGGATTTGAATTTAGTGCCATTGTATTACCTGTAAAGTCGCTGTTTCCTTAGATTGTCTCTGTTCCTTTCTGTTCTTTGTTATTTTTGGGCTCTTTCTTTGTTCAGAGGATGCCCTTTAATATTTCTTGCAGGGATGGTTTAGTGATCAGAGATTCCTTTAGTTTCTCTTTTCCTGGAAACTCTTTATCTCTCCTCTGTTCTGAATAACAGCCTTGCTGTATAAGGTATTCTTACTGCATATTTTTCTCATTCAGTACCTTGACTATATCATGGCAGTCCTGATCTGTGTTCTGCCAGTCTTATGTTTCTGCCCTTTTAGGTTAAGGACCACTTGTCCTGCACTGCTTTCAGAGTTTTCTCTTTTAAGTCTGAAATTTACAAGCTTCACTATTAAAAGCTGAGGTGTTGACCTATTTTTATTGATATGGGGGTGTGTGTTCTCTGTGCCTCCTGGACTTGAATGCCTCTTTCCTTCCCCAGATTAGGGAAGTTCTCAGCTATAATTTGTTCAGGTAATCTTTCTACCTCCCTTTTCTCTCTCCTCCTCTTTTGGGATGACTGTTCTTTTAATATTATTTTACTTTATGGTATTGCCAATCTCTCATCTTCCCTTCGTGATCCAGTAATTATTATTCTCCATCATTTTGTCTTCTATATCACTGACTCTCTTTGCTGCCTCATTTACCCTAGCAGTTAGAGCCTCGATTTTTTCCTGCATCTCAATAATAACCTTTTTAATTTTGGCCTGATTAGATTTTAGTTTTGTTTTTTTTTTTTATTTTTCCTGTAAGGGATTTTTAAAAAATTTTTAAGAAGAAAGTCTCTGAGTACTTACCTTTTCTTTGTTAAATAAATAACCTTATATTTCTTTCTTGATTTGTGTAGTCTAAATGATAAACTTTGGATCCCAGATGGAAGCAATCAGCAGATAACCTGTCTCTCACCTTTCCTTCCAGTTGTTGTTTTGTCATTTTACATTGCCAGGGCACGTAAAATTTATATTCTGTCACTTTCATTTCCACATTTGTTTTATCCTTATTTCTGCTGTTAAATATATTTAATATTTATTGTCAATTCTTTTTGTGAAGTTTCCTCAAATATTCATCCTTTTATAGTTTCCTCAAGAAAGGATCATGGACTATATATGCCTTGAATTTTGGATTGTTTAGAACATATTTGTAACTTTTGTATTTTGACTTCATGCTTTAAGAATACCTTTGTGGGATAGAACATACTTTACTTACACTTTCTTTCCTCCAGTTTCTTTAAAATGTTTCTCTAGTATCTTTCAGTGTTGACTTACTATCGAGAAATATGAGGCTAGTGTGATTTTAACCCCATTTTTTTCCTTTTTAAAGTTTTTAAAACTTCACTAAAATTTCTGGGCTACGTCTTATGTTGAGCATTCTGTATCACTGTTTTGGCACAAAGTGTGTCCTTTAAATATCTCTCTTAAAATCTTTTTCACCCTCCCACAGGAAAACCTTCCCAAATTATATCTTTATAATTATATTCCTGAATTACATCTTTGTTTTGAGTTTAGGAATATCATTTAGGCACATATTGGATTCCTTTTGCCATTTCTCTAGGTATAATTTTCTCTTTAATTCCGTTTCAAATTTGTGGGTTGATGTTTTTAATCAGTTTTAGAAAAATGTCAGACATTATCTTTGTGAATATTCTTTCCTATTTTTTTCTGTCTTTTAAAGGGTACTAGTCTGTTTTTTAGGTCTTTTGTGTAAGTTCCACATGTCTGTTATATCCTTATTGTTTTTCCCCATTCTTTTCCTACCTGTGTTTCAGTTTAGGTATTTTCTTTTGATCTATTTTTTGTTTTGTTTATTTATTAATTTATTTTTTAAAGATTTTATTTATTTATTTGACAGAGACATAGCGAGAGAGGGAACACAAGCAGGGGGAGTGGGAGAGGGAGAAGCAGGCTTCCTGCGGAGCAGGGAGCCTGATGCGGGGCTTGATCCCAGGACCCTGGGTTCATGACCTGAGCCGAAGGCAGACGCTTAATGACTGAGCCACCCAGGCGCCCCTGTTCTTTTTTTTTAAAAAGTTTTTAATAAGGTTTTTAGTTTGGAGTGATTTTAGGTTTACAGAGAAGTTGCATAGGTGGTGCAGAGGGCTCTTGTACCCGTTACTCAATTTCCCCTGAAGCCAGCTTCTCAGGTTTCCATAGTGCTTTTGTCCAAACCATGTAAGCAGCCTTGGTCCATTGACTGATGCAGGGCTCTTTTCCCTGGGCGTCCCTCTCAGGCCCAGCCTGGCCAGGCCCTACCTCACATGTAGCAGTTCTTCTGAGCCTGCTCTGGGCTGTGAGAGTGTATCTGTGAGCCTCATTCAGGGTCTAATGTAAGGCTAGGTTTTGGGCTTTCAGGGGGAAGACCACAGAGGTAACTGCCCTTATCACATCATAGCAGGGGAAATTTTGTAGTTTTAAATGCTTATATTGGAAGGAAAGAAAGATTTTTTTTCTTTTCAAGTTTTTACTTAAATTCCAGTTAGGTAACAATACAGTGTAATATTAGTTTTAGGTGTAGAATTCAGTGATTCATCACTTATATACAACAGCCAGTGCTCATCACAGCAGGTACCCTTAATTCATGTCATCTGTTTAACCACCCCTCCCACCTACCTCCCCTCCAGCAATCATCAGTTTGTTCCCTATAGTTAAGAATCTGTTTCTTAGGGGCGCCTGGGTGGCTCAGTCAGTTGAGTGTCTGCCTTTGGCTCAGGTCATGACCCAGGGTCCTGGGATTGAGCCCCACATGGGGAGTCTGCCCCTCCCCCGTGCTCGTGCACACGCTCTCTCTCATAAATAAATAAAATCTTAAAAAGAAAAGAATCTATTTCTTGGTTTGCCTCTTTTTACCCCCATGTTCATTTGTCGTCTTCTTTTTTTAAGATTTATTATTTATTTTAGAGAGAGAGAGAGCTCATGTGCAAGCATGGGGAGAGGGGAAGAGGGAGAAGAAGAGAGAGTCTCAAGCCGACTCTGCCCTGAGCACAGAGCCCGATGCAAGTCTTGATCCCACAAACCTGAGATCATGACCTGAGCTGAAACCAAGAGTTGGATGCTTAACTGACTATGCCACCCAGGCACCCCTTTTTGTTTTGTTTCTTAAATTCTGCATTTGAGTGAAATCATATGGTATTTATCTTTCTCTGACTTATTTCACTTAGCATAATACTCTGCCTCCATCCATGTCACTGCAAATGGCAAGATTTCATTCTTTTTGATGGTTGAGTAATATTTTATCACACACGTACATACCCCCCACATCTTCTTTATTCCTTTATCAGTTGATGGATGTTTGGGCTCTTTCTATAATTTGGCTATTGTTGATAATGCTGCTATAAACATCAGGGTGCATGTTTCCTTCAAATTAGTATTTTTGTATCTTTTGGGTAAATACCTAATAGTGCAATTGCTAGGTCATAGGGTCGTTCTATTTTTAACTTTTTGAGGAACCTTCAAACTGTTTTCCAGAGTGGCTGGAAGGAAAGAAAGATTTAAAGTGGACGACCCAAGCTACCTACTGGAGAAACTAGAAAAACAATAGGAAATTAAAATAGAATGAAAGAAATAAAAAATATGAGAGCAGAAATCAATTAAGTAGAAAATGGATGGAGACTAGAGAAATCTAGTAAAAGTAAAAGTGATTTTTTGAAAGGATTGTTAAAAATGATAAATCTTTAATAAGACTGAATTAAAAAATAGAATATATTCATAGTGAAAGAGGGGAAATTAGGGAATTTTATGAATCATCTTAAATTCCTTAAAAGGCACATTTGAACAAAATTGACATAGGAAATAGAAAATCAGAGTGATAAATACATTAAATAAATTGAATTTCTTTTTTTTTAAGATTTTATTTATTTGAGAGACAGAGCAGAGTGAGAGAGCACAAGCAGGGTGGGGAAGGGCAGAGAGAGAGGGAGAAGCAGACTCCCCCACCGAGCAGGAAGCCCAATGAGGGGCTCAGTCCCCGGACCCTGGGATCATGACCTGAGCTGAAGACAGACGCTTAACTGACTGAGCCACCCAGGTGCCCTGTGAATTTCTAATAAAAGAATTTTCTCACAAAGAAGACTCAAGTCCCAAATGGTTTGACATGTGAATTCCATGAAACATACTTTTAGAAAGCAAAAGAGGATGAAACATTTCCTAACTCATTAAGAAGCCAGTGTAACCTTGATCTAAAAACCTAACAAGGAAATTAAAAGAAAATTGTAGACCAATATCTCCTATGCTTATAGATGTAAAAACTCTTAATATAAACAAATATTTAATTTATATAAATATATGTAACCTATAAACTTTACATAATATTGGATTTATCAATCTAATAAAAGGCACATATGAAGAACCCACATCTAATGTTATGCTTAATAATGAATCATAGAATGTTTTTTTTCAAAATTCTGGAACAAAATAAGGACACCTGCCTTTACAGTTCTATTTAACATTGTTTTGGGAGCTTTGTTAGTTCCACAAATCAGGATTAGAAGGACAAGTATGCCTTGGAGATCTTGCAGGTTTGGTTTGAAGACCACTGCAATAAAGTGAATATCACAATAAAGTGAGTCAAATGAAGTTTTGGTTTCCCAGTGCGTGTAAAAGTTATGTTTACACTGTACTGTAGGCTATTAAGTGTGCAGTAGCATTATGTCTATGAAACAGTGTATACACCTTAAGTCAGAGAAAGACAAATAGCATATGATTTTACTTGTATGTGGAATTTAAGAAACAAACTGATAAAAGGGAAAAAAAAGAGAGAAAGGCACACCAAGAAAGAGTCTTAACTATAGAAAACAAACTGAGGGTTACCAGAGGGGAGGTAGGTGGGGGAATGGGTTAAATAGGTGATGGGGATTAAGGAGTACACTTGTTGTGATGATCACCTGGTGTTGTGTTGGAGGTGTTGAACCACTGTATTGTACAGCTGAAACTAATTATTACATTGTATGTTAACTAACTGGAATTGTAATAAAAACTTAAAAAGAAGAGTATTTAGAGTCCCCCCTCCCCCATGAAGAGTGTCTGACTCTTCATTTTGGCTCAGATCATGATCTCAGGGTTGTGAGATTGAGCCCTGTGTTGGGCTCCGTCCTCAGCAGGGAGTCTGCTTGAGATTCTCTCTCTTCCTCTCCCCTTCTCCCCCTGCCCCCTGCTCGCTCTCGCTCTCTCTCTCTCTCCCTCAAATAAGTCTTACAAAAATGCTATCATCTGAGCTTTCATCAAATTACAGTATTTTTGCTGGTGGAGGGTTTTGTCTTATTAACAGCTGCTGACTGATTAGGGTGGTGGTTGTTGAAGGTTGAGGTGGCTGTGGCAATTCTTTAAATAACACAACAGTGAAGTTTGCTACATCAATTGACTCTTCCTTTTACAATGATTTACTCTGTAGCATGTGATGCTGTTTTATAGCATTTTAACCACAGTAGAACTTCTTCCAAAATTGGAGTCAGTCCTTTTAAACTCTGCTGCTGCTTTATCAATTAGGTTGATGTAATATTCTAAATCCTTTGTTGTCATTTCAACAGTCTTCACAGCATTGTCACCAGGAGTAGATTCCATCTCAAGAAACCAGTTTCTTTGTTCATCCATAAGAAGAAACTCCTTATCTGTTCAAGTGTTTTTTATTTTTATTTTTTTTATCTGTTCGAGTTTTATCATGAAATTGCAGCAATTCAATCACATCTTCTGGCTCTTAACTACTAATTCTGGTTCTCTTGCTACTTATACCACATCTATTGTTACTTTCTCCACAAAAGTAGTGAATCCTTCGAAGTCATCCATGAGGGTTGAAATCAGCTGCTTCCAAACTCCTGTTCATATTGATATTTTGACCTCTTCCTATGAATCATGAAAGTTCTTAACGGCATCTAGAATTGTGAATCCTTTCCAGAAGGTTTTCAATTTACTGTGTCCAGATAAAGGAGTCACTATCTATGGCAGCTATAACCTTACAAATTTGTATTTCTTTTTTGCCTCAAAAAGTGACATTTACTCAAAAAAATGACATGTCCATCCCTTGGCTTGCTTCTCTCCCCCTTCCTTGTCCTCTTCAGCCCCCCATGGACTGAACCCTGGGTAGGGCTAGGTAGCAGGGTAGCCCCTCAGATGAGGTCAGCAACACTGAGGGGCATCTCCTCAGTGGAGGTGTTTTAGATGGTCTCAATGTCTTGAAGAGGCCTCTTGTCTTCTTCTGTCACCATGTTAATAGCCATACCCTTACGGCACAATTGTCCACCATGACTGATTCTGTGGATGTAGTTTTCCCTGTTGGTGGGAAGGTCATAATTGTTGACTAAAGAAACCTGCTGCACATCAGTGCCTCTGGCCAGCAAATCTGTGATCAGTAGAGTGACTCCCTCGTGATAACATCTCATTCCTTTTGGTCCATATCTCGGTGCATGGTGGATGTGGTGAAGTCTTGGGGCTGTATCTTTTCAGTGAGCCAATCAACCTTCCTTTGGGTATTGATGAATATGACTGCCTGCATGATGGTAAGGGTTGCATACAAGTCATACAGTGTGTCCAGCTTCCACTCTTCTTGTTCCACATTCATGTAGAACTGGTGGATACCCTCCAGGGTCAACACTTCCTTCTTGACCAGAATCCAAATGGTATCCCTCATGAACTTCTTGTCACCTCAAGCATGTTGGAAGGCATTGTAGCTCACAGCAAAACTACCTGGGTATTGCTACTGAGCTTTTGGAATATGTCATAGATTTGGTCCTTGAATCTGTGGCTTAACATTTCATCAGCTTGTCTAGTACAAACATCTTGATGTCTTTGGGAGATAGTTATCTCTGGTTAAGCATATCAAACATGTGACCTGGGGTACCCAGAATGATATGGGGAACTTCCATCTGCAGCTTACGCACCTCAGCATGTACATTGGTCCCCTGAATGCAGGCATGGCAAGAGGCACCCATGTAATCTCCTAATGCCATGACTACTTTTTGTATTTGCTGAGCCAACTCTCTAGTGGGTGCCAGGACCAAAGCCTATGTAGCCTTTAGATCCGACTTAATCTCTTACAGGATCGATATGGCAAAAGTGGCTGTTTTTCCAGTCCCAGATTGGGCTTGAGCAATCACATCATAACCCTGATACAAGGAAAAATGGCTTGCTGCTGGATAGCAGAAGGCTTCTCAAAACGATACGAATAGAGGTGATGGAAAGGGACTCAGAAAGGTTCACGTCATCAAAGCTGTCAATAGTTTCCTTCCAGTTACTCTCAGTGACACCTTTGGGCTCCATCTCATTGGGGCCATTGTGTCTGGATGGGGAATCTTGACCTGGCAGATATGATCTTTAGAAACTAGACAAAACGTATTTCTTAAACAATAAGACTTGACAGTTGAAATCACTCCACAAACCATGGGCTGAAATGGATGTGTTAGCAGGCATGAAAACAACATTAATCTTATTGTATATCAAAGCTCTTGGGTGACCAGGTGCATTGTCAGTGAGCATTAATATTTTGAGAGGAACTTTTTTCTGAATGGTAGGTCTTAACCGTGGCCTTAAAACATTTAGTAAACCATGTTGTAAACTGAAGTGCTGTCATTTAGGCTTTGTTATTCCATTTATAGACACAGGCAGAGTAGAGTTAGCATAATTTTTAAGGGCCCTAGAATTTTCATAATGGTAAGTGAGCATTGGCTTCACCTTAAAGTCACTAGCTACATTAGCCCTTAATAAGAGAGTTAGTGTGTCCTTTGAAGCTTTGAAGCCAGGCATTGACTTCTTTCTACCTATGAAAATTTTAGATGCATCTTCCAATATATAAGGCTGTTTTGTTTACATAGAAAATCTGTTGTTTACTGTAGCCATCTTCATTAACTATCTTAGTTAGATCTTCTGGATAACTTGCTGCAGCTTCTATCAATACTTCCTGCTTCTCCTTGTACTTCTGTATTAGGGAGATCTCTTCTTTCCTTAAACCTCATGAACTAACCTCTGCTAGCTTCAAACTTTTCTTCTGTAGCTTCCTCATCCCTCCTGTCTTTGTAGAATTGAAGAGAGTAAGGGCCTTGCTCTGTATTAGGTTTTGGCTTAAAGGAATGTTATGGCTGGTTTGATCTTTTATCCAGCATATATCATCCATATCAGCAATAAGACTGTTTTGCTGTCTTATAATTTGTGCATTCACTGGAGTGGTACTTCTAATTTCCTTCAATAACATTTCCCTTGAGTTCACAACTTGGCTAAGTGTCTGATGCAAGAGGCCTAGCTTTTGGCTAGGCATTTTGCCTTCTTCACTAAGCTTAATCATTTCTAGCTTTTGTTTTTGTTTTTTTAAAAGATTTTATTTATTTATTTGACAGAGAGAGACAGACAGTACAAGCAGGGGGAGCAGCAGAGGGAGAGGGAGAAGCAGGCTCCCCACCAAGCAGGGAGCCTGATGCGGGGCTCAGTCCCAGGACCCTGGGATCATGACCTGAGCCGAAAGCAGACACTTAACCGACTGACCCGCCCAGGGGCCCCCATTTCTGGCTTTTGATTTAAAGTGAGAGACATGTATCTTGAAAGAAGTTGCTGTGGTCAATGTCCAAGAGGTTACTGCCTATGTTCTCCTCTAGGATTTTGATGGATTCCTGTCTCACATTGAGGTCTTTCATCCATTTTGAGTTTATCTTTGGGTATGGTGTTAGAGAATGGTCAAGTTTCATTCTTCTGCATGTGGATGTCCAATTTTCCCAGCACCATTTATTGAAGAGACTGTCTTTTTTCCATTGCATGTTTTTTCCTGCTTTGTCAAAGATTATTTGACCACAGAGTTGAGGGTCCATCTCCAAAAGCTAGTGAAACAAAAGCAAAAATGAACTTTTGGGACTTCATTAAGATAAAAAGCTTCTGCACAGCAAAGGAAACAGTCAACAAAACAAAGAGACAACCCACAGAATGGGAGAAGATATTTGCAAATGACATTACAGATAAAGGGCTAGTATCCAAGATCTATAAAGAACTTCTCAAACTCAACACCCAAAAAACAAATAAGTCAAAAAACGGGCAGAAGGTATGAAAAGACACTTCTGTGAAGAAGACATACAAATGGCTAACAGACACATGAAAAAATGTTCATCATCATTAGCCATCAGGGAAATTCAAATCAAAACCACATTGAGATACCATCTTATACCAGTGAGAATGACAAAAATGGACAGGGAAAGAAACAACAAATGTTGGAGAGGTTGTGGAGAAAGGGGAACCCTCTTACACTGTTGGTGGGAATGCAAGTTGGTACAGCCACTTTGGAAAACAGTGTGGAGGTGCCTGAAAAAAATTAAAAATAGAGCTACCCTATGACCCAGCAATTGTACTCCTGGGTATTTACCCCAAGGACACAGATGTAGTTAAAAGAAGGGCCATATGCGCCCCAGTGTTCATAGCAGCAATGTCTGCAATAGCCAAACTGTGGAAAGAGCTGAGATGCCCTTCAACAGACAAATGGATAAAGATGTGGTCCATATATACAATGGAATATCACTCAGCCATCAGAAAGGATGAATACCCAACTTTTACATCAACATGGATGGGACTGGAGGAGATTATGCTAAGTGAAATAAGTCAAGCAGAGAAAGTCAACTATCATATGGTTTCACTTACTTGTGGAACATAAGGAATAGCGTGGAGGACATTAGGAGAAGGAAGGGAAAAATGAAGGCAGGGGGGAATCGGAGGGAGAGATGAACCATGAGAGACTATGGACTCTGAGAAACAAACAGGGTTTTAGAGGGGAGGAGGGAGGGGGGATTGGTTAGCTTGGTGATGGTATTAAGGAGGGCACGTACTGCATGGAGCACTGGGTGTTATACAGGAACAATGGATTGTGGATCACCACATCACAAACTAATGTATGGTGACTAACATAACATAATAAAATTAAAAAAAATAAAGTGAGAGACCTGAGTTTTCCTTTCAGTTGAATATTTAAAGGCCATTTAGGGCTAGTAATTATCCTAATTTCAATATTTTTGTGTCTCAGGGAATAGGCCTGAGGAGAAGAAAAGAGAGGAATGGCTGGTTGGTAGAGCAGTCAGAACACACACATAACATTTATTGAAGTTTACCTGTCTTTTATGGGCACAGTTCATGGAACCCAAAACAGTTACAATAGTAACATTAAAGATCACTGATTACACTAATAATGATGAAAAAGTTTAAAATATTGCATAAATTACCAAGATGTGACATAGAGACTTGAATTGAGCTAATGCTGTTGCAGAAATGGTACTGACAGACTTGGCTTGAGGCAGGATTGTCACAAAGCTTCAATTTGTAAAAAATGCAAAATCTGTGAAGCACAGTAAAGCAAAGTGCAATAAAATGAGGTATGCCTATAGCAAAGGTAAATACCAGAAGTAAAGAAGTAAAACCCTCGACTTCTAGATGACCATGATTATGTACATAGAAAATTGTAAATAATCTAAAAAGAGAATTAATTATGGAGTTTAGCAGGGTCTCAGAACAAGGCCAATATAAATAAAATGAGTTGTATATTTTTGTTTTTATAATGAACAGTTTGTGAAATTATAGAACATGCTTACAATAACATCAAAAACATTGACCACCTAGGGATAAATACAACAAAATTTGTAGGATATGTAGGAGCTCTGTTTTGAAAATAAGAAAACATTGCTGAGAAATTAAAGATCTAAATAAGTTGAGACATAGTATGTTCATAGGCTGGAAGACTTCATATTATTATCCCAATCAATATCTAGCAGACTTTTTTTTGCAGAATTTGATAAGCTAAAATTTATATAGATCTAGAACAGTCAAAACCGTTTTTAAAAAGAATAGTGTTGGAGAGTGTATGCAGTCTGATTCCACAACTTCTTTTGAAGCTATAGTAAGCAAGGCATTATGGCATTGTGCAAAGATAGACATTTAGATCAGTGGAACAAAACAGAGACCATATATACATAAGCCAGTTATTTATTTGTACATGGATTTTGTGTACAGTATTTATGTGTACATGGATTTATGTAATGGGGATTTTTGACAAAGAGACCATGTAATTCAGTGAATAATGAATGAACAATCTTTTAATCAAATGGTGCTAGAAGAACTTGATACTCATATGGAAAAAATTAGTCTTGACTTTTCCTCCACACCATACACAAAAACTAATTTGAAATGATTCATAGACTGAAAAATCCCCTTTTTTGCATTTCTGAGTCACTCTATTTTAGATGTGTTTTCTTTTTATATAAAGCATGTAGTTGGGTCTTGCTGTTTGTATCAGACTGAAAATGTTTGTCTTTTAATGGATGAATAAAGCCCATTCACATTTATAGGTATGACTTAATTTTGGTCTCGACCCTGCCGTACTTTTTAAAAAATAATTACTATGTGAATTATATTTGTTATCTTTGTTATAGTGTGATGTTCTCTCCATCTTTTTGTGCCTTTTTTTCAGTCTTGTGGATATTTAGCAACACTTATGTTTTTTATCCTAGTAATACTTTTTTTCAAATGCCCTTAATATCCTGTGTTACTATATGGTTTGCTATTTTCCAGTATTATCCTTTGTCCCTCACCTATTATACAATGAACAATAAGCTAATTTCACTTTTCTTCCTTTTCTCCCTTTCTTTAATATTTAGTTGCATTGTCATCAAAACGTATAACTTTTATATATTTACTCTCACCTCTGACTCTTTATTATTAGATCTATAATTAAATATATTAGTTTTACAGTCATTTCCTTTATAGTTCTTTCTCTAGTCATCTTTTGGTTGGATGAGTCTTATTTAGTAGTTTGCTCAAGAAGGGGACATGGGTATAAAATTCTCTGAATTCTTGAATGCTCAAAATTTCAAAAAATGTCTTGGTACTTGAAGGACAGCTTGATTCATACTTTATTTCTTATGGTTTCTTGAAAATGCTGCTTAATTGTTACCTTATTTTTAAGAATTCTGATATTAGTGTAGTTTTCTTGTGTTATTAACTGATTTGTTTGTTTTTGATGCGTTGAGGAGTTTTTTCTTTATCTTTAAAAGTCTAGTAGCTTTTTTAGGACATGTCTCAGAGTTTTTCATTGTGGGTCAGTTTCCCGGGTGCCTGATGAACAATGTCAATATGTAGATTCAGTTTTTATTTTATTTTAGGAAATCTTTCTCATTATAGTTTTAATTTTTAGACTCATTCCAGTGTTTTGCTTTTAGTTTTTAGGAATTCCATTTAAACTTCCAAGTTTAAAATCTTGACTTGTTTTCCATTTCCTTTTTTTAAAAAGATTTATTTATTTATTTATTTGAGAGAGAGAGAGAGAGAGAGCGCGCACAGAGGGAGAGTGAGAGGGCGAAGCAGACTCCCTGCTGAGCAGGGAGCCTGATGTGGGGCTCGATCCTAGGACTCTTGGGATCCTGACCTGAGCCGAAGGCAGATGCTTAACACCTGAGCCACCCAGGTGCCCCCTGTTTTCCATTTCAAGTGCTCTCTCTTTCACTTCTTAATCTCACTCATATTCTCGTTTCCTTGTTTTTCTTCAGAGTACCTTATGAAGTTTTCATTCAAATCTGGTCTTCATTTCCGATATGATTTTGGCTTTTCTTCTATTTTTCTTGGATTTTTACCAACTCTTGTTTCTTTTCTTCTTGTCTTCTGGTCCATTTTTGTTTTTATTTTTCAAATTTATAATTCAAGTTTTTTTTTTTTTTTTTTTTTTTTATCCCCATATATTAGATGCTACAAGTGTGTAGTAGTGAGTTTTCTTTTGCTCCATAGTTGGTTTTTTGGGGCAGGGGGAATGGGAGTTAAGACTTTTTTTAGTTGAAGTGTTTGAGCCTTTTCTTTTTCCTTATAGTAATTTCATATAGATGAAGAATGTTTCTGCTTTTGCATTTCATGAGCATGGCTGGTTTTTGGCATAGTTTATAAGATTTCTGGTTCAGAACTAATGTCTTATGCTGTAGCATAGTATGGTCTCTTTACTGGTTGTCTTTTGAATGGGTGTTGGTGGTGAAAGCTGTATGTCTTTTGACTTTTTTGTCTTTCTTTTTTTAAGTTTCTTTTTTCAGGATCCTAAATTTCCCCCTCTATTTTTTGTCCCTTCACTGTACCATTTAAAAAGATTGCCTCTCCATTATCCCCTGAATAAATCTCTTCCTAAGACTGCTCTTTTGAGTTCCATGTCCACATTTAAGCACTTTCTTTAAGTTTGCACTGATCTACCACAGCTCTTTTTCAGTATTTTCCCCCTTGGGATGGATTTTCTCTTTCTGGAGCTAATTTTTGTTCAATCTTAGTTCATCTGTTTTCCTCCCTTTTTCCCCTTGTGGCTCACCCCCACCACCTGTTTGATCTCTACATAGGGCTGGAGTGAGAATTCTAAAAACATCTCTGCTGGGAATTGGTATTTTTTTGTTCTACTTACAGGTAATTTGAAATTTGTAGTATTCTGTGTCTTCTAGTTGTGTTGACAACATGGAATTTTTGTGATTTTACTTCATTTCCTTTTTGGTTTGTAGAGTTTGGGAGGATGTGTTGTAATTTGGATTTATGTAACTGCCATTACCTTGGCTACCCCAGAACTAAAAAATGGAAGCTAAATGACAGATTTGAAGGTTTTATAAACCTCAAAACAATATAAGAAGCAGTAATTATTATTATTACAGTTGCTACTGCTGTGTACCAAATGTTTATAATTATAAAAGCATTCAGATTGCAGTGGTGTTCAGTTGGTTATCCTTCTGCATTGTTGTTGTTTGAAAACTGCTTACTGCCCTGAATATACACTCTTGACTTCACAGTATGCCCTAGAACTCTTCTATGTAATGGGATCCTATTCTTGTCTTTCCCAAATAATATTGTAAACTGTTTTCAAGTTACACATCTGATAAGAGGGTAATATCTAAAATATGTAGAGAACTCATACAACTCAATAAAAAATAATCTGATTTAAAAATGGCCAGAGGAACTAAATAGACATTTTCCAAAGAACTTCTACAAATGATCAAGAGGTACATGAAAAAGGTACTCAACATCAATAATTATCAGAGAAATGGAAATCAAAACTACAATGAAATATCACCTCACACCTGTTAGAATGGTCATCAGTAGGGGCGCCTGGCTGGCTCAGTCAGTGGAGCGTGTCTCTTGATCTCAGGGTTGTGAGTTCAAGTCCCATGGTAGGTGTAGAGATTACTTAAAATCTTAAAAAAAATGATCATCATCAAAAAGGCAAGAGATGGGGCGCCTGGGTGGCTCAGTCGTTAAGCGTCTGCCTTCGGCTCAGGTCATGATCCCAGGGTCCTGGGATCAAGCCCTGCATCAGGCTCTCTGCTCTGCGGGAAGCCTGCTTCTCCCTCTCCCACTCCCCCTGCTTGTGTTCCCTCTCTCGCTGTGTCTCTGTCAAATAAGTAAATAAATAAAATCTTTAAAAAAAAGGCAAGAGATAAGTGTTAATGAGGATGTGGAGAAAAGGAAACTCTGGTACACTGTTAGAATGTAAGTTGGTGCAAGAATTGTGGAAAATAGTATGGAGGTTCTTAAAAAAATTGAAAATAGAACTACCATATGATCCAGCAATTCCACTTATGGGTATATACGTGGAGGAAATGAAATCACTGTCACGAAGAGGTATCTTCATTCTCAAGTTCATTACAGCATTATTTATGATAGCTGAGACATGGAAACTACTCTAAGTTTCCATCAACAAATGAATGGATAAAAAAATGTGGTGTTATATGTACAATGGAATACTCAGTTATAAAAAAGAAGGAAATCGATGAACCATGAGAGATTATGGACTTTGAGAAACAAACAGGGTTTTAGAGGGGAGGGGGAGGGGGGATTGGTTAGCCCGGTGATAGTATTAAGGAGGGCATGTACTACATGGAGCACTGGGTGTTATACGAAAACAATGGATCGTGGATCATCACATCAAAAACTAATGATGTGTATTGTATGGTGACTAACATAACATAATAAAATTAAAAAAAAAAAGGAAATCTTGCCATTTGCAACACGGGTAGGCCTTGAGGGCATTATGCTAAATGAAATAAGTCACACAGATAAAGAAGAATACTGTATGATCTCTAAAAAAAACCAAGTTCATAGAAACAGAACAGATTGGAGGTTGCTAGAGGCAGGGGATGGGGAATGAGGAAAATGGGTGAAGATGGTTAAAAGGTACAAACTTCATGTTATAAGAAAAATAAGTTCTGGAGATATAATGGGCAGCATGGTGACTATAGTAACAGTACTGTGTTGTATATTTAAAAGTTGTTAAGAGAGTAAATCTTAAAAGTTCTTACCACAAGAAAAAAAATTGTAACTGTGTGAGATGATGGATAGTGACTGAACTTACTGTGATAATCATTTATTTTTTATGTATGTAATCATTAATTGTACAGCTTAAATTAGTATAAATTTATAGTCCGTTATATCTCAGTAACATTGGAAAAAAGATTAGAAAACTAAAATACGGTTCTGTGAAATATTGACATAAACAAGGCAGAAAAGGAGAAACAGAAGAACAAAAAACAGGGGAGGTAAATAGAAAAATAACAAGGGGCGCCTGGGTGGCTCAGTTGGTTAGGCGACTGCCTTCGGCTCAGGTCATGGTCCTGGAGTCCCGGGATCGAGTCCCACATCAGGCTCCCTGCTCAGTGGGGAGTCTGCTTCTCCCTTTGACCCTCTTCCCTCTCATGTGCTTGCTCTCTCTCATTCTCTCTCTCAAATAAATAAAAATCTTTAAAAAAATAGAAAAATAACAAAGGAACAATCCCAAACTCAGTTATATCAAAAATCGTATTAAATGTTAGTGCACTAAATATTCCAGTTAAAAGGAGGAATGAATTTTAAAAACAAGACCCAACCATCTATGAATGGACTTATATGTCTATAGACTATAGACTTACATGTCTATAAACAAAACTCACTTTAAATATATAAGTGGTGAAAGCAAATGGATGGAAAAAGATATACCTTGATAGCAGGAAGTATAAGGTATGGAGTGACTGTATTAATATCATAGAAATGATTTCAGGATAGAAAGCATTAACAGATAATGAATATTTTGTAATGATTAAGGGCCAATTCATCAGTTTCTCCTTTCAGTTGCAATTGACATAACTAAAAAAGAAATCAGTAAAAACATAGATCTGGACATTATCAACTTACCTTGACATTGATATTTATAGGACATTATACTCAACAACAGAATGCAGATTCAAATGCACATAGTGTGTTTACCAGGACATAGCCTATGTTGGAATTTAAAACAATATATAATAAATTCAGAAAGATTGAAGTCACAGAGTATGTTTTCTGACAACAGAATCAAGTTAGGTATCAGTAACAACTGGGAAAATCTCAAACATTTGGAAATTAAAACTCTTTTCAATAATCCATGATCAAAATTGAAATCATAAGTGATATTAGGAAATATTTGGAACTGAATGATAAATACAAAATATCAAAATTTGTGGGTTGCAGCCAAACCCAAAACTAGCAGGTAATGTATAGCTTTAAATGCCTATATTAGCAAACAAGAGATCTAAAATCAGTGATCTACAAAAAAAAAAAAAAAAAATGATCTGAGTTCCCATCTTAGGTAATTAGAAAAAGGTAAAGTAAATTAAGTCCAGTGTAAGTAAAAGAATAAAGATAGGAGCATAAATCAGTAAAATGAAAGCAGAAAAATAATACAGGAAATCAATGGAAATAAAAGCTTATATACTGAAAAGAGAAGGACACTAAGCTGACAGACTGATTTAGAAAAAAGAGTGGAGATACTGATTACCAATATGAAGAAAGAAAGAGAGTGTATCACTACAGATCCCACAGACATTAAAAGGATAATAAGGGAATATTATACATTTTATACCTTGAACTTTGCAACCTAGGTGAAATGGAAGATTCTTGGAACTATACAAATTAATAGAAGTTATTCAAGGAATAATAGGAAACTATGATAGCCCTATATCCACTAAAGAAATGGAATTTGTAATTAAAAACTGTGTCACAAAGAAAACTCAGGCCTCGATGGTTTCACTGATAAATTATATAAAACATTTAGGTAGAAATGATACCAACCCTAACAACCTGTTTCAGAAAATAGAGGAGAGAACAGTTCCCAGTTTATTATGTGAATTGATATTACCTTAACAAAATCAAACATATTACAAAACAAGACAACTACAGAACAAAATTCATCATAAACATTGACATAAAAATCTTTAATAGAGTTTTAGCAAACTGAATGCAAAGGTACATGAAAATGATAATACATCATAAGCATTTAGGGTTTATCCTGACTTACATTGAGCTACTATAATTAAGACGTGCGGTATTGGCATAACTATTGACATATAGATCAATGAAATTGGATAGAATCCAGAAGTAAACAACTGATGAATCACTAAATTCTACCTCTGAAACTAAAAAGAAAAAAAAAAGTAGACCCATACTTACATGCTCAATTGATTTTGATAAATATGCTAAGGCAGGTCAGTGGGAGAATGGACAGTGTTTTCAACAAAGGGTATGGGAACAGCTGGATTTCTGTATGAAAAATAAGATCCTCAGCCTTTTTCTTAGGGCAAAATTAACTTGAGATGTGTCAGAGACTTAAGAGCTAAAACTATTAAATTTCTAGAAGAAAATGAAGAAGAATATCTTTGTGGCTTTAGGTTGGACAGAGATTTCTTAAATAGGACACAAAAGGCACAAACTATAAAAGGAAAAATTTTGATGAAATGCACTTAATCAAAATTTTAAAAATTTGCTTTGCTGAAGACACAGTGGAGAAAGCTAAAAGGCAGTCATAGTCCTGGATAAATTATTTGCTAACCATTTATATGGCAGATGACTTGTAATCTCAAAACTCAGTGATAGGGTTTGTAGTAGGAAAAACAAAAAACAAAAATCTCAGTAACAACACAACAAAAGAATGGGCAAAAGACTTGAACAGTCTTCACAAAAGAAGACATACGAGTGGTCAATGAACTGAGCTGTTGGCTCATATGTGTCCCACATCTGCATCACCCAGTTGTCAGTTTGGCATTGGGTGAATAAACAAAAGTGTGGTGTATCCACAGAATAAAATACTATTTAACAGTTAAGAGGAATGAACTGTTGATACATGCAACAACTTCAGTGAGTTTCAGGGGGGTTATGTTGAATGAAAGAAGTCAAAGTGGTTACATACTATATGACTCGATTTTTATGGCATTCTCTAAAAGGCAAAACTATAGTGATGGAAGACAGATCACCAATTGCCATGGGTAGAGATGGGGGGGAAGGAGTGACTTGAAAGAGATAGCATAAGGGAGTTTTTTTGGGGTGATTGAACTGTTCTGAATATAGTTTGTGGTGATAACACAAATCTATGCATGTGCTAAGATTCATAGAACTATATACTGAGAAAGAAAAAGTTTAAATTGTAATTTAAAAAATAAATAATGTAAATCTAAGATTCACCAGTGTTGTGCGTAGCTCTAATATATTGGACTTCATTAATCCATCTTTCTGTCAGTTCATATTTATTTATTTTTTTCTCTTTTGTTATTAAGAACAGTGCTGCTTTGAACCTTCTTGTGTTGCCTCCTGGCGTACATGTTTATTTTTCTTAGGGTATGTGATTAGGAGAGGAGTTGCTGAATTAAGACATGCATAGACCAATCTGAGAAGATAATGCCAAATTGTTTTCCAAAGTGCTTTCGGTTTACATTTTCCTCTATAGCCTTTAAACAATTTATATGTCTGAAGAGGTCTTCATTTTATCCTAACTCTTTATTAATAGTTTAGTTAGGTATAGAATGCTAAGTTAGAAATTACTTTCCTTCAGCATTTTTAAGGCATTGTCCATTGTTTTCTGGTGTGCAGTTTAGTATTAAGAAGTCTATGACTCCTGATCTTTTGGGTATGATCTATTTTTCCTATTTGGAAGCTTATTAATAGAACCATAATTCTGCTCCCAGGGTTCTGGGATTTCACATGTTCACAAATTTCACAGTTTGTTTTTTAGGGTGGGTTTATTTTTGTCCAATATGTTGGGTCCTTGGGGGCCCTTTTTATTAACTATAAATGAATAGCATGAGAATGCCCGAAGGGTAAAAAGCCTAGGATACCAGAATTCTGAGCTAAGGTTGGAAGTTTTTTCTGTATATGTTCATATAATCCTCCTATTTTTTTGTTACGCATCCTCACTCCTCAGATGAGCCAGGTGTCACCCAATCTTGGTAAACATCCATTCACTCTTTTGGAGAATAAACTTTCCAGTGGAGGAAAGGGGATACACTGAGATGTGGATTGGAGGAGGTGAATCTAATGATCTAAATGCTATCTAGAAATTTTAAATCAATCTTTTCTTATTTTAGCATCTCTCTTGAACTCCTTCCTCCTTCCCGCCACTTCCAGAGTTACGCGTTATTGCCAGTTCTTGAGCTTGTTAAGAATTTTGAGGTGTAAATTGGGTTGGTTCTTTTTACTCTTGGTGTGGGTTTGATTTTTCTCAGACTTGCCCATCTGTTTTTCAGCTTTTAAAATTATTTAGGTTTTGTTTCCTTTCCCATTTTCTTCATCCTGTGGGTTACAGGACTAAAAATAATTTTTTTTCTTAACTATGATTTTAGTTAGATTTTAGGAGGGAGTGAAATTGGATGCTTTTATTTGGCTAGCTTCCTTTGCAATTTAAATTTAAAAATTTTATGACCTAAGTATTTGTTGGAGCAGAAGAAAATGATGATTTTTAAACTTTTACATCCTAACAAACCCAGTAATTCATCAAGGAATTCCTTCTTAGGTATTGGGATACTAATTATCAGTGGAGTATAGGGTGTGAAGTTTTTCCCATAAAGAACCAGAAGTCCTATTTTCTTGAATGCTTGACCCAGGAATTTATGATCGAGTGCTATATTCTTGCAAGGTTTTTAGAAAGCAGTGACTGTTTTCCATGGATGTCAGTGAACTTAGGTGCATGTTTCTCAAGGAGTGGCCACAGCTTTCATCAAATTCTCAGGCAAGTTTCTCTGCTTGAGGCATGAAGTTAGGTTTTAAAGTGAAGTGACTTAGGGGTTTTCTTCTGTTTTCTATCATAGGTAAAGATTAGATCCACCCTTTGAATCCCAGCATTTTGTCAGTGTTGGCCTTTTATGCCGTCAATTACAGTGGAAGGACTGTTTCCAAATCACAATGGAAAATTGTAGGGTGTTTTTTTCTGCCTTAAATAAAGTATTACTTTATTTTTATTACTTATTTTCAGTTTATCTCTAATGAGCCTCATTTGTATTAATTTTCTAGGTTTGTGAGTTTGCATCCGTGGCCTTAAACTATCATATTTCAGATCTCAGTGTATGGTTGCAAGGTTTTTTAAAAAAATCATATTTTTTGTACTTCCAGGCAGAAACAATTCCTTATAATTATGCTACTGCATAATGACAGTTTTCCAGCTCAATAAACATCATATTGAGATTGTGTGCTATAATTATTCTACTAGCTTTTGGAGTTATGTTCTTTCACCTAAGTTTTTGGGGTTTTATTTAGATTTAGGTGTAGTGTATTTTTAAATAGTCCAGTTGAGTAATTTTCTCTAATATTCATCTCTTGCAGTTTTTTGTATCATCTTGCTCTCTTGTTTTCTCATTGACCTATAATGGGGAATGGTATAACTGTCCTTTAGACAGAACAGATATATACCAGGGAATTGAACAAAACTAAAATTTTTTTGTTAGGTGGAGACAGTTTACCATGTATCTTTCCCTTCTTAATTGTTTTTATTTTATTTTTAGACCAGCTGTTGTTTCATTGCTCCTCCATTCCCACCTGTCCTTTTCACATTAGTGACTGTGTCTTTGGTATTGTTCCTTTAAACATTTCTACTTTTAAAAAATTGAACCAACCCATTCCTTAACACTTCATTTTATTTTTCATCTTAACATGTACTTGACCATGTGATGTACCATGTAGTTTTGATTTTTTTGTAACCTGTTTATTCCCAGAATGTTTTAGCTCCACAAGTGTAAGGGTTTTTATATCATTTGTTGACTGCTATATCCCCAGAGCCTACAGTGGTGCCTGACATAATAAATACTTGTTGAATGGATCTCTTACCCATTCATATGCTTCTCTTCTTCAAAAGAAGTATGAAGAAAAAGGTCTTAATTACTACCCAGTCCTGGATTTGAATCCTGGTTTGACTTCTTACTAGTTTTGTGACGTGAGGTTGGCTGATTGAACAATTTGTTATCTTTTCCCTTCTCTATAAGACTTGGCAACTGAAACTTGTTGGATTTAAAGTGAGCCATTCCAGTTCACCTTGACTGCTTAAAAAAAACTACTTAATCAAATTCTAATTGACATACAATAAGTTGCCCCTATTTAAAGTGTACAGTTTGCTAAATTTTGACATATATATTCTTTTGAATCCATTATTATAATTACCCCCAAGAGTTTCTTTAATGCCACTCTTTCATCCCTTCTTTCCCTTCTTGTCCCTTTTCTCATCTTCAAACAACCACTGATCTGCTTTTTGTCACTGTACATTAGTTTGCATTTTGTAAAATTTTATAGAAATCAGTCATACTACATGTACTCTTCTTTTGCCTGCTTCTTTTCATTTAGCCTAGTTATTTTGAGATTAATCTATGCTGTTGCATGTATCAATAGTCATTCCTTGCTTAATAGTATTCCATTGTATGGACATACCACAGTTGTTTTATCCATTCATCTGTTGATGGATATGTGGGTTGTTTCCAGTTTTTTGATATTACTATCTGTAAGCTACAGTGAACACCCATGTGTAGGTCTTGGAGTGCTTTTTCATTTCCTTTTGGGGAAATACCTAGGAGTGGATGGCTGGATTATGTGGTAAATGTGATTTAACTTTCTTTTAGAAACTGCCACACTTTTTCCCCCCCCAAAATGATAGTACCATTTTATAATCACGTCAGCAGTACATGAGAATACCAGTTCTTCCACATCCTTGCCAGTATGGTCAGTCTTTTTAATGCTAGCCATCTGTAGATGAGTAACAGTATCTCATTGTGGCTTTAGTTTGCATTTACCTAGTGACTAATGATGTTGAGGATCCTTTTATGTGCCATCTGTTTACCTTCTTTGGAATGAATTTCAAATCTTTTTGCCCATTTAAATTAGGCTATTTTCTTGTTGTTGGGCTCTTTTAGTTGTCATTGTTTTTGAAGTTTTAGAATCACTTATTTAAGCCATGCTTTTTGTGATCTTAAAATTTTATGCCCCATATTTGGTTTTTTTTTTTAACAATAGCTTTTAAAAATTATGGTAAAGCCAGCAGGTTGGGCATCGGTTCTGGTGCCTGTACTTGGGGAGGAGTAGGAGTGGATTTCAGATTTCTAGCATCGGCCTTTCTTCCTCCTCTTCTTCATTATTTTGACTGCTGGGAAGTGGGGGTCAGGTCAGGTGTGTTAAATTTTTGTCTATCTTGGACTGGTGGAGCAAGATGGCGGAGGAGTAGGAGACCTGGATTTCGTCTGATCCCAGGAATTCAGCTGGATAGGGATCAAACCATTCTGAACACCTATGAACTCAATAGGAGATCAAAGAAAAGAATAGCAACAACTCTGAACAGAAAAGCGACCACTTTCTGGAAGGTAGGACATGCGGAGAAGTGAATCCGAGGTGATATTCGGGAGGATAGATGGCGGGGGAGAGGGCCTCTGTCGGCAGCTTCTGGCAAGTGATAGAGCCACGGAGCACAAATTTGGAACTTTTAGAAGTCCGCTCTGCTGAGGGACGTCGCTCCAGTGGCTAAGCGGGGGGTGGAACCCTCATGGGACAGTGTGGTTTGAGGGCCCTCAGGGTCACAGAAAGACTGGGGGTGCCTGAGTGCAGCAGAGCTCCCAGGTATCAGAGCAGGGAAGCTGGCTGCAGAGTGCCCATGGAACATTCTGCAGAATACATCACATCCTAGGTCACAAATCAGGTCTCAACCGGTACCAAAGGACCGGGATCATTCCCTGCATATTTTCAGACCACAGTGCTTTGAAACTAGAACTCAGTCACTAGAGGAAAGTCGGAAAGAACTCAAATACATGGAGGCTAAAGAGCATCCTACTAAGGAATGAATGGGTCAACCAGGAAACTAAAGAAGAATTAAAAAAATTCATGGAAACCAATGAAAATGAAAACACAACTGTTCAAAATCTTTGGGATGCAGCAAAAGCAGTCCTAAGAGGAAAGTATATAGCAGTACAAGCCTTTCTCAAGAAATGAGAAAGGTCTCAAATACACAACCTAACCCTACACCTAAAGGAGCTGGATAGAGAACAGCAAATAAAGCCTAAACCCAGCAGGAGAAGAGAAATAATAAAGATCAGAGCAGAAATCAATGAAATAGAAACCAAAAGAACAGTAGAACAGATCAACAAAACAAGGAGCTGGTTCTTTGAAAGAATTAACAAGATTGATAAACCCCTGGCCAGACTTATCAAAAAGAAAAGAGAAATGACCCAAATCAACAAAATCATGAATGAAAGAGGAGAGATCACAACCAACACCAAAGAAATACAAACAATTATAAGAATATATTATGAGCAACTATATGTGAGCATATTAGACAATCTGGAAGAAATGGATGCATTTCTAGAGATGTATCAACTACCAAAACTGAACCAGGAAGAAATGGAAAACCTGAACAGACCCATAACCAGCAAGGAGATTGAAGCAGTCATCAAAAATCTCCCAGCAAACAAAAGCCCAGGGCCAGATGGCTTCCCAGGGGAATTCTACCAAACATTTCAAGAAGAATTAATACCTATTCTTCTGAAACTGTTCCAAAAAATAGAAATGGAAGGAAAACTTCCAAACTTGTTTTATGAGGCCACCATTACCTTGATCCCTAAACCAGACAAAGACCCCATAAAAAGAATTATAGACCAATATCCTTGATGAACACAGTGGCAAAAATTCTCACCAAAATACTAGCCAGTAGGATCCAACAGTACATTAAAAGGATTATTCACCACGACCAAGTGGGATTTATCCCTGGGATGCAAAGTTGGTTCAACATCCGCAAATCAATCAATGTGATACGATACATTAATAAAAGAAAGAACAAGAACCATAGGATCCTCTCAATAGATGCAGAAAAAGCATTTGACAAAGTACAGCATCCTTTCTTGATCAAAACTCTTCAGAGTATAGGCATAGAGGGTACATACCTTAATATCATAAAAGCCATCTATGAAAAACCAACAGCAAATATCATTCTCAATGGGGAAAAACTGAGAGCTTTCCCCCTAAGGTCAGGAATACAGCAGTGATGTCCACTGTCACCACTGCTCTTCAACATAGTATTAGAAGTCCTAGCCACAGCAATCAGACAACAAAAAGAAATAAAAGGCATCCGAATCGGCAAAGAAGAAGTCAAACTCTCACTGTTTGCAGATGATATGATACTTTATGTGGAAAACCCAAAAGACTCCACCCCAAAACTGCTAGAACTCATACAGGAATTCAGTAAAGTGCCAGGATATAAAATCAATGTACAGAAATCAGTGGCATTCCTATACACCAACAACAAGACAGAAGAAAGAAATTAAGAAGTTGATCCCATTTACAATTGTACCCAAAACCATAAGATACCTAGGAATAAATCTAACCAAAGAGGCAAAGAATCTGTACTCAGAAAACTATAAAATACTCATGAGCGAAATTGAGGAAGACATAAAGAAATGGAAAAACATTCCATGCCCATGGATTGGAAGAACAAACATCGTGAAGATGTCAGTGCTACCTAGAGCAATCTACACAGTCAATGCAATCCCCATCAAAATACCATCACCTTCTTTCAAAGAAATGGAACAAATAATCCTAAAATTTGTATGGAACCAGAGAAGACCTCGAATAGACAGAGGAATGTTGAAAAAGAAAAGCAAAGCTGGTGGCATCACAATTCCAGACTTCCAGCTCTATTACAAAGCTGTCATCATTAAGACAGTATGGTCCTGGCACAAAAACAGACACATAGATCAGTGGAACAGAATAGAGAGCCTAGAAATGGACCCTCAACTCTGTGGCCAACTAATCTTCAACAAAGCAGGAAAGAATGTCCAATGGAGAAAAGACAGTCTCTTCAACACATGGTGTTGGGAAAATTGGACAGCCACATGCAGAAGAATGAACCTGGGCCATTTCCTTACACCACACACAAAAAATAGACTCCAGATGGTTGAAAGACCTAAATGTGAGACAGGAGTCCATCAACATCCCAAAGGAGAATACAGGCAGCAACCTCTTTGACCTCAGTCGCAGCAAGTTTTTCCTAGACACATTCCCAAAGGCAAGGGAAGTAAGGGCAAAAATGAACTATTGGGACCTCATCAAGATAAAAAGCTTTTGCACAGCAAAAGAAACAGTCCACAAAACCAAAGACAGCCGACAGAATGGGAGAAGATATTTGTAAATGACATATCAGATAAAGGGCTAGTATCCAAAATCTTTAAAGAACTGCTTAAACTCAACACCCAAAGAACAGATGATCCAATCAAGAAATGGGCAGAATACATGAACAGACATTTTTACAAAGAAGACATCCAAACAGCCAACAGACACATGAAAAAGTGCTCAACATCCCTAAGCATCAGGGAAATCCAAATCAAAACCTCAGTGAGATACCACCTCACACCAGTCAGAATGGCTAAAATTAACAAGTCAGGAAATGACATGTTGGCGGGGTTGTGGATAAAGGGGAACCCTCCTACACTGTTGGTGGGAATGCAAGCTGGTGCAGCCACTCTGGAAAACAGTGTGGAGGTTCTTCGAAAAGTTGAAAATAGAGCTACCATATGATCCAGCAATTGCACTACTGGGTATTTACCCTAAAGATAGAGATGTAGGGATCTGAAGTGGTACGTGCACTCCGATGTTTATAGCAGCAATGTCCACAATAGCCAAACTGTGGAAAGAGCCGAGATGTCCATTGACAGATGAATGGATAAAGAAGATGTGGTATATATATACAATGGAATATTATGCAGCCATGAAAAAGAATGAAATCTTGCCATTTGCAACGACTTGGATGGAACTGGAGGGTATTATGCTGAACAAAATAAGTCAATCAGAGAAAGACATGTATCATATGACCTCACTGATGCGAGGAGTTCTTAATCTCAGGAAACAAACTGAGGGTTGCTGGAGTGGTGGGAGGTAGGTGGGATGGGGTGACTGGGTGATAGACACTGGGGAGGGTATGTGCTGTGGTGAGCACTGTGAAGTGTGCAAGACTGTTGAATCATAGATCTGTACCTTTGAAGCAAATAATACATTATATGTTAAAAAAAAGAAGATAGCAGGAGGTGAAGAATGAAGTGGGGGAAATCAGAGGGGGAGACGAACCATGAGAGACTATGGACTCTGAAAAAGAAACTGAGGGTTCTAGAGGGGTGGGGGGTGGGAGGATGGGTTAGCCTGGTGATGGGTATTAAAGAGGGCACGTTCTGCATGGAGCACTGGGTGTTATATGCAAATAATGAATCATGGAACACTACATCAAAAACTAATGATATAATTTTTGGTGATTAACATAAACAAAATAAAAATTATGGTAAAATATATATAACATAAAATTTACCATTTTAACTCTCATTTTTTCCTTTTTTCTTTTTTAAAATTTCATTTAAATTCAGTTAACATATAGTGTATTCGTTTCAGAGGTAGAGTTCAGTGATTCATCAGTTGCATATAATACCCAGTGTTCATTACATCATATGCCCTCCTTAATGTCCATCCTCAGTTACTCCATCCCCCCATCCACCTCCCCTCCAGCAACCCTCAGTTTGTTTCCTATAGTTAAGAAACTATGGTTTGTCTTCCTTTCTGATTTCGTCTTATTTTATTTTTCTCTCCCTTACCCATGATCCTGTTTTCTTTATAAATTCCATATATGAGTGAAATCACATGGTGTTTGTTTTTCTCTGATTGACTTATTTTGCTTAGCGTAATACCCTTTATTTCCATCCATGTTGTTGCAAATGGTAAGATTTCTTTTTTGTTGTTGGCTGATTAATATTCCATTATATATATATATATACATATATATATGTATACACACACACACACACACACACACACACACACACACACACACACACCCCACATCTTCTTTATCCATTTATTTGTCGATGGACATCTGGGCTCTTTCCATTGTTTGGTTGTTGCGGACATTGCTGCTATAAACATTTGGGGTGCAGATCCCCTTGGATCACTATGTTTGTATCTGTTGGGTAAATACCTAGTAGTCCAATTGCTGGGTCATAGGGTAGCTCTATTTTTAATTTTTTGAGGAACATTGATACTGTTTTCCATTTTTTTAAAAGATTTTATTTATTTGAGAGAGAGAATGAGAGATAGCACGAGAGGGAAGAGGGTCAGAGGGAGAGGCAGACTCCCCGCTGAGCAGGGAGCCCGACGCGGGACTCGATCCCGGGACTCCAGGATGACGACCTGAGCTGAAGGCAGTCGCCCAACCAACTGAGCCACCCAGGCGCCCTGTTTTCCATTTTTTGAGTATATTCACAATGTTTTATAACCATTACCATTTTCTGTTTCCAGAACTTTTCCTAATCTCAAACAAGAACTGAGCTCTTTAGACAGTAGCTCCTCATTCCACTCTCCCCCTGTCTAGATTATTTTATGTAAGTGGAATCGTGTAATACTTGTCCTTTTGTGTTTGGCTTATTCCACTTAGCATAATGTTTTTTTTCAGGATTCATCCACTTGTATCATGTAGTAGTACTTAATTACTTTTTATGGCCAACAGTATTTCTGTGTGTGTGTGTGTGTGTGTGTGTGTGTGTGTGTTGTGTATGTGTGACATTTTGTTTATTCACTAATCTGTTGAAGGACACTTAGATTTTTTCCATCTTTTGGCTGTTGTGAATAAGGCTGCTATGAACATTGATTATGACTATCTGAGTCTCTGTTTTCAGTTTTTTTTTTTTTTTGCTATATATGTAGGAGTGAAATTCTTGGATCATATGGTAATTCTATGTTTAACTTTTTGAGGAACCACCAAACTATTTCTCATAGCACCTGCATCATTTTACATTCTCACCAGCAATGCACAATGGTTCCAATTTCTCCACATCCTTGCTAACACTTACTATTTTCTGTTTTTTAAAAGAAAACAGTAGCCATCCTAGTGGGTGTAAAGTGGTATCTTGCAGGTTTCATTTGCATTTTCCTAATGACTAATGACATTGAACATCTTTTCGTGTGTTTATGGCCATTTGTGAAATGTCTGTTAAAGGCCTTCGCCTGTCTTTGAGTTGGGTATATTTTTTATCTTTACTTTTTTGAGTTGTAGGACTTCTTATATATTCTCCATATTAAAGACATGATTTACAGATATTTTCTACCATTCTGTGGACTCTCTTTTCACTCTCTTAACAGTGTCCCTTGGACAAAAGCTTTTAATTCTGATGAAGTCCAGTTTATTTATTTTCTTTTGTTGGATCTTTGGGTGTCATATCTGAGAAATCATTGCCAAATCTGTCACAAATATTTGCCCCCATGTTTTCTTCTATGAGTTTGATAGTTTTAGCTTTTATATTTTGGTCTTTGGTCCATTTTGAGTTAATTTTTGTATATGGTGTAAGGTTAGGCTCCAACTTCATTTTTTTGCATGTGGATATTGTTTTACATCTGGCACCATTTCCTGAAGTCTTTTTTTCCCTGTTGGATGATCTTGACACTCTTGTTAAAATCTTTTGACTACACACACACTCTCTCTCTCTCTCTCTCTCTCTCTCTCTATATATATATATATATATATATATATATATATATGTTTGCTAATTGAACATAATAAAAAGTAAAAAAATCTATTGACTGTATTTGTCAGCATTCATTTCTGACTTTTAATTATATTCCACTGAATCTATATGTCTGTCCTTATGTGAGGATTATATTGGTTTTTTCTTTTTTTAAGATTTTCCTTTTAATTTTTAAGTAATCTCTACACCCAACGTGGGGCTCAAACTCTTGACTCTGAGATCAAGAGTCATACGCTCTTCCAAATGAGCCAACCAGGCGCCTCACATATTGTTTTGATTCCTGTAGTTTTGTAGTAAGTTTTGAAACTAGAACATGTGAGTCATACAACTTTTTTTTTTAAGATTTATGTATTATATATATAGAGAGAGAGAGCACATGTGAACATTGAGCAGGGGGAGGGGCAGAGGGAGTGGGAAAAGAATCTCAAGCAGATTCCCCAGTGAGCTCAGATCCTATTTTGGGTCTTGATCCTACAACCCCAAGGTCATGACCTGAGCTGAAATCAAGAGTCAGATGCTTAACTGACTGAGCCACCCAGGCGCCCCAAACCTTGTTCTTAAGATTGTTTTGGCTATATGGGGTCTTGAGATTCCATATGAATTTTAGGGTGGGTTTTGCTATTTCTGCAAATAATACTCTTGGGATTTTCGTAGGGATTGCATTGGATCTGTAGATGCTTTGGGTGGTATTGTCATCTTAGCTGTTCTGTCAGTCATGAACATAGGATATGTTTCCATTTATTTAGATTTTTAATTTCTTTCAGCATTGTTTTGTAGTTTTCAGCATACAAGTCTCATGCCTCTTTAGTTAAATTTATTTCTAAATATTTTATTCTTTTTGATGCTGTTGTAAATGGAATTGGGTCACAACCAAGGCATGTGTCTGTGCAGTGTTCCTTTAGGGATCTGTCAGACCATCTATAATGTGTAACGCTGAATTTTTGGAGGACAAGATCCACACTGCCTTCTCTGGCAGTGGGGCAGCTGCTCTAGGAAAGTGGGCTGCTATTCTCATTGCTGGACAGGGGCTGAGGAATGGGCTGTGATAGCTGATTTGCATATGTTTTTCTACTACCCAGGATCAGCAACATTTCCCTTCATCCCTTCATAGTGAGCACAACTCTGGTTGTTGTAAGTGTCCAGTTAGGTTCCAGAGTTCCAAGATAGTTGATTCTAGTAATTTTTTCCAGTATACAGTTCTTATAGTCGAGGGACCAACTCATAGAGCTTCCTACTCTGCCATTGTGTGTGATACCACTCTCGTTGGATTTTAAAGTTTTAGAGTTTTAAAAAAATGTATTTGGGACATAAGTCCTTTATCAGATATATGCTTTGTAAGGGTTTTCTTTCACTCTGAGTCTTGTCTTTTCATTCTCTTAAAAGTGTCTTTCAAGGGGCAAAAGTTTTTAAATTTTGATGATGTCCAGTTTATCAATTTGTGCTTTTATGGAATTATGCTTTCAGTGTCTTATTGAAGAAATCTCTGCCTAACCCAAGGTCACAATGCTTTTTTCTGATGTCTTCTGGAAGTTTTGTAGTGTTAGGTTTATATTTAGGTCTATTATCCATTTCAAGTTTTTTTTTTTTAAAGAATTTATTTATTTGACAGAGATAGCGAGAGCAGGAACACAAGCAGGGGCAGTGGGAGAGGGAGAAGCAGGCTTCCTGCTGAGCAGGGAGCCCAGTGCAGGGCTCAATCCCAGGACTCTGGGATCGTGACCTGAGCCGAAGGCAGATGCTTAACAACTGTGCCACCCAGGCGCCCCTCAAGTTGTTGTTTAATTTTTTAAAATACGGTGCAAGGTATGGACCTAAGCTCATTTTTTTCCCCCATATGGATATCTAGTTATTTTGGCACCATTTGTTGAATAGACGATCTTTTTTTTTTATTATGTTCAATTAGCCAACATATAGTATGTCATTAGGTTTTGATACAGTGTTCAATGATTCATTAGTTCAGTATAACACCCAGTGCTCATCATATCATGTGCCCTCTTTGATGCCCATCACCCAGTTACCCCGTTCCCCCACCCACCTCCCTTTCTGCAACCCTCAGTTTCCCGGTGTTAAGAGTCTCATGGTTTGTCTCCCTCTCTAATTTCTTCCCATTTAGTATTCCCCCCCCACCCCTGTTGTGCTCTGCACTATCCCTTATGTTCCACATCTGAATGAAACCATATGATAATTGTGTTTCTCTGATTGACTTATTTCACTTAGGATAATACCCTCCAGTTCCACCCATGTCAATGTAAATGGTAGATTTTCATCTTTTCTGATGGCTGAGTAATATTCCATTGTATATATGAACCACATCATCTTTATCCATTCATCTGTGGAAGGACATCTTGGTTCCTTTGCTGTTGTGGACATTGCTGCTATGAATATTGGGGTGCATGTGCCTCTTCTTTTCACTACAGCTGTATCTTTGGGGTAAATACCTAGTAGTGCAATATAGAAATGGAAGGAAAACTTCCAAACTCATTCTATGAGGCCAGCATTACCGTGATCCCAAAACCAGACAAAGACCCCATCAAAAAGGAGAATTACAGACCAATATCCCTGATGAACATGGATGCCAAAATACTCGACAAGATCTTAGCCAATAGGATCCAACAGTACATTGAAAGCACTCTTCACCAGGACCAGGTGGGATTTTTTTCCTGGTTTGCAAGGAGGTTTCAACATTCGCAAATCAATCAACGTGATAGAGCTCATTAATAAAAGAGACAAGAACCATATAATTCTCTCAACTGATGCAGAAAAAGCATTTGATAAAATGCATCATCCTTTCTTGATTAAAACTCTTCAAAGTATAGGGATAGAGGGAACATACCTCAATATCATAAAAACCATCTCTGAAAAGCCCACAGTGAATATCATTCTCAATGGGGAAAAACTGAGAGCTTTTCCCTTAAGGTCAGGAATATGACAGGGATGCCCACTCTCACCACTACTGTTCAGCATAGTACTAGAAGTCTTAGCTTCAGCAATCAGATAACAAAAAGAAATAAAAAAGCATTCAAACTGGCAAAGAAGTCAAACATTCTCTCTTCCCAGATGACATGATACTTTATGTGGAAAACCCAAAAGGCTCTACCCCCAAATTACTAGAAGTCATACAGCAATTAGGCTTTCCTTTTTACACTGCATTTTATGTCTTTTTAAGAAAAGCAGCTGCCTTTATATGTGTGGGTTTATTTCTGGACTCTATTCTGTTACACCGATCTGTTAGTCTATCTTTACATTAATACCATACTGTTTGGATTATTGTAGCTTTATAATAATTACTGATATAAGGTAGTGTTATTCTTGTTAACTACTTTCTTTTTTATTGTTGTTTTGACTATTCTATGTCCTTTCATTTCTATATAATTTAAAATATTGGTTTGTCAGTTTCTACAAAAAACTGGGATTTTGATTGAGATTGCATTGAATCTATAGATCAATTTAGAAAATATTGTCATTTTAACAGTATGAAGTCTTTCAGCCAATGAACAGAGCATATCTCTCCATTTATTTAGGTTTTCTTTAATTTCTCTCAGAAATATTTTAGTTTTCACTGTACATATTTTTCCCCACCTATTTTGTCACATTTACTCCTATATGTATTATATATTTTGATGTTATTTTAAATGGTATTATTTTTTCAAAATATCCTTTTCTGTTTTCTGCTAGTATATGGAAATGTGATTGATTTTTGTATAGTGATCTTATAATGTGTAACCATACTAAACTCACTTACTAGTTCTAGTTACTTATTTGGTAGATTCCATTTGATTTTCTAGTAGATTATCCTATCATCTGCAAATAGAGTTTTACTTCTTCCTTTCCAATTTTGATGCTTTTTATTTCTATTTCTTTTTTTTTATTATGTTCAGTTAGTCAACGTATAGTATATCATTAGCTTTTGATGCAGTGTTCAACGATTCGTTAGTTGCGTATAACACCCAGTCCTCATCACCACACATGCCCTTCTTAATACCCATCATCCAGTTACCCCATCCTGCCCCTCCCTTCTGTAACCCTCAGTTTGTTTCCTGGAGTCCAGAGTCTCTCATGGTTTGTCTCCCTCTCTGATTTTTATTTCTTTTTCTTGCCTGGCTGTGCTGGCTAGAATCTTAAGTACAATCTTGAAGGTGGTGAGAGTGGGCATCCTTTTTTCCCCCCGATCTTAGAGAGAAAGGATTCAGTCTTGTAAAGTTGACTTCTGAAAATTAAACTAGTTATCACAGTAAATGTCAGCAGCCATTGTGGGGGAAAGCCAAGAGATTATGTAGAATGCCAAAGAGTTTGGAATGATTTCTGTAGGGAGCAAAGACTGCTGTGTGGTCACAACTGGGAAAGGAATGAATAAAGCCCCTATAGGTATAGCTTTAAATAGTCTTCCCTTACTCCATGGGGTACCTGGGCAGCACAGTCAGTTAAACATCTGACTCTTGGTTTTGGCTCAGGTTGTGATCTTAGGATCATGAAATCGAGCCCTGAGTCGGGCTCCCAGTGTGGTGTCTGCTTGAGAGTATCTCTCCCTTTCCCTCTGCCCCTGTCGTACCCCAATCCCCCTGCACTCTCACCCCCCATGCTTGCTCTCTCTTTCTCTGTCAAATAAATAAATCTTAAATAATCTTCCCTTTCTCCAAATATCTAATTAAATATTACTCTGTTTCCACAGCTTAGGACAATTTAACATTTAATGTTTGCATAGCTGTAGACGATATGCTTTTTGTCACTTACGTTTTGCTGGAAGTACATTTCTAGTATGGTATGGCACAGGGGAATGGGAATAGGGAAGGAAAAATTATATTTAGGGCAAAGGGAAGTTGAAAGAAAAGTAAAATCTATAGTTTTCTTCTCTACCTGGTCTTTTAAATACTTTTAGTTTATTAGTAACTGTGTTTGTTTGGTTTAAGGGTGTAGTGGGTTATTAAGGATAGATAGTTTCATGAATCAATCTATAGTCAATATTCCTTTCCACACTTGTTTTTATACCTATTTTTTCTCAGTCCTGTCAGTGGACATCATCTTTGATTACCTTTACCTTTAAGGATTAAGCATGACTTATAGAAAAATTCTATCATAAGTGCTCCATATCACCCAGTAGCTATTCTAAAAAGAAAGGAAGGGATACCAGCCCTTTGTCTGTAGTGTCATTTGCAAATATCTTCTCCCATTCTGTGGGTTACCTCTTTGTTTTGTTGACTGTTTCCTTTGCTGTGCAGAAGCTTTTTATCTTGATGAAGTCCCAAAGTTCATTTTTGCTTTTGTTTCACTAGACTTTGGAGACTTGGCTTGAGACAATGGTCTCTCTGGAGACCGTTTATTGAAGAGGAGACTGTCTTTTTTCCATTATATATTTTTTCCTGCTTTGTCGAAGATTATTTGACCGTAGAGTTGAGGGTCCATATCTGGGCTCTCTTTCTATTCCATTGGTCTATGTGTCTGTTTTTGTGCCAGTACCATGCTGTCTTGTTGATCACAGCTTTGTAATATAGCTTAAAATCAGGCAATATGATGCCCTCAGCTTTCTTTTTCTTTTTCAACATTTCCTTGGTGATTTGGGGTCTCTTCTGATTCCATACAAATTTTAGGATTGTTTGTTCCAGCACTTTGAAAAATGTCATTGGTATTTTGATCAGGATGGTGTTGAAGATATAGATTGCTCTGGGTAGCATAGACATTTTAACAATGTTTATTCTTCCAATCCATGAGCATGGAATGTTTTTCCATCTTTTTGTGTCTTCTTCAATTTCTTTCATGAGTGTTCTGTAGTTCCTAGAGTATAGATCCTTTACCTCTTTGGTTAGGTTTATTCTGAGGTATCTCATGGTTTTTGGTGGTATTGTAAATGGACTCTATTCTCTAATTTCTCTTTCTACAGTTACATTGTTAGTGTATAAAAAAGCAACTGATTTTTGTGCATTGATTTTGTATCCTGCCACATTACTAAATTGCTGTATGAGTTCTAGTAATTTGGGGATGGCGTCTTTTGGGTTTTCCATATAAAGTATCATGTCATCTGTGAAGAGAGTTTGATTTTTTCTTTGCCAATTTGAATACCTTTTATTTCTTTTTGTTGTCTGATTGCTGTTGCTAGGACTTCTAGTACTATGTTGAACGATAGTTTTGCCCAGTTTCCTCCTAGCCCTTAAGGAATATACAGTCTACTTTTTATTTTATTTTGCAGTGCTTCACTTGCTTTGCATGAGGTAGTGCTAAAGTAATAGTTATCATTTGGGAAAAAGGTGTGGATTACTTTGGCATTATTCATGGCCAGTTGTTTTGTCCCTTAAACCAGATTTTCTTTGCTATCCATGTCCTCCCAGGGTGTGTCCCTCCCTCGTCCCATTGAAGGAATGCAAATTAACTTCATTATGGACCCAAACAAAACTTAGTTAAGAGGACGGTTTTCTAAGAAATCATGTATTGCCAAGCCAAACAAATTATTTTTGTTTGAACTATTTTTTTCTTTTTCTTATCTTTGGTATAGATAATACAGAAATGACTGTTATTGGGATTGCTTCTCATTTAATGTAATCGTCCTAGGGTTAACTAAATAGCAATGCAGTAATGCTTGAAATGCAAACTCTTTTGATATTTTTTTGACCTAGAAGTAAGAAATATAGTATAAAATATGTAAGAGACTGAATGTTTTTGTGAGTTTCTAAAGTAATACTAAGGTGATAATGTGGTACATAGTCTGTGTTAAAGCTATTTTTAAAGGGAAAAAATACCTTCAGGTGATTTTTTTTCATATGTCTTTCAACCTATAATGTGCTTGTTGCAAGGGCTTAAGAATAGTTGACTTTTTTTTTAAAGATTTTTATTTATTTACTTAGAGAGAGAGAGAGAGAGAGCATAAGCAGGGGGATGGGCAGAGAGAGAGGCAGACTCCCTGCTGAGTGGGGAGCATGATGTGGAGTTCGATCCCAGGACCCTGAGATTGTGACCTGAACTGAAGGCAGATGCCCAGCTGACTGAGCCACCCAGGTGCTACAAGTTGACTTTTTATAATCAGTTTTATTATAATGAATACATAGGTATTACTGTTTATGTAAATAAATGTTAAGTGAAATTGATAGTTTTTCCTCCCTCCTATATTTGGTGTTACTTTTGTCACAAATTTTACTTTTCACAATACTACAAATACACAACACGTTGGTCCTTTTTTTGTTTCAGACTAGGAGTTGGCAAATTTTTACTCTAAAGGACCAGATAGTAAAATATTTTAAACTTTACAGGCCAAGTGGCAAAATTGAAGTATATTATGTAGGTATACTTATTCAACAAAAAAGGAAATAAATTTCCACGTATTTTTTATTGATGAAATTGAAAATATAAAAATAATTGAGCACAACTTTTTTTGGTAATCTATATCTAATGAGAAGAATAGAGTTATTTTTTGGATTAATTAATTGTCTTTTAATGTTTATGTTCCTTATAATCAAAATCAGTCACAAATCAAATCTTTATTAATACTGATCTGTAATGAGGATTTTATGTTTTTCATCTTTATAAATACTTTTTCAGACAGGTATTGCCAATACTGATGTTTGTATATATTTTAATTTGAGAGTATTCATCACTTGGAAGGCATTTATGGAATTTATTAGCATCTTCTCTTGTTATTTGCCATTTAGCATGTAATTACATTGCAGATTAAAGTACTTCCAACTGATGGTTAGGTGGAAGTTCCTCAGTTGCACCGTTATATGGATTTTGAAATATGGAAATTTCCTCTGCAGTTACGTTGAAGTTTAAAAAATCTACAGGAACTGTATTTTGAACACAAAAATGTGTGGGATCCAAATTTGAGTTAGAATGGAGATACTTTTTCTTTTTTTAACTTTTGAAAGTATGAAAAGTTTATAAAGCAGCTTAACATTAGTTGTGATTTGAATTGGCATCAGAGTATCTTTAATATAGGTGTAAGTTTCACAAGTTTGATTTTCAGTTGAATTAAGAAATATTATCAAGACTGAATCAAAAACTAATTTCCAGAGGCATTTATTGTTTGATTCACTACATCAAATCTAATGATATATTGTATGGTGACTATGTAACATAATAAAATAGAATAAAATAAAAAAAAATAGTGGATGAAGGAAGGGGCACCTGGCTGACTCAGTCAGTGGAGCATGTGACTCTTGATCTTGGGGTTGTGAGTTTGAGCCCCACATTGGTTGTAGAGATTACTTAAAAATAAGATGTTCAAAAAAATAATGGATGAGGGAAGTTTTCAGTTACAGCTTGAAGTGCAATAAAATTGCAATAAAACTTTACTACTAAGCCCTCTTGCTGCTGTGCACTTGATCCAGTCAGGATACTTGCCTTCTGTTTTTCATAAAAATTCATGGAAGTGAAGATGCTCAAGTCCATGAGAGCAAATGAAGTTCTTTGTCAACTATTGGCAGGCTAACACATGAAAGAGTCATATAATTTTTGCAGAGTACTTGCTGATGAATCATACAATGAATAACCATAGATTTTAAACATCTTACATTTTTACAAGCTTTCTAAATTGGCCCAACTCTGTTATTTTCTGTCCATGTATATTTTCACTGCCTTTAATCATAACACATCTTAGTAGCTTCCACTTTAGATAGTACTGAGTTAGTGTTGTCTCAGCTTGTTCAGTCACTTCAGACCTGGAATTGACTTCTTGACTATAACGGAGCAGTATCAGTAACATTTGTTAAGTCAAGGAAAACCACTTGTATTTCTTTGCCTTTTAAAAAAGGTATTAAAAACTAATGATGTACTATACCCGGGCTAACTGAATTTAAATAAAAAGGTACACAGTTCAGGGTTTTAATGTATTTAGAAGGTTGCATAACCATCAACACTATCTAATTCCAGAATATTTTCATCACTCGATAAAGAATCCCTATACCCAACGACAGTCACTCTACGTTCCTCTCCAAGGATATGGCAGTTACTAATCTACTTTCTGTGTCCATGGATTTACCTATTCTGGACATTTTATATGAGTAGAATCATAAAATATGTGGCCTTTTGTGTCTAACTTCTTTAGCTTAGCATAGGTTTTCAAAGTTCATCCATGTAGTAGTATGTATCAGTACTGAATTCTTTTTATGGATGATAATATTCCATTGTATGGATATACCACGTTATTTATCCAGTCATCCATTTGATGGATATATGGATTGTTTCCACTTTTTGGCTATTACAAATTGTGTTACGAGCCTTTGTAGATAACTTTTTGTGTGAGCATATGTTTTCAGTTCTCTTGGGGGTATATATGTAGGAGTGGAAATGTTGTATCATATGATAATTATATGTTTAAATTTTTGAGGAACTGCCAAACGATTTTTTACAGCAGCTGTACCATTTTACATTTCTACCAGCAATATATCCCTACAGTTTTATTGTCAATCTTTTTGATTATAGCCATCTTAATGGGTGTGAAATGGCATCTCATGGTTTTGATTAGCATTTCACTAGTGACTAATGTTGAGCATTTTCATGTTTTATTGGCCACTTGTATATCTTCTTTAGAGAAATATCCATTCAGATCCTCTTTCCATTTTTAATTTTTTTATTGTTGTAAAAGTTCTTTTATATATTCTGTTTGCAAATCCTTTGTAAGATATATTATTTGCAATTATTTTCTCCTATTCCCTGGATTTTCTTTTTCACTTTCTTGATGGTGTCCTTTGCAGCACAGAAGTTTTTAAGTTTGATGAAGTTCAATTTATTCTTTTTTTTGTTTATGGTTTTGGTGTCATAATATAAGGAAGCACTAATTTAAGGTCATAAAGATTTACTCATATTTTTTTTAAGAATTGCATAGTTTAGCTTTTATATTGTCTTTGATCCAGTTTGAGGTAAAATTCACATATATTGAATTAGTTGTACAGTTTTGCCTAAAGTCTTACACATTGTCAAACACTTTTCTGTCTTTCCAGAATATTCTTTTTGTGCTACCTGATCAGTCCATGTTTCTCTGGAGACAACTGGTGTTTTGATTTTATTTATCTTAATTTAGCCTGTTCTAGATCTTTTAGTAAATAGAACTATGTAGTATGTACACTTTTGCATCTAACTTCTTTTGTTCGGCATAATGATTGTGATATTCATCCAATGTGTTATTTGTATCAGTGGATCTTTATTTTTTACATCTAAGTGATACTGTATTTTTGAATATTGCATATTTTAGCTATACTTATTTTGATGAACAGCTGGGTTGTTTCCATTTCTGGCTATTGTGAATAAAGCTGCTGTGAACATTCTTATAGAAGTTATTTGTTTGTTTTGAATCACTCTGATGAGGGGTTTATCACTTTTTTTGGCATCTTTTTTCACTAAAGTGTAGTTGACACACAATGTTACATTAGTTTTAGGTGAACAACATGGCTAGTGATCCAACAACTCTGTAGGGTATGCTATACTCATCACAAGGATAGTTACTGTCACCATATAAAATTACTGTAGTAACATTGACTAGTATTCCCTATACTGTACCTTTCATTCCTGTAACCTATTCATTTCATAACTAGAATCCTGTACATTCTACTTCCCTTCACCCATTTTATCCATTTCCTCAACCCTTGGCATCAGTTGTTCTCTGCATTAATAGGTCTGTTTCTGTCTTTTTTGGTCCGTTTTGTTTTTTAGATTCCACACAGAAGTGAAATAATACGGTATTTGACTTTTTCTTTCTGACTTATCTCACTTAGCATAATACCCTCTAGGTCCATCCGTATTGTCATGAATGGCAAGATTTCATTCTTTTTTATAAGTAAAATTCCATTACACACACACACACACACACACACACACACACACACACCCCACATCTTTGTCCATTCATCTACTGATTACACTTAGGTTGCTTCCATACCTTGGCTATTGTAAATAATGCTACAATAAACATAGGGGTGCATATATCTTTTTGAATTAGTGTTCTCATTTTCCTTGCATAAATACTTAGTAGTGGAATCCTGGGTCCTATGGCATTTCTATTTTTAGTTTTTTGAGGGACCTCCATACTATTTTCTATAGTGGTTGCACCAATTTACAGTCCCATCAACAGTGCATGAGAGTCCCTTTTCTCCACATCCTCCCAACACTTGTTATTTCTTGTTGTTTTGATACTAGCCACTCAAAGAACTGATTTTAGATTATAAGACTTGATATATGGTAGTAGAAGTCTTTTAAGATTGACAAGGCTATTCTTGTTTCTTTGTATTCTTACATAAATTTTGAAATCAAATTATCATTTTCCTAAAAAGAGAGGTTAAATTAAAAAAATTTTTTAAATTCCAGTATAATAACTTACAGTGTTACATTATTTTCAGTTGTACAATATACTGATTTAACTATTCTATACTCAGTGCTCATCATGGTAAGCGTACTCTTAAATCGCCTTCTCCTACTTCACCCATCCCCCTACCCAACTCCTCCCCTCTGGCAACTACCAGTTCTCTATTTTTAAGAGTCTGTTCTTTTTTGTCTTTTTGTCTTTTGTTTTGTTTTGTTTTTTAAATTCCACATATGATTGAAATCATACGGTATTTATCTTTCTTGACTTATTTCACTTAGCATTATACCTTTTGGATCAATCCATGTTGTTGCAAATGGCAAGATTTCATTTTTTATGGTCAAGTAGTATTCCATTGTGTGTATGTATATATACAGATATACTATATATAGATATATACACACACACATATATATATATACACACAGATATATATACATACACACTACCTCTTCTTCATCCATCTATGGATTGACAATTGGGTTGCTTCCTTATCTTGGTAATTGTAAATAATGTTGCAATAAATATGGAATTCTGACTGGTATTATAGATTTTCTCTGTTGTACATTTGCTTTTTATTTCATGAATTTCTGTTTACATTTTTATTATGGGGACTTTGTTTCTCAAAGTATAATCATATTTACTTGGTGATTCTTTATAAAACTGTCTGTTTATATTAGATAAGAAGACTCCAGTGTTAATTTCTTCTTAAATAATTGAGACATATTTGCCCAGAAAGGACGGGTGAACACAAGTCATGCTGAGGGAAAGAGACTCTGTTTACAGAAGCATTTTCATACATATACTACTCAGGAATAATTTTGCCAAAATATACTTCAGTATACTGAGCTACTTTATGTTACTACTCAAAATATAGATTAAGTTGAAAGGGGCTTACATATTTGAAAGATGAATTAGTGAAGAAGGGAAAGTATATATTTAAGAAAATTTAGTGTTTAATTTCAATGACACTGACCTTGCTTCAGTATTTAAAAATGCTAATTGATGTGTTTACCTTTGTTTTCCTAGTGATATGCAGCTTTCGAGGATCTGTCCCTCAAGGGTTGGTCTTGGAAATAGGAGAAACAGTCCAGATTCTTGAAAAATGTGAAGGTAAGTATGGACCCATACAGTACACAAACAGTGATAATTTTGGGTAGTATTATATACATTTATTTTGTAGTGATAGATTATAAGCACTCATTTTGAAAGCATAATTAACCACATTATGATATATTGTTATAAAATCCTTCCTGATTTATATTTATCATAAGTGTATGGGTTATTTTGGTTCTAATCTAATAGGAACAATTAAAGAACTCATTGTTGGCCCTCAGAATGTAATTTTTACACAAAATATGGTAAATGATTAATTTTGATTTTACAATTAAATAGATAATCTTCCACCCATGCTTAGCTGCATTTGAATAGAATTGAATTGTAATTAGTTCATTTGTATGTTTCTGTTTGATTGGCTGGATGTGATCAGTTATAATTAAAACAAGGCAGTAAATAATGCTCAAATGAAGTTTGGCTTGACTACTAGCCTCCTCTGTGATGTATATGGGTAGTTCTGTGGTAACATTTATGCATTATTGAAAAATGTAACATTTTTTAAAATCATGCACTTGGGGCTCCTGGGTGGTGCAGTTGGTTAAGCATCTGACTCTTGGTTTCAGTTCAGGTTGTGATCTCAGGGTTGTGGGATTGAGTCCCACATCAGGCTCTAGGCTCAGGACAGAATCTGCTTAAGATTCTCTCTCCCCACGGAGTACAGCTGGAGACCAGGGAGACAGGAGTGACTGACTGCTTTTCTCTGAGGGCTCACTGAGGAGTAGGGCCCTGAGTTCTCGGCTCCTCCAGGACCAGAGATTGGGAGGCTGCCATATTCATTCTTGTCCTCCAAAGCTGTACGGAAAGCTTTCAGGGGACAAAAGCTACTGAGAGCAAACCCAAGCAGATTACTTAGCCTGGCCCCTGGCAAGGGTGGTACAGATCCACGTCAGGCAAAGACATTTGAGAATCTCTGCAACAAACCCCTCCCCCAGAAGATCAGCAAGAACATCCAGCCAAGACAAAGTTTACCGATCAATTAGAACGGCAAAACCCCAGAGCTAGGGGAATACAGCACATAGAATTCATGGCTTTTTCCCCCATGATTCTGTAGTCTTTCAAAGTTAATTTTTTTTTTATTTTTTAAAGATTTTATTTGTTTTTTGACAGAGAGAGACAGCAAAAGAGGGAACACAAGCAGGGGAGTGGGAGAAGGAGAAGCAGGCTTCCCACCCAGCAGGGAGCCCGATGCAGGGCTCGATCCCAGGACCCTGGGATCATGACCTGAGCCAAAGGCAGACGCTTAACAACTGAGCCACCCAGGCATCCCTCAAAGTTGATTTTTAAAACATTTTCTTTATTTTTCTTTTTCTATTTTTTAGTTGAATTTTTCTTCTTCCCTTTTTCAAAAAACATCTTATCAATTTCTTTGTTAAAAATCTTTTTTAATTTTCATTTTTAGTCACATTTTATCCCTTCATTGAATTAAACCTTACTTTTTGTGTATATATAAATTTTTCTTTCTTTAAAATTTTGGGATACAGTTTCTTCTAACAGACCAAAATATACCTTAAATCTAGTGTATGACGTTTTCCTAGTCTTCCGCCTGATCACATTCTCTCCTTTTTAAAAATTTTTTTCATTCTTTTTTCAAACAACTTATCAATTCTTTTTTTAAAAGCTTATTTAATTTTCATCTTTATAGTCATATTCCAGCCCTTAATTGTATTTACCCTTATTTTTGTATGTATTTAAGCTTTTCATTCTTTAAAATTTTGGGAGACAGTTTCTTCTAACAGACCAAAATATACTCAAATTCTAGTGTGTGGCTCTGTTCTATTCACCAGCCTGATCAAATTCTTTTTTTGTTAATTGACCTTTCTTTTCCCCCTGGTTTCGAATCCCTTCTGATTTGCTTAGTGTATATTGTTCTGGGGTCATTGTTACCCTGTTAGCATTTTGTTGTCTCATTCATCTATTCGCCTCTAGACAAAATGACAAGATGGAAAAACTACCTAAAAAAAAGAACAAGAGGCAGCACCGACTGCCAGGGACCTAATCAATACAGACATTAGTAAGATGTCAGAACTAGAGTTCAGAATGATGATTATAAAGATACTAGCTGGGCTTGAAAAAAGCATAGAAGATACTAGAGAATCCCGTTCTGGAGAAATAAAAGAACTGAAATCTAACCAAGTTGAAATCAGAAAGGCTATTAATGAGGTGCAATAAGAAATGGAGGCTCTAAGTGCTAGGATAAATGAGGCAGAAGAGAGAATTAGTGATACAGAAGACCAAATGATGGAGAAGAAGAAGCTGAGAAAAAGAGAGATAAACAACTACTGGGTCACGAAGGCAGCATTTTAGAGATAAGTGATACCATAAAGCGAAACAATATTAGAATAGTTGGGATCCCAGAAGAAGAAGAAAGAGAGAGGGGGCAGAAGGTATATTGGAGCAAATAACAGCAGAGAACTTCCCTAATTTGGGAAGGAAACAGGTATCAAAATCCAGGAGGCACAGAGAACCCCCCTGAAAATCAATAAAATTAGGTCAACACCCCAACATCTAATAGTAAAACTCACAGGTCTCAGAGACAAAGAGAAAATCCTGAAAACAGCTCGGGAAAAGAGTTCTGTAACCTACCTGATAGAAACATTAGATTGGTAGCAGACCTATCCACAGAGACCTGGCAGGCCAGAAAGGACTGGCATGATATATTCAGAGCACTAAATGAGAAAAATTCAACCAAGAATACTGTATCTGGTTAGGCTGTCACTGAAAATAGAAGGAGAGATAAAAAGCTTCCAGGACAAATAAAAACTAAAAGAATTTGTGAACATCAAACCAGCCCTACAAGAAATATTGAAAGGGGTCCTTTAAGCAAAGAAGGAGCCTAAAAGTAACATAGACCAGAAAGGCACAGAGACAATATACAGTAACAGTCACCTTACAGGCAGTACAATGGCACTAAATTCATATCTTTCAAAAGTTACCCTAAATGTAAATGGGCTAAATGCCCCAATCAAAAGACACAGGGTATCATATTGGATTAAAAAAACAAGACCCATCGATGTGCTGTCTGCAAGAGACTCATTTTAGACCCAAAGACACCTCCAAATTGAAAGTGAGGGGGTGGGAAACATTTACCATGCTAATGGACATCAAAAGAAAGTGGGGTGCAATCCTTATATCAGACCAATTAGATTTTAAACCAAAGACTGTAATAAGAGATGAGGAAGGACACTACATCCTACTTAAAGGGTCTATCCAACAAGAAGATCTAACAGTTGTAAATATCTATGCCCCTAACATGGGAGCAGCTAATTATATATAAGCCAATTAATAACAAATCAAAGAAACACATCGACAACAATACAAAAATAGTGGGAGACTTTAACACCCCCCTCACTGAAATGGACAGATCATCGAGGCAGAAGATCAACAAAGAAATAAAGACTTTAAATGACACACTGGACCAAATGGACTTTACAGATACATTCAGAACATTCCATCCCAAAGCAACAGAATACAAATTCTTCTCTAGTGTCCATGGAACATTCTCCAAAATAGATCACATCCTAGGTCCCAAATCAGGTCTCAACTGGTATCAAAGGATTGGGATCAGTCCCTGCATATTTTCGGACCACAGTGCTTTGAACCTAGAACTCAATCATAAGAGGAAAGTTGGAAAGAACTCAAATACATGGAGGTTAAAGAGTATCCTACTAAGAATGAATGGGTCAACCAGGAAATTAAAGAAGAATTAAAAAAATTCATGGAAAGAAAAAATGAAAACACAACTGTTCAAAATTTTGGGATGCAGCAAAGGTGGTCCTAAGAGGAAAGTATATAGTAACACAAACCTTTCTGAAGAAACAAGAAAGGTCTCAAATACACAACCTAACCCTACACCTAAAGGAGCTGGAGAAAGATCAGTAAATAAAGCCTAAATCCAGCAGGAAAAGAGAAATAATAAAGATCAGAGCAGGAATCAATGAAATAGACCCCCCCCCCAAAAAAAAAACAGTAGGACAGATCAATGAAACTAGGAGCTCGTTCTTTGGAAGAATTAAGATTGATATGCCCTGGCCAGACTTATCAGAAAGAAAAGAGAAATGACCCAAAATAAATAAAATCATGATTGAAAGAGGAGATATTATAACCAACACCAAAGAAATACAAACAATTACAAGAACATATTATGAGCAACTACATGCCTGCAAATTAGACAATCTGGAAGAAATGGATGCATTCCTAGAGATGTATCAACTACCAAAACTGAACCAGGAAGAAATAGAAAACCTGAACAGACCCGTAACCAGCAAGGAAATTGAAGAAGTAATCAAAAATATCCCAACAAATGGGAGCCCAGGGCCATATGGCTTCCCAGGGGAATTCTACCAAACATATAAAGAAGAATTAATACCTATTCTTCTGAAGCTGTTCCAAAAAACAGAAATGGAAGGAAAACTTCCAAACTTGTTTTATGAGGCCACTATTACCTTGATCCCAAAACCCAAGACACCACTAAAAAGGAGAATTATAGACCAGTATCCCTGATGAACATGGATGCAAAAATTCTGACTAAAATACTAGCCAATAGGATCCAATGGTACATTAAAAGGATTATTCACCAGGACCAAGTGGGATGTATTCCTGGGCTGCAAGGTTGGTTCAACATCTGCAAATCAATCAATGTGAAACAATACATTAATAAAAGAAAGAAGAAGAACCATATGATTCTCTCAGTAGATGCAGAAAAAAGCATTTGATAGAGTACAGCATTTGACAAAGTACAGCATCCTTCCTTGATCGAAACTCTTTAGAGTATAGGGATAGAGGGTTCATACCTCAGTATCATAAAAGCCATCTAGGAAAAACCCACAGTGAATATCATTCTCATTCCCGTAAGGTCAGGAACACAGCAGGGATGTCCACTATCACCACTGCTGTTCAACATAGTACTAGAAGTCCTAGTCTCAGCAATCAGACAACAAAAAGAAATAAAAGGCATCTGAATTGGCAAAGAAGAAGTCAAACTCTTACTCTTTGCAGATGATATGACACTTTATGTGGAAAAAGACTCCACCCCAAAACTGCTAGAACTCATACAGGAATTTAGTAAAGTGTCAGGATATAAAATCAGTGCACAGAAATCAGTGGCATTTCTATACACCACCACCAAGACAGAAGAAATAGAAATTAAGGAGTCGATCCCATTTACAATGGCACCCAAATCCATAAGCTACCTAGGAATAAATCTAACCAAAGAGGCAAAGTATCTGTACTCAGAAAACTATAATACTCATGCAAAAAATTGAGGAAGACACAAAGAAATGGAAAAACGTTCCCTGCTCATGGATTGGAAGAACAAATACTGTGAAAATGTCTATGCTACCTAGAGCAATCTACACATTTAATGCAACCCCTATAAAAATATCATCAACATTTTTCAAATTAATGGTACAAATAATCCCCAAATTTGTATGGAACCAGAAGAGACCCCGAATAGCCAGAGGAATGTTGAAAAAGAAAACCAAGCTGGTGCCATCACAATTCCAGACTTTAGGCTCTATTATAAAGCTGTCATCATCAAGACAGTATAGTAGTGGCACAAAAACAGACACATAAATCAATGAAACAGAGTAGGGAGCCCAGAAATGGACCCTCAACTCTATGGCCAATCTTCAACAAAGCAGGAAAGAATGTCCAATGGAGAAAAGACAGTCTCTTCAACAGATGGTGTTGGGAAAATTGGATAGCCACATGCAGAAGAATGAAACTGGGCCATTTTCTTACACCACACACACAAATAGACTCAAAACGGATGAAAGACCTAAATGTGAGACTGGAATCCATCAGAATCCTTGAGGAGAACACAGGCAACAACGTCATCGATCTCAGCCGCAGCAACTTCTTCCTAGACAGATCGCCAAAGGCAAGGGAAGCAAGGGCAAAAATGAACTATAGGGACTTCATCAAGATAAAAAGCTTTTTGCACAGCAAAGGAAATAGTCAACAAAACCAAAAGACAACTGACAGAATGGGAGAAGATATTTGCAAATGACATATCAGATAAAGGGCTAGTATCCAAAATTTATAAAGAACTTATGAAACTGAACACCTACAGAACAGTTAATCCAATCAAGAAATGGGCAGAACACATGAACAAACATTTCTGCAAAGAAGACATTCACATGGCCAACAGACACGTTAAAAAGTGCTCAACATCACTCGGCATCAGGGAAATCCAAATCAAAACCTCAATGAGATACCACCTCACACCACTCAGAATGGCTAAAATTACCAGTCAGGAAATGATAGATTTTGGCGAGGATGCAGAGAAAGGGGAACCACTCGTACACTGTTGGTGGGAACGCAAGGTGATGCAGCCACTCTGGAAAACAGTATGGAGGTTTCTCAAAAAGTTGAAAATAAAGCTACCTTACAACCCAGCAATTGCACTACTGGGTATTTACCCCAAAGATACAAATGTAGTGATCTGAAGGGGCACCTGCATCCCAGTGTTTATAGCAGCAATGTCCAGAATAGCCAAGTATGGAAAGAGCCTAGATGTTCACTAACAGATGAACAGATAACGATGTGGTGTATATATATATACAATGGAATATTATGCTTCCATCAAAAAAAATGAAATATTGCCATTTGCAACAACGTGGATGGAACTAGAGTGTGTTATGCTAAGCGAAAGAAGTCAGAGAAAGATAAATATCATATGATCTCATAGATATGAGGATTTTGAGAAACAAGACAGGGGATCATAGGGGAAGGGAGGGAAAAATGAAAAAAGACGTAACCAGAGAGGGAGAGAAACCATAAGATACTCTTAATCTCAGGAAACAAACTGAGGGTTGCTGGAGTGGAGGGGGGTGGGAGGGATGGGGTGGCTGGGTGATGGTCATTGGGGAGGGTATGTACTATGGTGGGCACTGTTAATTGTTTAAGACTGATGAATCACAGACCTGTACCCCTGAAACAAATAATATATGTTTAAAAAAATAAAAAATCTCTCTCCCTCTCCCTTTTCCCCTCCCCTGTCTCTAAAATAAATAAATAAATCTTTAAAAAAATCATGCACTCAGATCAAGATATATGGAAAAAATAAAGTTGGAGAAATCACATAAAATCAGAGTATTGACAAAAGCAAAATTGATACCATGGGTAAGAACCTGGGCATCCTAGGCTGGCAGTTCAAATTACATAATAGAATGGAAATGTTGCTATGTGGGCATGGAGACAATGCCACGTAAATGGAGCTCTGATCCACTTTCCTACTCTTAAGATGGATATGGAAGTAAGTGTTAACCTACCATGACCCAGGAATTATGTAAGTTTGGGAGTGTACTTTTCTGGAAAGGGAGCTCTAGTGCAGCACTCATTCAGTATTTTCTTAAAACAAAAATGTAAATCAATACCCCTTCAGGATAAAAATTTTTAGCAAAATAATAGAGGGGAATTCTCTTTATCTGGTAAAGGATACCTGCTAAAAAGCCTACAGCAAATATCATTATCCAATTGTAAAATATTGAAAAATTTCCCACTGAGATCTAAAAATGAGACAAGAAGGCCTGCTATAATTGTGTGTATTAAACATTATACTGGCAGTACTAGGTAGTGTGGTAAGAAAAATAAAATACATAGGGGTGCCTGGGTGGCTCTGTCATTAAGCATCTGCCTTCGGCTCAGGTCATGATCCCAGGGTCCTGGGATTGAGCCACGCATTGGGCTCCCTGCTCCACGGGAAGCCTGCTTCTCCTTCTCCCACTCCCCCTGCTAGTGTTCCCTCTCTCACTGTGTCTCTCTCTGTCAAATAAATAAATAAAATCTTAAAAAAAATACATAAATAATGGAAATATAAGATTGAAACTATCATTTGTACATGATATAATTGTATATGTAGAACATCCAATAGATTCTATAAAAAATAACTGGGAGTAAATATGAGAACTTAAAAATATGATGGCTACAATATCAATATTTTAAATATATATTACTTTGTATTTGCAACTAAGAACTAGAAAATGAATTAAAGAAACAATGCTATTTATATAGTATCACAAACAATAAATGCCTAGAAGCAAAACTAATAAAAATGTAAGACATGTACATTAAAATCTACAAAAACATTGTTGATAAAAATTAAGGAAAATCTAAATAAATGGAAAGATATACCATGTTTATAAATTGAAAGACTCGCTGTCTTAAGATGTCCATTCTTCCCCTATTGATCTTGGTTTAATGCAATCCAATAAAAATCCATCAGGTTTTTTTCTTTTTTTTGGTATGGATATTGAACAGCCGATTCCAACATTTATATGAAAAAGCAAAAGGTTACAAATAGTCAAGACAATCATGAAGAAGGCAACAAAGTAGAAGATTTATGCTACCAGATATGAAGATTTATTATAAATGAAGACATTGTGGTTTTGGGGCAAAGACGGAATAATGAAACAGAATAGAGAGTCCAGAAACAGACCATGATGTATATCATGTATATCATCCAGTGATATATGAAAAAGGTAAAAATTGCAGTGCACTGGGGAAATGATTTCCTTTGCAAGAGGTGATACTGGGCCACCTGGAATAAAAAATGATAGTCTATTCAATAAATGGTATTGTGTCAATATCAAAAGCAACGAATATTGACCTCTACCTCATAGTATTTGCCCCAAACACAGTTCCAGATGGATGCTACCTAAATGTGAAATGTAAAACCATAATGTACCTTGAAGGAAATATAGGAAAATATTTTTCTTGACCTTGGGGTAGATGAAGATTCTTCTTGACCTTGGGGAAGACAAAAGCACTAACCATAAAGGAAAACATTGGTAAGTTGTACTTTATTAAAATGAAGATCTGTTCAGAAGACATTAAGGAGAGAAAAAAGGCAAGTCACAGAGAGAGATACTTGATGAAGGACTTGTATTTAGAGTATATAAAGAACTATTACAAATCAAAAATAAGATATTCCAGTAGAATAATGAGCAGAGGCTTGATTAGGCTCTTCACAAAACATATATTCCAGTGGCTCATAAACGTTCGGAAGGGTGTTTAATTTCGTTTAGCAGGGAAATACAAATTAAAACTACAGTGTGATAACACAACACAGCCACTGGAATGACTAAAATTCAAAACAGTGGCAATAACAAGTGCTGGTAAGGATGTAGAACAACTGTTACTTTCAAACACTGCTGGTGGGAGAGGAAATGGGATAACCAGTTTAGAAAAGTGTTTGGCACTATTAACTAAAGTTGAATGTACGCGTATCTGATGATCCAGCAAATCTACTCATAGGTATGAATCCAACAGTAAAATACATGTATAAGATGTTAGTAAAAGCTTTATTCATAATTGCACAAACCAAACTGGAGAAGAAACACATGTTCATCAACAGTAAATAAATTATGGTATATTCATACAATTGAATGTGACACAGAAAGGAAAATGAATGAATTACTACATACAATAATACAGATGACTATCACAGATCTCTCTTGACAGAAGTCAGATGTAAGAGTTCATGCTGTTATGGTCCTGTGCACATAAAGTACCAAATCAGGTAAAACTAATAACTGGTGATATTTATCAGAATAGTGGTTAAATAACCACTCTTCTATCTGGCTTCTTTTGCTAAGATTGTGTCTGTGATATTGTTGTATGTAGTAACAATCCATTTTCCTTTCTGTAGCACATTCAATTTAAGGGTGTGTGTGTTAGTGACTGAAAGAGACAGAAGTGGCATTTGGGATGCTGTTAATATTTTACTTATTTGATTGGTGGTTGGGGGAAGGGTTAGCCCAGTGATGGGTATTAAGGAGGGCACGTATTGCTTGAAGCACAGGGTGTTATAAGAAAACAATGAATCTTGGATCACTACATAAAAGACTAACGATGTATGGTGACATAACATAATAGAATAAAATTTAAAAAAAGTTACCTATCAATAAAGAATTTAAAAAATAAAAGGACTTGGTAAAAAATTTTATGAAAAGTGTAGAGATGCTACAACATGGTTGCATCTAAAAAATGTGTTGAACAAAAGAGCCAGGTATGAAAGATTACATTGTATATGATTCAACTTATATGAAATTCAAGAATAAGCAATACTACAAATCCTTGATGATAGAAGACGACAGCATGGTGGTTGCCTGGGAGAGTATTGGCTGGAAAGAGGCATGAAGGAGCTTTGAGGATGATTGAAGAGTTCTATGTCTTGATGAAATCCAGGTTACGTGGGTGTTACACGTGTCAAAGCTTATAGAATGCTAAATTCACAATCTGTGCATGTCATTGTATGTAAATTATGCATCAGTGAGGTGGATTAATGTTAAAAAAGACAAAAGCCAACTTACTGGAAATTTTTTTTGAAATATAAATTACAAAGATAATAGAGAACTTTTATAAATCAATAAAAATAAACAACAGGTAAGTAGAAAAATGAGCAGGGGCTCCTGGGTGGCTCAGTCAGTCAAGCATCTGCCTTCAGCTCAGGTCATGATCCCAGGGTCCTGGGATGGAGCCCTGCATTGGGCTTCCTGCTCAGTGGGGAGCCTGCTTCTTCCTCTCCCTCTGCCTGCCGCTCTGCCTACTTGTGCTCTCTCTCTCTCTCTCTCTCTCTGTCGTATAAATAAATAAAATCTTTAGAAAAAAAGAAAAATGGACAAAAATATGACTATGGACTTCACAGAAATGCTCAGTCTCTTCAGCAAAGAATAGCAAGTTAAAATCAGAGTGATGAACAAGTCCACATATATTAGTTTGAGAAGGCTAAAATGTCTGACATATCCAAATGTTGGCCCAGATATGTTTCAGTGGGAATGCTTATACACTGGGAGTATCTTGTGATGTTAGATGTGCATATCCTGTGATTTAGCAGTTTAACTCCTAAATTTATACTTTAGAGAAGTGTTTTTAAAGCTATCCTCATCAATCATTAGTGGGTTACAAATTCCATTTAGTGCTCACTATCAGCATTAATAAAAAATGTCAAGAGTATGTTGCTGTATCAGTTACAATCCATTTATAGTAATAATTTGAATAGGGAATATTTAATATAAATGTTAACTGATAAAAAGGAATTCCTAAAAGGGGTTAAAAACATTCAAAGGGTATAGAAGTAGCGGGTGTAAAAGTCAACAACTATTGAGGAAGAGCCAGCAAGCAAGGAACCAAGAATTTAAAAGAACACTCTCTGCCTCGAGGCAAATATTCAGATCCTTTTGGAAAAGGGCATGGCTGCCCTAGGAACGTGTAGACTGTTAAGTGGTGAAGAAACTTGCCCGAGGGCATGGAGGGCCTCCAACATGCCAGTCACCTGGCTAGGGTGCTGACAGTAACATAGCAGTGCATCAGAACCAAGAAGGGGAAGCTCCTTCTTTCGGCTATGGCCTTGCAGTTGTCCCATTAGTACCCTTTATTGACAAAGCTTAATGCTGGGTGAATTGCCAAAGAAGAAATGTTGATATGGTCTATATTAGTTTGGGATTACCAGGAAAACAGAACCAGTAAGAGATACATTAAGTCTATGTATATATTTATTACAAGAAATTGATTTACATGATATGGAGTCTAAGAAGTCCCAAGATCTGCAGTTGGCAAGCTAGAGACCTAAGAGAGCCAATGTTCTAGTCAGATTCAGAAGGCCTGAGAACCAGGAGAGCTGATGGTGTAAGTTCCAGTCTGAGTCCAAGCCTGAAGGCAGGAGAAGGCCAGTGTCCTCGCTTGCAAATTGGCAGAGAAAGTGAAATCTCTCTTACTCCACCTGTTTGTTGTATTCAAGCATTCAGTAAATTGGATAAGGCCCACTCATATTGGGGAAGACAATATGCTTTACTCAGTTTACCAATAAAAAATGTCAATATGATCCAGAAAGTCTCACATACACACCCAGAAAAATATTTAACAAATATCTGGGCACTGGGTGACCCAGTCAGGTTGAACCATAAGATTAACCATCATAGGGCTCAATTCCATTATTAAAAAACAGGATAGAGAAGGGTAGATTTGGTGCTGAGGGGTAGTCAATTGGTAACTGGCACAATTGCATGTAGCATCATTAAGTTTTTTACTTCATGAGATTTGCTTTGATTTTATGTATATGGGATTGTGATATAAAATCTATTTCTAAATCTGGGCCATGCTAAAAAAATATTTGAGTGTATTGATCTGGAGAAACTTTTGCATATGTACACATGAAGACACCTACAGCATTGTGTATAGTAGCAAAAAATTGATAACATCCTAAATGTCTACCAACAAGAGAATGTTAGTGAAATAAATTATGGGATCTAATGTACAACATGTGATTATAGTTAATAATACTGTATTACATACTTTAAAGTTGCTAGGAGTAGATCTCAAATGTCACTTACAAAAAAGAAATGGTAATTTTGTGACCTGATGGAAGTGTTAGCTAGTTGCCCTATGGAGGTAATAATTTTGCAGTATGTAAGTGTATCCAATCAAAGTATCAAAAGTGTAATGTTGTACACCTTAAACTTATACACTGTTATATGTCAATTACAGCTCAATAAAGCTGGAAAAGTGTAAAAAAATAATAAAGAAAACATGAAAAATAACATGCTTGTATTTCTATTAATCTTTTCCATTTTTTAAAAAGGTTTTATTTGACAGAGTGTGAGAGAGCACAAGCAGGGGGAGTGGCAGGCAGAGGAAGAGGGAGAAGCAGGCTCCCCACTGAGCAGGGAGCCCGATGCAGGGCTCCATCCCAGGACCCTGGGCTCATGACCTGAGCCGGAGGCAGGCTCTCTCTTTTTTTTTTTTTTTTTTAAAGATTTTATTTATTTATTTGAGAGAAAGAATGAGAGAGAGAGAGCACGAGAGGGAAGAGGGTCAGAGGGAGAAACAGACTCCCCGCCGAGCAGGGAGCCCGATGCAGGACTCGATCCTGGGACTCCAGGATCATGACCTGAGCTGAAGGCAGTCGCCCAACCGACTGAGCCACCCAGGTGCCCTGGAGGCAGGCTCTCTTAACTGACTGAGCCACCCACGTGCCCCAGTTTTTTCTTTCTTTAAAGTTATTTGAGAGAGACAGATCAAGAACACGAGCAGTGGGGAGGATCAGAGGGAGAGTGAGAAGCAGACTTCCCATTGAGCAGGGAGCCTGACTCAAGGCTCAATCCCAGGACCTGAGCCAAAGGTAGATGCTTAACCAACTGAGCCACCCAGGTGCCCCTAATTTTTTCCGTTTTATTCTTATGTATTTACTCTGCAACAGAAGATAAGACTTTAGCTCTGTTATCCTTTCCCATCCCAAACAATACACAAACATGCTTCTTACTTCTTCCAATATACTTAGCATCCTTGTTAATTAAATTGGTATTTGTTTTTTATTACTATGATTAATTCATGGCTGATATATATGGTATATTATTATATCTTGTATTACCATTTGTTTCTCTGGAATTAATATTTGACATATATTTAAAAATATATATAATTTATATATACATATATCACCTTTTCTTGGTTCATTCATCCACTGATGGACACCTAGGTTGTTTCTTTGTCTTGGCTATTGTGAATAATGCAGCAGTGAACATGGGAAAAGAGATATCTAGTTTTAAGTTTTTGAGGAACTTCCATACTGTTTTCCTTAGTGGCTGTACCAATTTACATTCCCATTAACAGTGCACCAGGGCTCCCTTTTCTCCACATCCTTGTCAGCATTTGTTATCTCTTGTCTTTTTGATGATAGCCATCCTAACAGGTGTGAGATAATATCTTACTGTGGTTTTGACTTAAAATTTAGATTTAGGGCGCCTGGGTGGCTCAGTTGGTTAAGCGACTGCCTTCGGCTCAGGTCATGATCCTGGAGTCCCGGGATCGAGTCCCGCATCGGGCTCCCTGCTCAGCAGGGAGCCTGCTTCTCCCTCTGACCCACTTCCCTCTCTTGCTCTCTATCTCTCATTCTCTCTCTCTCAAATAAATAAAATCTAAAAAAAAAAAAAAATTTAGATTTAGAATTTTTATTTAGAAATTATTTTGTGAGAGCAGTCAGGCGGCCTCAGACTATTACTTGATTTTGGTTCGTTGGTTAACATCATTTTCCCTGTCATAAATAATGTCAGAATCTAATTGTTTTAAGAGCCTAGGTAGGTACTCTGTTTTCATTACATCACAAGTCAGGAATTCCACTTAAATTCCTGGGCTCATGTTTATAAATGAAATTGTGTAAGAAAATTCTCTGGCTTCATTATTGAGACAGTGTTTATTGCTTATGACATATGCTTTGTGCTGGAAGACTCATGTCAGTTATCCACATTGCGTCTGTTTGCTGATTTGTTGTCTGTATAGTTCTCTGAAGCCATCTTATTCATGCCCTGTTTTACTATCTCGATTCATGATCCATAGTCTGCTTTGACTTTGGGTTTTGTAAGTATTTGTGCTGTAGATTTCTCACTCAGTTCCAGCTTCCATTTTACCTTGAACATTTCTGTCTTCTATCCCCTTTCTCATGATCTTAGTCTGATTTGACTTAGCTGCCTATTCCTGTGCTGTCCTTAGCTCTAAAATTGATTCTGGCTTTTCTGTAAGAACATTTCCACAACTCTATGGTCAACTAATCTTTGACAAATCAGGAAAAAATATCCAATGGAAAAAAGCCTCTTCAGTAAGTGGTACTGGGAAAATTGGACAGCTACATATAGAAGAACGAAACTGGACCATTACCTTACACCATACACAAAGATAAACTCAAAATGGATGAAAGACCTTGATGTGAGACTGGAATCCATCAAAACTGTAGAGAAGAACATAGACAGTAACCTCTTCGACATCAGGCACAGTGACTTCTTTCAAGACACGTCTCCAAAGATAAGTGAAACAAAAGCAAAAATGAACTTTTGGGACTTCATCAAGATAAAAAGCTTCTGCACAGCAAAGGAAACAGTCAACAAAATTAAGAGGCAGTCCACAGAATGGGAGAAGGTATTTGCAAATGACATTACAGATAAGGGGCTGGTATCCAAGATATATAAAGAACTTTTCAAACTCAACACTAAAAAACAACCCAGTCAAATGGGTGGAAGATATGAACAGACACTTCTCCAAAGAAGACATAAAAATGGCTAACAGACACATGAAAATATGCTCAATATCACTAGCCATCAGGGAAATAAAAATCAAAACCACAATGAGATACCACCATAGCCCCCAGTTAGAATAGCTAAAATTAACAAGACAGGGGACAGTAAATGTTGGGGAGGATGTGGAGAAAGGGGAACCCTCTTGCACTGTTGGTGGGAATGCAAGCTGGTACAGCCATTCTGGAAAACAGTATGGAGGTTCCTCACTGCCACTTTCTAATGGCATTTAAAAACTTAAGTTTTTGGATACTAACCCTTTATCAATATGTCATTTGCAAGTATCTTCTCCCATTCCATAAGTTGCCTTTTAGTTTTGTTGATTGTTTCCTTCGCTGTGCAGAAAATTTTTATTTTGATAGTCTCAATAGTTCATTTTTTTGTTTTCCCCTGCCTTAAGAGACATGTCTAGTAAGAAGTTGCTAGGGCTTAGGTCAAAGGGGTTGCTGCCTGTGTTTTCGTTTAGGATTTTGATGGCTTCCTGTCTCACATTTAAGTCTTTCATCCATTTTGAATTTATTTTTGTGTATAGTGTAAGAAAGTCGTCCAGTTTCATTCTGCATGTTGCTGTCCACTTATCAAATCAGCACCCAGAAAATAATCCAATTAAGAAATGGACAGAAGACATGAAAGACAACTTTCCGAAGAAGGCATACAGATGACTAAAAGACACATGAAAAGGTGCTCAACATCACTCATCAGGGAAGTACAAATCAAAACTATGATGAGATACCACCTCACACCTGTTCAGAATGGCTGATGCAGAGAAAGGGGAACCCTTTTACATTGTTGGTGGGAATGCCAGCGGTGTAGCCACTCTGGAAAAGTATGGAGTTTCCTCAAAAAGTTAAGAATAGAATTACCTATGACCCAACAATTGCACTATTAGGTATTTACCCAGAGGATAAACAAATATACCCTGATGTTGATAGCAGCATTATCAACAATAGCCAAATTATGGGAAAGAGCCCAAATGTCCATCAACTGATGAATGGATAAAGAAGTGTTATCTATATATGGTCAAATATTACTTAACAAAAAGAATGAAATCTTGCCATTTGTAATGATGTGGATGGAGCTAGAGAGTATAATGCTAAGAGAAATGAATTACAGAAAGACAAATACCATATGATTTCACTCATATGTGGAATTTAAGAAACAAAAGAGATGAACAAAGGGTAAAGAAAGGGAGGTAAACCATAAAAGACTCTTAACTATAGAGAAAAAACTGAGGGTTGCTCGAGGGGAGGTGGGTGGGGGGATGGGTTAAATGGGTGATGGGTATTAAGGAGGGCATTTGTGATGAGCACTGGGTATTATATGTAAGTGATATATCATTAAATTCTACTCCTGAAACCAATATTGCTAAATGTTAACTAACTAGAATTTAAATAAAAACTTGAAAAAAAAATAAAGGCTGATTTTTTAAATTTATTTGACAGCACAAGCAGTGGGAGCAGCAGAGGGAGAGGGAGAAGCAGACTCCCCGCTGAGCAAGGAGCCTGATGCAGGGCTTGATCCCAGGACCCTGGGATCATGACCTGAGCCGAAGGCAGATGCTTAACCGACTGAGCCACTCAGGCGCCCCAAAAGCTTATGTTTTAATGAGACTTTATGGATAGGAAAATTTGCCTCTTTCTGATAAGAAGGTCTCCTTTTAAGTATAAAAAGATTTTATTTCTACACTGCATCAAAAACTAATGATGTAATATATGGTGATTAACATAACAATAAAAAAATTAATAAAAAAAAAAAGATTTTATTTCTGTTCACCTTAAGAAATAATTTATGTATGAAAATTGTCATAGAATTTCAAATCACAGTACTTATCGTACATTTATATAATATAGCTCTAAACACTTAATCCTGTTACTTTTAAATGACTTTGGCAGATTTTTCATTATGTTTGCAACTTAAGTTAATGTTTAAAAGTAAATAAGACTTTCATAAGACTCATTTGCTCTCTGCCTACCATGTTCTAGGCAATAGTGGTAGATATTATACATTTATTATTTCAGCTGATGCTCAAAATGACCTTTGAAACATCCCAAGCATGTATAGTAGGAATAGCTGGGAACCAACCTTATTAATACTGCAGATCCTCAAAACACATAGGAATTACAGCACCAGGTACTTTTGGAAATGAGGATGAAATTATATAGATCTTCTCCCTTACTTCATCTCATTTGGTGGCAGCTCCTCCCTCAACCTGGTAGAAGTTTTTTTTTTTTTTTTTTTTAAGATTTATTTATTAGAGCATGCATGCAGTGGGGGAGGGAAAAGGGAGAGGAGGAGAGAGTACGAAGCCGACTCGGTGTTAAGCATAGAGCTGGATGCGGGGCTAGATCTTAAGACCCTGAGATCATGACCTGAAATGAAGCCAAAGTCAGTTGCACCATCCTAGTAGAAGTTTTGAGGCTTATTTTTGATGGAGGTTAAATAAAGCATCTGTGGATTGGGAGACTTCATGCACAGTTCCATAGGAGATAGGCTTTGTATTGAAAACTGGGGATTAAGTGACAACATGCCTACTGAATACTGAATATAGAAACTTCTAGTCATCTCCCACTTGGCTCTTGAAATCCTGGCAGCCAGACCTTTACCTTCCAAAACAGATTAGAGGACTCTTTCCGGACAGTCTGAATAGGGCAAGATGAGGGACTTAAAGATGTTGATTGTGCCAGTTATTGACTTACTGTCTCTGAGTTTTGAACCTGCCCTTCTTATCCCTTTATTATGATGCTAGAGCTGGAGATTTTGCATACCACGTTTCTTCTTTGCCAGCTGAATCTTTGTTAGGTTCTGCCAATAAAGAGGCACTGTAGGAAGACTACTTGCCTGGAGGATGAAGAAGGGACTTCATTCTTCCTGTTTTTATTTTATCCCTGTAGAAAACTGCTCTGCAGGCAGTTGGTCCCTACAGTATTTTCCATGGCAAGCAGCAGTCTTGGTTTTGGTGAGTGGCCTCCAGAAATTCTCACTGTAGCAGTGAATATCATATTTCTGCAGTAGCCCACCATTTCATCAGAGATCAGTATCTTAGGTTTTTGGAATCCCTTTTGTAAGTTACTAAGCTTTTTTTCTTGTTTACTTTTCACTTAGCTTTAAAGGTTGCAATATCTTTTCATAGTTGCTACCTTGGTTATATCTTAAGAGTTCCCTTTTACATTTTAGTCATTTATTATCTTTTACCTATTTAATGATTTTTTTAATAATAAATGTTTTCCTGTTTGAAAGATTGGTTTTTGTCTCCTGACTAGACCCCAGTTGATACCCTGCTGTCAGGATTTTCACAACAAATGGTAGCCAGATCTCCAAACAGTGAATCATAAGGTCAGCAAGATTCACCCATGCGTTTAGAGATTCCAGTTAACTTTTTATTTCCTTTCTTTTAAATATGAGCAGACAACCAATGATACCAGGTATTTGAGGATGCTCTAATATGAAAGATGGCTCTTCTTCCCCCCCCAAAAAGAAACTTATGGGAAAGAGACTACATAGGGTGAAGAAAGCTTAGAAAACAATCCTTATGAATAATTTCTTCAGAGATAAAGACATTGCATCCTTGAAACTAGAATAGGACGCTATTAAAAGGGAACATTAGACAACAGAAAGGAGTTCTTGGAAATTAAAAACATGATAGCAGGAATGAAAAATCTCAGTAGAAGGGTTGGAAGATAAAGTTGAGGAAATTTCCCAGAAAGTAGAACAAAAATACAAGTCATGGAAAATTGGAAAATATAAGACAATTCAAGGTCAGCTTCAAGAGGTCCATCATTTGGTGGAGGTTCAGAAACATAGAGGAAAGAAACTGGAGAACAGAAATCAGCTATGAAATAACTCAGGAAAATTTTCCAGAATGGAAGGACATGGCTTTCCATATTGAAAGGACCCAGCAAGTACCTAACAAAAATGAATGAAAATAGACCCATATCATTGTGAAATTTCAGAATATTGCGACCAAGAAGAGTCAGCCAACATTCAAAGATAGAAAAGAGTATGGTATATACAAAGGACTAGACTTTATGGAAGACAGTGGAGTGGTGTCTTCAAAATGTTAATGGAAAATGATTTATAACCTAGAATTTATCATTCAGCCAAACTATGAATTGAATATGAGAGTATACTAAATATATTTTCTGACATGAAAATTGTCAGTTGTCCTCCTATATAACTTTACTCATGAAGCTATGAGGGGATGTATTCCTGTAGAATAAAGCAATAAGTTAAAAGAATGGAAAGATATGGGATTCAAGAATCAGGAGAAACCAGCACAGGATAGACTCTTAAAGGTAATCCCCAGGATTGTTACACAAAAAAAAGCATGGATCACTACATCAAAAACTAATGATGTATTGTATGGTAACTAACATAACATTAAACAAAAAGGTAATCCCCAGGATGAATATAAAGGGTGATAGGATGACAAGTGAATACCAGATATAGAAAGTAATCAGGATAAATTAGAGCTGTGTGACTTAAGACAGAGACAGACCTATTGAAGGCTGTTTTACCATCTTCCTTGCTGCCATTATACTGCTTTTTAAAATCTGAGGACAGAATGACCAGTTGAGCTTGCCCAAGAATTTTACATGTACTTGACTTGTTTTTGACAAAGTTCCTACTCTGCTCCATACTCTGCTGCCTGTACAGCTGAGAATACTCATTCTACCACAGTAAGTCTGTGGGTAGAGTGCAAGGAGTAATCTGAAGAGTGTGTGAAAAAGAAGTGGCATCTAGAGGGGAAATAGGTAAGTAGGAGGAAGGTACCCTTTGGAGATATGGCAGTGAAGAGCTATCTAGTAGTGGCAGGAGCTTTAGAGTTACTTCTGTTGTAATATAGAATTTTTCACTGCATAAATGTAGTTTGAAGTCCATAGTATTCTCTGATGGTAATGTTGAAGGCATTGATTTTATATGGCTTGATAAAGCTTTATACCCTCTATATGGCTTTATACCCTCTTTTTTGATCTTTTATATGTCTTTTTGGAGGCTATGTAGATTCAATGCCTGCCATTATTCTAGGGTCATGTGGAAATCAACCATTCTTTTAACTTTCATGTATTCTTATGTTTAAGTATGTGTGTGGTATATAAATAGCATGTAGTGGGGGGTTTATTTTTATTTATTCTGACAGTCTGGATTATTTAGTCTTTATGTAGTTGGTTTAATTATTTATTTAGTTAGGTTTAAGGCTATCACCTTGGTCTTTGTGCCTTATTGCATTTCTTGACTTATCCTTTCTTGCATGCCTTATTAACCTATTTTGATTATTCTAGGTATTTTCCTCTATTAGCTTGTTGGCTTTAAAGTATCTTATTTGTAGTGGTCACTCTAGAGTTTATTTTTTATTTAAATTTTGTTAGTTTACATACAGTACAATATTGGTTTCTGGAATATAATTCAGTGATTCATCACTTACTTACAAAATCCAGTGCTCATCACAAGTACCCTCTTTAATACCCATCACCCATCTGGCCCATGCCCCACCCACTTCCCTCCAGCAATCCTCAGTTTGTTCTCTGTTGTTAAGAGTCACTTATGGCTTCTTTTCCTCTCTCCTTTTTTGTTTCCCCATTCCCATATGTTCATCTGTTTTGTTTCTTAAATTCCACATATGAGTGAGATCATATGGTATTTGTCTTTGATTGACTTATTTCACTTAGCATAATACACTCTACCTTCATCCACATCATCGCAAATGGCAAGATTTCATTCTTTTTGATGATTGAGTAATATTCCATTGTGTATAGATACCACATATTTTCAGTCGATGGACATTTGAGGTCTCTCCATAGTTTGGCTATTGTTGATAATGCTGATATAAACATAGGGGTCATGTACCCTTTGAATCTGGATTTTTGTATCGTCTGGGTAAATACCTAATAATGCAATGGCTGGATCATACGGTAGTTCTATTTTTAACTTTCTGAGGAACTTCCAAAATGTACTCCAGAGTGTCTGCACCAGTTTGCTTCCCATCAACAGTGCAAGGGCATTTCCCTTTCTCTTCATCCTTGCCAACACTTGTTGTTTCTTGTGTTGCTAATTTTAGGCATTGTGACAGGTGGGAGGTGGTATCTCATCATAGTTGTGATTTGTAGTTCCCTGATGATGAGTGATGTTGAGCATCTTTTCTTTTTAAATTTAATTTAATTTTAAATCAGTTAATTAACATATAGTATATTATTAGTTTCAGAGGTACAGTTTAGGGACTCATCAGTTGCATATAATCACCTAGTGCTCCTTAATGCCCATCACCCAGTTACCCCATTACCCTTCTCATCTCCCCTCCTGCAACCCTCAGATTGTTTCCTATAGTTAAGTGTCCCTTATGGTTTGCATCCCTCTATGATTCTGTCTTATTTTATTTTTCCCTGCCTTCCCTTACGTTCATCTGTTTCTTTTTTTTTAAGATTTTATTTATTTGAGAAAGAGAGCACAAGCAGGGACAGCGGCAGAGGGAGAGGGAGAAGCAGACTCCCTGCACTGAGCAGGGAGCCATTTATGGGGCTTGATCCCAAGACCCCGGGATCATGACCTGAGCCAAAGGCAGATGCTTAACCAACTGAGCCACCCCACCATCTGTTTTATTTCTTAAATTCCACATGAAGTAAAATCATATGATAATTGTCTTTCTCTGACTGACTTATTTCTCTTATAATACCCTCTAGTTCCATCAATGTCATTGCAAATCGTAAGATTTCATTCATTTTGATGGCTGAATAATATTTCATTGTATATATATATACACCACATCATCTTTATCTTTTCATCTGTTGATGGACATCTGAGATTTTTCCATAGTTTGGCTATTGTGGACATGGCTGCAATAAACATTAGGGTACAGATGCCCCTTTGAATCACTGTTTGTATCCAGTGGGTAAATACCCAGCAGTGCAATTGCTGGGTCATAGGGTAACTCCATTTTTAACTTTTTGAGAAACTTCCCTACTGTTTTCCAGAGTGGCTGTACCAGCTTGCATTCCCACCAGCAGAGTAAGAGGGCTCCCCTTTCTCCACATCCTCTCCAAAATTTGTTGTTTCCTGCCTTGTTAATTTTAGCCATTCTGACTGATGTGAGGTGGTATCTCACTGTGGTTTTGATTTGTATTTCCCTGATGCCCAGTGGTGTTGAGCATTTTTTCATGTGTCTGCAATTTGTGTATCTTTGGAGAAATGTCTGTTCATGTTTTCTGCCCATTCCTTGCCTGGATTATTTGTTTTTAGGGTGTTGAGTTTAGTAAGTTCTTTATAGATTTTGGATACTAGCCCTTTGTCTGATAAGACATTTGCAGATATCTTCTCCCATTCTGTAGGTTGTCTTTTAGTTTTGTCACCTGTTTCCTTTGCTGTGCAAAAGCTTTTTATCTTGATGAAGTCCCAATAGTTCATTTTTGCTTTTGTTTCCCTTGCCTTTGTAGACATGTTTAACAAGAAGTTGCAGTGGCCGAGGTCAAAGAGGTTGCTGCCTGTGTTCTCCTCTAGGATTTTCATGCATTCCTGTCTCACATTTAGGTCTTTCAGTCATTATGAGTGTATTTTTGTGTATGGTGTAAGGAAATGGTCCAGTTTCATTCCTCTGCATGTGGCTGTCCAATTTTTCCAACACCACTTGTTGAAGAGACTGTCTTTTTTTCCATTGGATGTTCTTTCCTGCTTTGTTGAAGATTAGTCGACCATGGAGTTGAGGGTCCATTTCTGGATTCTCTGTTGTGTTCCATTGATCTATGTGTCTGTTTTTGTGCCAGTACCATACTGTCTTGATGATTACAGCTTTGTAATAGAGCTTGAAATCTGGAATTGTGATGTCACCAGGTTTGGTTTTCTTTTACAGCATTCTTCTGGCTATTTGGGGTCTTTTCTGGTTCCATACAAATTTTAGGATTATTTTTTCCAGCTCTGTGAAAAATGTTGATGGTATTTTGTTAGGGATTGCATTGACAGTGTAGATTGCTTTGGGTAGCATAGACATTTTAACAGTATTTGTTCTTCCAATCCATGAGCATGGAATGTTTTTCCATTTCTTTGTGTTTTCTTCAATTTCTTTTGTAAGTGTTCTATAGTTTTCAGGGTATGGATCCTTTACCTCTTTGGTTAGGTTTATTCCTAGGTGTCTTACGGTTTTTGGTGCAATGGTAAATGGGATCGATTCCTTGATTTCTCTTACTTCTGTCTCGTTGTTAGTGTATGGGAATGCAGCTGACTTCTGTGCATTGATTTTATATCCTGCCACTTTGCTGAATTCCTGTGTGAGTTCTAGCAATTTTTGGGTGGAGTCTTTTGGGTTCTCGATATAGAGTGTCATGTCATCTGCAAAGAGTGAGACTTTGATTACTTCTTTGCCGACGTGGATGCTTTTTTGTTGTTGTCTGATTGCTGAGGCTAGGACTTCCAGTACTCTGTTGAAAACAGTGGTGAGAGTGGACATCCCTGTCATGTTCCTGACCTTAGGGGAACAGCTCTCAGTTTTTCCCCATTGAGGATGATATTAGCTGTGGGTTTTTCATACGTGGCTTTTAAGATACTGAGGTATGTTCCATCTATCCCTACACCGTGGAGAGTTTTAATCAAGAAATGATGCTGTATTTTGTCAAATGCTTTTTCTGCATCTCTTGAGAGGGTCATATGGTTCTTGTCCTTTCTCTTATTAATTGATTGGTTTGTGGATGTTGAACCACCTTTGCAGCCCAGGAATGAATCCCACTTGATCGTGGTGAATAATCCTTCTAATGTAATGTTGGATCCTACTGGCTAGTATCTTGGTGAGAATTTTGGCATCCCAAGTTCATCAGGGATATTGGTCTGTAGTTATCCTTTTTGGTGGCGTCTTTGTCTGGTTATGAGATCAAGGTAATGCCTCACAGAATGAGTTTGGTAGTTTTCCTTCCATTTCTGTTTTTTGGAACAGCTTCAAAAGAATAGGTATTCTTCTTTAAATGTTTGGTAGAATTCTGCTGGGAGGCCATCTGGCCCTGGACTCTAGTTTGTTGGGAGATTTTTGATTACTGCTTCAATTTCTTTTCTGGTTATGGGTCTGTTCAGGTTTTCTGTCCTTCCTGTTTCAGTTTTGGTCATTTATATGTTTCTAGGAATGCATCCATTTCTTCCAGACTGCTTGATTTTGGGGGCATATATTGCTCATAATATTCTCTTATAATCGTATTTCTTAGGTATTGGTTGTGATCTCCCCCCTCTCATTCGTGATTTTATTTATTTGGGTCCTTTCTCTTTTCTTTTTGGTAAGCCTGGCAAGGGGTTTATCGATCCTATTAATTCTTTCAGAGAACCAGCTCCTGGTTATGTTTATCTGTTCTACTGTTCTTTTGGTTTCTATTTCATTGATTTCTGCTCTAATCTTAGTTATTTCCCTTTTTCTGCTGGTTTTAGATTTTATTTGCTGTTCTTTCTCCAACTCCTTTAGGTGTAGGATTAGGTTGTGTACCTGAGACTTCTTGTTTCTTGTGAAAAGCCTGTGTTGCTATATACTTCCCTCTTAGGACCACCTTTCCTACATCCTAATGATTCTGAACTGTTGTGTTTTCATTTTCATTTGTTTTGAGGAATTCTCAAAAATTCTTCTTTAATTTCCTGGTTGACCCATTCATTCTTTAGTAGGATGCTATTTAACCTCCATGTATTTGTAGTCCTTCCGAATTTTCTCTTGCGATTGAGTTCAAGTGTTAAAGTACTGTGGTCTGAAAATATGCAGGGAATAATCCCAGTCTTTTGGTACCAGCTGAGACCCGATTTGTGACCCAGTATGTGCTCTATTCTGGAGAATGTTCTGTGTGCACTCATGAAGAATGTGTATTCTGTTGCTTCAGGATGAAATGCTCTGAATATATCTGTGAAGTCCATCTGGTCCAGTGTGTCTTTCAGAGCCCTTGTTTTCTTGTTGATCTTCTGCTTAGATGATCTGTCCATTGCTGTGAGTGGGGTGTTAAAGTCCTGCTGTTGTTGTACTGTTATCATTGTGTTTCTTCAGTTTTGTTATTACTTGGTGTATATAATTGGCTGCTCCCATGTTAGGGGCATAAATATTTACGGTTGCTAGATCTTGTTGGATAGAACCTTTTATTATGACATAGCGCCCTTCTTCATCTCTTACTGCAGTCTTTGGTTTAAAATCTAGTTTGTCTAATGTAAGGATTGCTACCCCAGCTTTCTTTTGATGTGCATTAGCATGGTAAATTGTTCTCTACCCCCTCACTTGAAGTCTGGAGGTGTCTTTGGGTCTACAACGAGTCTCTTGTAGAGAGCATATTAATAGGTCTTTTTTTTTTTAATCCAATCTGATGCTCTGTGTCCTTTGATTGGAGCATTTAGTCCCTTTTACATTCAGAGTAACTACTGAAAGATATGAATTTAGTGCCATTATATTACCTGTAAAGTCACTGTTTCTTTAGGCTGTCTGTGTTCCTTTCTGTTCTTTGTTACTTTTGGGCTCTCTCTTTGTTCAGTGGATGCTCTATAATATTTCTTGCAGGAGTGGTTTAGTGATCAGAGATCCTTTAGTTTCTCTTTTCCTGGAAACTCTTTATCTCTCCTTCTATTCTGAATAACAGCCTTACCGGATAAAGTATTCTTAGTGCATATTTTTCTCATTCAGCACCTTGAATATATCATGACAGTGCTTTCTGGCCTGCCGGGTCTCTGCGGACAGATCTTCTGCCAGCCATGTGTTTCTGCCCTTGTAGGTTAAGGACCTCTTGTCCCGCACTGCTTTCAGGATTTTCTCTTTATCTCTGAAATTTGCAGGCTTCACTCTTATATGTCGATTATTGATTATGGGGGTGTGTGTGCTTCCTGGACTTGAATGCCTGTTTCCTTCCCTAGATTAGGGAAGTTCTCAGTTATAATTTGTTCAGATAAACCTTCTGCCCCTTTTTTCCCTCCTCTTCCTCTGGGACCCCATTATTCTATTATTATTCGCTTTATGGTATTGCTGATCTCTTGAATCCTTCTTTTGTGATCCAGTAGTTGTTTGTCTTTTTGTCAGCTTCCTTATTCTGTCATTTTGTCTTCTATATCACTAAATCTCTCTTCTTTCTCATTTATCATAGCAGAGCCTCCATTTTTATTGCCTCTCAGTAATAGCCTTTTTGATTTTCGCCTGATTAGATTTTTGTTATTTCTCTAGTATGGGATTCTCTAGTGTCTTCTATGCTTTTTCAAGCCCAGCCAGTATCTTTATAATCGTTTTGAATTCTAATTCCAGCATCTTATTTCTTTCCATATTGATTAAATCTCTGGCAGTGAGTACTGCCGCCTGTTCTTTCTTTTCTATCTTGTCATTATGTCCAGAAAAAAATAGATGAAAGAGAGAGAAAATACAAAAATAGCAGGAACAACACATGAAAAATACAAACAAAACAAATCAGCAGAAAAAAGAAACAAAAAGAAGAAAGAAAAACTCAAACAAGAAGTAAAACAGACCAAAACAATAAGTTGGATATTGGGTGTATTTTGGTCTGTTTGTTGTTAGAAGAAACTAGATCCCAAAACAGGAATGAAAGAAAAACTTTATGTATATACAAAAATAAAATTGAACACAGTGAAAGGAAAGAAAAAATGGAAAAAAAATGCATATAGCATAATATAAAAACAAAAATGAAAAAACTTAAAAAAATGATTTTATAAAATAAGAAAATAGCTGAAAAGGAAAAAAAATACAACTGAAAGACTAAAGAATAAGAAAAAAAGAATACCAGGATGTTATATATTGTTTTCCCCAAGAGCTGAAGTTTTGTAGTTCTCTATGATAAAGTTGGTGTTAGCCTGATGGTCCTGCTGGTCTTCTGGGGGAGGGGCCTGTTGTGCTGATTTTCAGGTGTCTTTTTGCTCAGGTGGCACTGAACCCCCCTTGTCAGGGTCTGGGCTCAGTGTAAGCGGCTCTGGATTGCACTCTGTGGCTCTGTTTTCTCTTGGAAGGTTTTCAGCCCTGATTCGGGGATGAAAATGGTGTGCCTCTATCTCTAGTCTAGCTGAAAGTTCATGCCCCCCACTTTTCAGTGTGTGCTCACAGAAAAGCAGTCATTCACTCTTGTCTCCCTGGTTTCCATCCAAATTCTGTGTTCACCCAGCCTGTGACCAGGCTTTTTTATCTCAGGATATGACCCTGTTTCAAGTCTCCAAACTTTACAGACTCCTGCAGTGGAGACTGGCACTGTTCCTCCCAGGAGAGGGGGGGGGCCTGCACTTCTGCCTTTTGCTGGGCCCCTGCTTGGAGAGTGGTCACCTGGTTGTGCAGAGTTTGGGGGTTTATGACAACACCAAGCTGAAAGCTGGCATCTAGACTTACTGTTTGCAGCTCCGATGCTTGGGAACTCTTCCATACTCAGGCACCCCAATTTTTTTTTGACCCTGGGGATCTTGAGACTATGCTGTCCCACCAGGGATTCCACCCCACTTCACCCCCTGAGCGCCTTTCAGGCAGGGGTGTCCCCCACCAGAACAGAGTTCTAAAAGTTACAATTTTGTGCTTGACTGCTTATAACCCTTTCTGGTAGCCGGCTTACAGAGGCTCCGTCCCCCCACAGTTTATCTTCTAGATACATGGCCTGGGATTCACTTCTCCGCATCTCCAATCTTGCAAAAAGTGGTTGATTTTCTATTTGTAGAAGTGCAGCAAATCTTTTCTGAGATCTCTGGTTGACTTGGCAGGTGTTCAGAATGATTTGATAACTATCTAGCTGAATTCCAGAGACCAGATGAAATTAATGCCATCTTAACTCCTCCTTGCAGCTCAAGTCCTGATCTCAGGATTGTGATGGAACCCTGTCTCCATGCTGAGCGTAGAGTCTGCTAACACTTTTCTCTCCCTTTGCCCCTCCCAGCCTTGATATCTCTCTCTCTTTCTCTCACTTTCTCGTACTGCTCATCTCCAGGCCGTGAGCTCTGGGTGGGGCATTGCTCTCTTGTGGTGGGTGGTTTTCGGTCGTGTTCCCACCGGGTGGTCTCCCCAGCATCTTTTTATGTGTGTGTTAGCCATCTGGATGTATTATTTGGAAAAATTTCTATTCATTTCTTCTGCCCATATCTTAACTGGATCATTTGTTTTATGGGTGTTGAGTTTGGTAAGTTCTTTATAGATTTTTGATATTAACCCTTTATCTGATATGTCTTTTGCAAATATCTTCTCCCATTCCATAGGTTACCTTTTAGTTTTGTTTCCTTTGCTGTGCAGAAGCTTTTTATCTTTATGAGGTTCCAGTAGTTCATTTTTGCTTTTGTTTCCCTTGCCTCCCAGTGACATGTCTAATAAGTTACTACGGTGGAGGTCAAAGAGGTTTCTGTCTATGTTCTCATCTAGGATTTTGATGTTTTCCTGTCTCACATTTAGGTCTTTCATCCATTTTGAATTTATTTTTGTGTATGGTATAAGAAAGTGGTTCGGTTTCATTCTTCTGCATTTTGCTGTGCAGTTTTCCCAACACCATTTGTTGAAGAACCCTTTTTTCCATTGGATATTCTTTCTTGCTTTTCTACCCTAGAGTTTAAAATATGCATTCTTGATTTATTAGGGTCTATGTTAAATGTGTACTTTTTCTACTTCCAGCAACACATGAACTTTGCAGTGATTTAATTGCATTTACCCGTTTCTTACCTTTTGTTACTACTCTTGTCATATATCTTACTTGTATCTATATTCACTTGTTTGTCCACATTTTTGGCTTTTCTAATGCTTTTCCTTACTTTCTTGTTTTTCGTGGTTCAACCTGGGATCATTTTCTTCTTGCTGCAAGTACTCCTTTTAGTAGTGTTTCTTTTAGTGCAGGTTTGCTACACATTCATTCAGCTTGTTTATGTGTGTCTGTTTTTAATTTGTCATCATTTTTGAAAGATGTTTTCCCTGGATATAGATTTCAAGGTTGGTGAATATGTTCTTTTAACATTTTAATGATTTTACTCATTAATTTTTGATTTCTGTAGTTTCTGTTGAAAAGTTACTGTGCGTGTTTTATTGTTCCCCTAAAGGTAATGTGGCTCTGCTCAGTTCTTTAGCCTCCTGGATGTTGCTTTCTTCTGGGCTGTTTTGAGCCTTTCCCTGCATCCCTGTTTAGGATTTGGGCAGTCCTAAGAGTGGAGATTGTATTGGTAGCTCTCAATGTTAACCTTTTTCTGCTTATCTCAGTGGGACTATCATTTTTTGCTGGGATCCTCTCATGGAAAGTCAGGTGAATGAGGATCTCATTTTGATGTTCCCTTTTCTATGGGATTATAGTACCTCGAGTCTTATCTATGATAGTTGCTCTCCAGTGCTCTTACACAGTTGTTTCATGTAGTCATTCAGGTTTATATTTGTTCAATGCAAATGGTTTGTCAGGGCTAAAACCAGAAGTTTGTAAATGTATTTTATATATTTTTGAATTCTAAAAGAGTTTTAAAACTTCTTAATCAATGGCAGTATTATTGAAATTTGTTTGTGGCTCTCCAAAGTGATTAATTTTAAGGGAAAAAGAACTCATTTGGAAGTAAAAGACCTCATTTTTTAATGTGCATTTATTTATTGCCAATTGTTATCTTTTATACTTACTGCAGATGAATGAAGATTGAAAATAGCACTAAGTTATGCAAATAAGTGGACTAGATCGTTCTTTAACAGTTTTCAGTGAAAATACTGGCAAAATCATTTTGAATGTTAGACCTTTTGAATAATTTTGTTTCTCTATTTGGGGGCTGAATTTTCTATATAAGTTTATACAAGTGTTTGGCACTTTCTTTCTTGCCTATTATATAATTGGAAAAGGATGAAAAATTGTGTGAGCTGTGCATATTTTTATTGATGTACAAAACAAAAAAATCAGTATTTTTAGATAATTACAGATTTTGGTTTTGGCCCTTGATTTTATAGTTGGTTACTTAAATGATTTCTAAGGTTGATGTACATGGAAGTCTGCCCTTCATAGTGAACCATGACTTTTCACTAAACTATTTTATTTTATTTTTATTTTTTAAAGATTTTATTTATTTATTTGACAGAGAGAGCCAGCGAGAGAGGGAACACAAGCAGGGGGAGTGGGAGAGGGAGAAGCAGGCTTCCCGTGGAGCAGGGAGCCCGATGCGAGGCTCGATCCCAGGACTCTGGGATCATGACCTGAGCCAAAGGCAGACGCTTAATGACTGAGCCACCCAGGCACCCCTAAACTATTTTAAATCATGATATGGAATAGAAGAGAAGTTGTGGTTGTCATCTACCTGTCTCTATTTCCTGTGCTACTGCTCTCCCACGATAGTGGGTGGGTGTAAATAAATTTGCATTTGTTTTCCTTTTGTCAGTGAAGAATATGTTACACCTTTGAAATAAAAAGTTTGGAACTTCTTGTTGAGTGGTACTTTCTGCTGAACTGCATTGGTGCTTTTGATCTGACTTGATTGGTTTGTACCCAGAATCTTTGTAAAGGACTGCTGATTGTTGACTGTCACATGGCCTGATCTATATAGAGGCTTCATTCTTTTGCGTTAACACTGCTGACACTGTTCCGCAGCCTCTCTGCCAGTAGCCATTGTAGTGGTACTGTTGGCTCTTTTTGATAGTATAGCCTCACTTACATTAGGTGACTGGTAAGGACAATTCACGACCTAAATAATAATGCATATTTAACAAAGCAGTATTCAGCAGTGTTTGAGATTATAAATGTGAAAATACCAAGCACAGAGCATGATGCAGGGACAGGTGACCACTACTTTTCTTTTTAAAGGGAGTGTTTTCCCCAGCACTTTATTTATTTAAAAGTAAACTCTATCCCCAACATGGGACTTGAACTCATGACTCTGAGATCAAGAGTTGCATGCTCTACCGACTGAGCCAGACAGGTGCCCTGACCATTACTTTTTGCCTGTATGTTTAAGTAATTGTGACTTTCAGATGAATACATAATAAATATATAAATATTCATACTCAAGACCCAGAATGTTTTTCTAAATAGCCTTCCCTATTAATTAATTTGTATTTCCCTTACTTTTTGCTATTCTAACCTAATGGGATTAAATTTTTTTAAAAAAGTTTCCTTTAAAAAAAAGAGTGACGAGGAGCTAAGATGGTGGAGTAGTAAGGGGACCCTGAGCTTGACTTGTCCCTCAAACACAGCTAGATCAACATCAAATTATTTTGAACAACTAGGAAATTGATCTGAGGATTATGAAAACAATCTGCACAATTGGAGGGAGAGAACGTGGCACGTGCGAGGTTTAGAGATGCGAATTGGGGGAGAGAAAAGCCCCAGTGCTGTGAAGGGAGGGAATGCTTCTCCCCAAGAGAAATCAGGGAGAGAGGGAGAGAGCAGGAGAGAGAACAGTGTGTAGGGTCACCCCCCCCCCCCCGCCTTGTACAAATCTACTGATTGTAGAGTGCTCCAAAGCTTCAGCTTCAATTCTGGTGGAAATAGGAATAAGCTTTCTTTTTTTATCTTTTATTTTTTATTTTATTTTATTATTCATTTTTTCTTTGGAGTTAGTAACTGCTTATAGTTTTTTGTTCGTTTGTAGGTTTGTTTCCTTTTTTTTTAACATCAGGCTTTTTTTTTTTTCTTCCTTTTTTCCTTCTTTTTCTTTGGAATCAGGCTTATAGTGTTTGTTTGTTTGTGGTTTTTTTTGGTTCCTTTTCCTTTCCCTTTTCTTGGATCAGGCTTTCCCCCCATTTTTATCAGGCTTTTATCAAAACACACCTAGTTAAAGGTCCACACACTCCCCACTGCAAGGAAGGAGGAACTCTGTGGAGGACTGATCTGTGGGAAAGAGCAGCCAAAGTACAACAGCAGAGTGCACACAGCATACACTAGAAACACTTCCTGAAGCGCCAGGTCGTAGACAGTGTATGACCCCTTCTTAATATAGTATTACTCTGGAGCAGGAAACATAACAAGCTTTCATAATACACAAAAGACAGAAACCTAGACATAATGACAAAATGGAAGAATTCTCCCTAAAAGAAAGATCAAGAAGAAATCACAGCCAGGGATTTGCTCAAAACGGATATAAGCAATATATCTGAACAAGAATTTAGAACAGCAGTGATAAGAATACTAGCTGGGCTTAAAAGAAGCATAGAAGACAGAAACCCTAGCTGCAGAGATAAAAAGACCTAAAAACTAGGTCAAAATAAAAAATGCTATAACAGATGAAAAATCCACTGGATGTAATCACAGTGAGGATAGAAGAAGCAGAGGATTGAATAGGTGATATAGAAGATAAAATTATAGAAAATAATGAAGCTGAAAAGAACAAAGAAAGCTATTAGATCACAAATATAGACTTAGGGAACTCAGCAATTCCACAAAGCACGACTATATCTGTATCATAGGAGTACCAGGAGAAGAAGAGCAGGAAAAAGTTTTATTTGAACAAATTATAGCTGAGAAATTCCCTAATCTGGGGAAGGAAACAGGCATTAAAGTCCAAGAGGCACAGAGAACTCCCCTCAAAATCAACAAAAACAGGTCAACACCAAGACATCATGGTGAAACTTGCAAAATACAAAGAAAAAGAGAATTCTGAAAGCACCTAGGAACAGAATGTCCTTAACCTACAATGGTGGACACACAAGGTTAGCAGCAGATCTGTCCACAGAAATTGGCAGGCCAGAAGAAAGCGGCATGATACATTCAACATACTGAATAGGAAAATTGTGCAGCCAAGAATACAATATCCAGCAAGACTGTCATTCAGAATAGAAGGAGAGAGAAAGAGTTTCCAAGACAAGCAAAAACTAAAGGAGTTTGTGAACACTAAACTAGCTCTTCAAGAAATATTGAAGGGGACCCACTGAGTGGGAAAGGGACCAAAAGCAACAAGACTAGGAACAGAGACAATCTACAGGAACAACGACTTTATAGGTAATACAATGACACTAAATTCATATCTTTCAGTTAAGTACTCTGAATGTAAATGGGCTAAATGCTCCAATCAGCAGACATAGGGTATCAGAATGGATAAAAAAATAGACTCATCAATATGCTCCTTTCAAGAGAGACTCATTTTAGACCCAGAGACACCTCCAGATTGAAAGTGAGGGAGTGGAGAACCATGTATCATGCTAATGGACATCAAAAGTGAGCTGGGGTAGCAATCCTTATATCAGACAAACTAGATTTTAAACCAAAGACTCTAATAAGGGATGAAGAAGGGCACTATGTCATAAGAAAGGGGTCTATCCAACAAGAAGATCTAACAATTATAAATACTTATTTATGCCCCCAATTTGGGAGCAGCCAAATATATAAATCAATGAATAACAAACTTAAACTCATGGATAATAATAAAATAGTAGTAGGAGACTTAACACCCCACTCACAGCACTGTCAGATCATCTAAGTAGAAGATCAAGAAGGAAACAGTGGGTTTGAATGACACACTGGAACAGATGGGCTTCACAGATATATTCAGAACATTTCATCCTAGAGTAACAGAATACACATTCTTTTCAAGTGCCCATGGAACATTCTCCAAAATAGATCAATACTGGGTCATAAATCAGGCCTCAACCAGTAAAAAAAGATGGAGATCATATCATGCATATTTTCAGAACATAATGCTAGGAAGTCAACCACAAGAAAAAATTTGGAAAGACCACAAATACATGGAGTTTAAAGAATATCCTACAAAAGAATGAATGGGTTAACCAGGAAATTAAGAAATAAAAAAATACATGGAAGGAAATGAAAATGAAAACACGACAGTCCAGGGACACAGCAAAGGGGGTCATAAAGGGAAGTATATATTATTACAAGCCTTCCTCAAAAAGCAAAAAAATTTCAAATACAGAGCCTAGGGTGCCTGGGTGGCTCATTCAGTTAAGCGTCTGCCATAGGCTCAGGTCATGATCCCAGGGTCCTGGGATCGAGCCCCACATCGGCTTCCCTGCTCGTCCTGAAGCCTGCTTCTCCCTCTCCCTCTGCCTGCCACTTCCACTGCTTGTGCTCTCTCTCTCTCAAATAAAGTCTTAAAAAAAAAAACAAACCAGCCTAATCTTACATCCAAAGGAGCTGAAGAAAGAACAGCAAATGAAATCTAAAACCAGCAGAAAAAGGGAAATAACTAAGATTAGAGCAGAAATAAATAATATAGAAATTAAAAAAAAACCCAGTAGAACAGATCAACGAAATCTGGAGCTGGTTCTTTGAAAGAATTAATAGATTGATAAACCCTTAGCCAAACTTACCAAGAAGAAAAGAGAAAGGACCCAAATAAAATCACGAATGAAAGAGGGGAGATCCCAACCAACACCTAAGAAATACAATTATAAGAGAATATTATGAGCAATTATAAGCTACCCTATAACCAAGCAACTGCACTACTGGGTATTTACCCCAAAGGTACAGATGTAGTGAAAAGAAGGGGCATGGGCACTACAATGTTCATAGCAGCCATGTCCATGACAGCCAAACTGTGAAAAGAGCTGAGATGTCCTTCAACAGATGAATGGATAAAGATGTGGTTCATATATGCAATGGAATATTACTCAGCCATCAGAAAGGATGACTAACCACCATTTGCATCAACATTAATGGAACTGGAGGGTATTATGCTAAGTGAAATAAGTCAATCAGAGAAAGACAATTATATGGTTTCACTTGTATGTAGAATATAAGGAATAGCTCAGAGGATCATAGGGACAGGGAGGAAAAACTGAATGGGAAGAAATCTGGGAAGGAGACAAACCATGAGAGACTCTTGACTTTGGGAAACAAACAGGGTTGTGGAAAGAGAGATGAGTGGGGGGATGGGGTAACAGGGTGGTGGGCATTAAGGAGGGCATGCGATGTGATGAACATTGGGTGTTATACACAACTAATGAATCATTGAACATTACATTAAATCTAATGTATTATATATTAGCTAATTGGATTTAAATAAAAAAAATACAAAGACTCCACCAAAAAGGAGAATTACAGACCAATATCCTTCAGGAACATGGATGCCAAAATTCCCACCAAGATACTAGCCAGGAGGATCCAACAGTACATTTAAAGCATTATTTACTACGACCAAGTGGGATTCATTCTTGGGTTGCAAAGGTGGTTCAACATCCACAAATCAATCTGAGCTCTAGGGGTGGTTCAGTATCAACATGATACACGAAATCAATCAACATGATATACCACATTAATAAAAGAAAGGATAAGAACTATATGATCCTTTCAATAGATGAAGAAAAAGCATTTGACAAAATACAGTATCTTTTCTTGATAAAATTCCTCCACAATGTAAGGATAGAGGAAATATATTTCAACATCATAAAGGCCATATATGAAAGACCCACAGCTAATATCATCCTCAATGGGGAAAACCTGAGAGCTTTCCTGTAAGGTCAGGCAAGTGGCAGGGATGTCCACTCTCACCACTGTTGTTCAACAGAGTACTGGATGTCCTAGCCTCAGCAATCAGGCAACAAAAAGAAAAAGCATCCAGATTGGTAAAGAAGAAGTCAACTTTTCACTCTTTGCAGATCACCTGACCCTCTATATAGAAAACCTACAACTCTCCACCCAAAAATTGCTAGAACTCTTACAGGAATTCAGCAAAGTGGCAGGATATAAAATCAATGCACAGAAGTCAGTTGCATTTCTGTACACTAACAATGAAACAAGAAAGAGAAATCAAGGGAATCAATCCCATTTACAATTGCACCAAAAACCATAAGATACCTAGGAATAAACCTAACCAAAGAGGTAAAGGATCTGTTCTCTGAAAACTATAGAACACTAATGAAAGAAGTTGAAGACACAAAGAAACGGAAAAACATTCCATGCTCACGGAATATAGGAACAGATGTTGTTAAAATGTCTATACTACCCAAAACAATTGACACATTCAGTAAAATCATGTCAAAATAACACCAGCATTTTTCACAGAACTAGAGCAAACAATCCTAAAATTGTGTGGTACCAGAAAAGACCCCGCATAGAGAGGAATGTTGAAAAATAAACCAGGGGCACCTGGGTGGCTCAGATGGGTAAGCGTCTGCCTTCGGCTCCAGTCATGATCTCCCAGTCCTGGGATAGAGCCCCACGTTGGGCTCCCGGCTTGGTGGGGGGTTTGCTTCTCCCTCTCCCTCTGCCTTTCTTTCTGCTTGTGCTCTCTCTGTCTCTCTCTGTCTCTCAAAATGAGTAAATAAAATCTTTAAAAAAAAAAAAAACCAAAGCAGGAGGCATCATGGTGCCAGACTTCAAGCTGTATTACAAAGCTGTAATCATCAAGACAGTACAGTACTGGCACAAAAACAGGTCAATGGAACAGAATAGAAAGACCCTCACCTCTATGTTCAACTAATTTTTGACAAAGCAGGAAAGAACATCCAGTGGAGAAAGACAGTCTCTTCAACAAATGGTGTTGGGAAAATTGGACAGCTACATGCAGAGGGATGAAACTGGACCATTTTCTTACATCATACACAGAAATACATTCAAAATTAAATGAAAACAATGGATCGTGGATCACCACATCAAAAACTAATGATGTATGGTGACTAAGATAACAATAAAATTTAAAACAACAAAACAAAACAAAAAAAATGGATGAAAGACTTAAATGTTAAGACAGGAATCCATCAAAACCTTAGACGCGAACACAAGCAGCAGCCTCTTTCACCTCGACAGCAACAACTGGCCAAACACATCTTCAGAGGCAAGGGAAACAAAAGCCAAAATGAACTATTGGGACTTCCATCAAGATAAAAAGCTTTTGCAGATCAAAGGAAACAATCAACCAAACTAAAAGGCAACCTATGGAATGGGAGAGGATATTTGCAAATGTCTTAGACAAAGGGTTAGTATCCAAAATCTATAAAGAACTTATCATACTCAACACCCAGAAAACAAATAATCCAGTCAAGAAGTGGGCAGAAGACATGAACAGACATTTTTCCAAAGAAGACATCCAAATGGCCAACAGACATGAAAAAATGTTCAGTCAGTATCACTTGGCATCAGGGAAATACAAATGAAAACCACAATGAGATACTCACAGCAGTCAGAATGGGTAAAATTAACAAGTCAGGAAACAGAAGATGTTGGCGATGATGTGGAGAATGGGGAACCCTCTTACCCTGTTGGTGGGAATGCAGGCTGGTGCAGCCACTCTGGAAAACAGTAGGGAGGTTCCTCAAAAAGTTAAATATAGAACTACCCTATGACCCAGGAATTGCACTCCTAGGTATGAATACAAAAATAGTGAATCAAAGGGGCACATGAATCCAAATGTTTACAGCAGCACTATCAACAATAGCCACATTCTGGAAAGAGCCCTAATATCCATCGACTGAGGAATGGATAAGAAAGATTTGATACATATATATAATGGAATATTACTCAGCCATTAGAAAGAATGAAATCTTACCATTTGTAACAATGTGGATAGAACTGGAATGTATTATACTCAGCAAAATAAGTCAGAGAAAGACAACTATCATATATTTCACTCATGTGGAATTTTAGAAACAAAACATGAATATAGGGGAAAGGAAGGAAAAATAAGATAAAAACAGGGAGGTAAATCATAAGAGACTCTTAACTATAGAGAATAAACTGGGGGTTGCTAGAAGGGAGGAGTGTGAATGGATGTCCCAAATGGGTGATGGGCATTAAGGAGAGCACTTGTAATGAGCACTGGGTGTTTCATGTAAGTGATGAGTCACCAAATTCTACTGAAACCAGTACTATACTATGTATTAAATAACTTGAATTTAAATTAAAAAAGCAGTTTGACTTTTTTTTATATACAGAAAGTGTTTGGCATGACCAATCATGGTAGGTATAATCCAGAGTTGAGTTGACGAATGTATGTTCTTACACCTATGCCAGGTCATTCACACAGTAAGTACTTACTGAGCACTTACTTAGTGATAATAAGGACAGATACACACTAGTCTGCTACTCTCTGACTTCTGTAACAATTATCTAGTATTCTCAATTTCTTCTATTTCTTTGTACCTTATTTACCCTTTAAACAGTATTATGCTTTTGAGTTCTGTCATCTTTGAATGTATAGTGAATCCTTAGCTGCCTCTCTTTTTTTAAATTTAAATTAAATTAGCCAACATATAGTACATCATTAGTTTTTGATGGAGTGTTCAATGTGAGGGTGGTCTGGCTGCGACTTCTGTCACCCCATTGATCACGATGGTTGATTTGACTAATCTGGCTGGCTAGTCCCTTTCCTCCCTCACCACTCCATGTGCCTCTGTCCTGAAGCTGCGTGCTCAGTCCTTCTAAGAGGACGATCTTCCCTGATAGAGGAGGACTGTTCTTCGTTCTTAGGTCAAGTATATACGAGTGTCTGTGTTCCTCTGCTAGAACCTCCACAAACAAGCTCTCGAGGTCCACTTGCTGTCTTTCTAAAATTTATAATTTACTTCTTGCTCTTCAATATTATGTGGTTATACTTTTTAAAAACCTATTTTTTATGTATGTTTTCATCTTCTTTGTGGACTAATTGCTTAAGTAGAATACACTTTGAATAACTCTTAAATTCTAAAATCCCTAATGATGTCAGTATGAAATAGGATTTAGCACTACATCTCAGCTAGAAATTTGGTTTTACTTATTACCTTAATTTTTAATCACATATTATAAAATGACATTTTTTTAGAGCTTAGGCTTATATTTTTTAATGTAGAATTTTTAGATATACATTAATAAATTTTCTAATTTCATTAGTGTATACTTCTAAAATTTATTTTAGGTAGTATTACCATTTTTAGTAAATGTAATCAATGATGTTTAAGTTGATGAAATGCATATGTGTCATTTTTTCAGTGATCTCCACTAGGATTATGTCTGGGTGAAAGAAGTTTACATAGCATGGGACTGTTTCTATATTAAATGAGGCCAAGACTTGAGAAATATGAACTCCATAAGCAAACTTTTTTATTAGGTATTTGTGCCACAGTATCACTATATGCTTTCACCAGGTTGCTAAAATCCAATATAATTTTTCAGGGTTCAGTTAATATCCTAGATCTTTTGGTTTTACTGTTATTTTTGCACGGTACTTTTCTATTTGTCATTTTCTATCTTGTTTTGTGAACCTTTTATAAGGAATTTTTTGAAAGTGAGATTATGATTTGCATTGATTTTTTTAAAGGTTTTTTTAGTAATCACCATACATTGCATCATTAGTTTTTGATGTAGTGTTCCATGACTCATTGTTTGTGTATAACACCCAGTGCTCCATGCAGAACATGCCCTCTTTAATACCCATCACCAGGGTAACCCATCCTCCCACCCCTCTCCCCTCTAGAACCCTCAGTTTGTTTTTCAGAGTCCATCGTCTCTCATGGTGTTTTTTTAAGTGAGATTACAATCTGCATTTTATTTTGTTTACTTGGTGCTAGTTCTTTTCCTGACTCTTCAGTAGAGGACGTTTTTCAGTAGCGATTCTTATTTCTTGTATTGATGACTTTGATGTTATAAAGAATTTTTGTAAACCTAGCTTAGAGGAAACTTCGTTTGGCTTTTCATGAAAAACTATACACCTAGTGATAAACTATACAGACTAAGAAAATAAGCTTATTCTCTTAGGTGAGTCTGTTTTAGGATATTAAATCAAAAGACACATTTTGGTTTATTTTAGCTCTCATATTCCTAATTTACTTTCTACATCTGGTTGATTTTGGTAGAAGTCTTTAAGACTGCCAGTAGATGGAAAGCTCTAGATAGTATTTTGTATGAAGGTGAATTATGATTAAAAGTCCGTTGAAAGCTGTAAGCGTGAGAGATGGCTTTTTAATAAGATTGTGGCTAAAATCAAATTTGTCAGGTAAATAGGCTCTATTAATGATCAATTATGGACAGATTATATGGTGAAAAAAATCATTCTTATTTTGTTAGAAGAGTTTTTCACTAAAAAAAAAAAAAAAAGAATTATTCACTTTCCATGGGTGTGGAGGCTCTTATACTCATTTACTCCAGTTTTATGTTCCATGATTGTAGTTTCTGTTGCAAGTGGTAAATCTTCTTTATAAGAGTGTATCAACATTTTGCTGGTTAGAAAAGAAGATGTGGATGTTAGTTCATGCACTAATTTGAACTTTTTTTTAGATGGGTAAGAGTATTTAAAAAAAAATTTACATTCCTAGTTTTCCAAAAATGAGTTAAGAGATCTGTTTAGGAGTTTGTATTTTTGGACCCCCAATGTTTCTTAGAATGAATACCATTCATATTAAGAAAGTTTAGGCTGCAGTTATTTTATTTCATAAATCCAGTCTCCTCTGTAAAGTCTCCACTTGAAGTGTTATTTAGTGTATGAGTTAGTTTAGGGTTAAAGTTTTAGTGTATGTTATTCCTCTGTCACACCCTGCTCACCCCATAACTGAGTTATTACAATGTGTCAGACATTGTGCAAGGCATTTTACATATATCAATGCTAATTTTATCAGTGAACTTGCCAGGTAGGTATTATCACCCCGTATGTTACAGATTCATTCATTCTTTCATTCACCAAATATTTGAGTGCCTAATGGAGGTGAAGTACTCTTTTAGCTCCTGGCACTCAGCTATAAAAGAATAAAGCAAAGTCCTTGTTCTCATTGAGAAGATTAAGGAAGGATAAAACGGGAAGTAGCAGATAGAGTGTGTGCACTTGGGTGGGGTGGGGGGCTTCTATGTATTTATATAGGATAATCATGGAAGGTCTTTCTGAGAAGATAACATTTGGGCAGAGAACACATGGAGGTAAGGAAGCGATCCTGTGGTTTTCTGGGAAAAGAGCAGTGCAGGCATATGTGCAAAAAGTATAAGGCCTGAAGTGGCAGCTTGCTTAGTGAGTTGAAGGAATTGCAGGGAGACTGGTGTGGCTGCAGTAGAAGGCTTGGTTGGGGAGGAGCAGGGAGAGTAGTGGGAGATGAGATCAACAGAGCCTGTAGTAAGGACTTTGGAATTTACTTTGAGATGGGATGACATTAGACAGTTTGAGCAGAGGAATAATTGTGGCTTAAAGAGTTATAGTTTGCTTCTGGAATTTGAAGATAATACCCAAACTTTTCCCAGTATTTCTTGCATTGGAAAGTTTCATCATCAGACATTTGGGTGAAGTGAAGAATTCTATGTTTCTCACAATATTCCTGTGAGTAACGTCCCTAGCTTAGAAGTTAGAGTTGCAACCAGTTATTGAGGAAGGGAAAACCTGGTGTTTCTGGAGGCAACACTTGTTTAGCATTTCTTGGAATTCAATCATGATATTATGACTCAAAGATATACATGATAATTGATTCCCTGAAGGGAACAGTCTTTGTAGTAAATTATAATTTTGAATGTTGTAATAATGCCTTCCTTTCCTCATTCCATTTTCCATAAAAATTGAGATCTGAAAATGTTAGAGGATAAAAATATGTCTGAATCTTAAGTTCCTAATAGTGATCAAACCCCCATCACATGTGGACTTAATATGGGAAAGATTCCAGTATACTCTTCAAATAAGTGCATCTTATGACAGTGAAATTGATGAGGTCTCAGGCAGTATGACCAATGGGGTTTCACTTTGTGCCCCAGCATTGTGAAATCCTAGTAAGTCAAAGATCAATGAGGAAAATGGAAGGAGAGATTTTTAGCTACAAAGGTAGATTGTCCAGGGTTCTTGTAATAGAAAACCAGACATTTAAAAGATGCTTTATTGTGCTAGCTAATTAAAAACATCTCTTTCCTTCTTAATGATTTTGGAAATATTTGAGTGGTTTTTTGATTCTTTATCTGTGAAGTTATGAACTTTTGTTCTGTATGTAAAAGACCTAAAAGGAATGAATTCTCTATCTTCTTCCTTCTCTCTTTTCTTCTTATCCTTTCTTCACTCTCTTCAGTTCTAAATCTTGCATGGAATGAGCACATTTAGCAAAATTTGTAGCAGAAATTTGGTTTTAAGAAATGAAGGGAGGGGGAGCCGGAGGGGGAGATGAACCATGAGAGACTATGCACTCCGAGAAACAAACTGAGGGTTCTAGAGGGGAGGGGCCTGGGGGGAATGGGTTAGCCTGGTGATGGGTATTAAGGAGGGCACGTACTGCATGGAGCCCTGGGTGTTATACACAAACAATGAATCATGGAACACGACATCAAAAACTAATGATGTACTGTATGGTGACTAACATAACATAATAAAATAAAATTAAATTTAAAAAAATAAGAAAATGTGATACTTGAAATTCATTGAGCAAAGTCCTCATGACCCTCACAATGGTGGCATCCCATGGAGGTGATAATGTTGTGTTTTTGAAGCTGCTTAGTACTCTACAAAACTGATCTGTCTTCCTCTTCTCTGTCCCCTGACCTCCCACTGAGAAGCAAGAGTTTATATTGCATTCTTTTCTTTTTTATATTGTATTCTAATATATATATTTAGTTAATAAGGAAATAACTTCTGATAAGCAATATTTTGAGAATTCACTGGGTGAGAAATTACTGACCTTAAACATGTTATCTGATTAAGTGTTTACATGAAATCTTGAGGTGGTGCTTCATCCTAATTATTCTCTCATTATCATTTTATAAAAACATAAAAAAATAAGTGACATAGTCATTTGTATCAAAACATGTTATATTGAAACATATGGATTACATGGTGCCTTAATAGTTTTTTGTTGAGTAGTACAGGGGAGATTCAGATGTTAACTAAATGGCATTGCAGTCAGCTCAAAAATGACCTTTCAAAAGATTTAACAAAGATATCCTCAAGGATTTATGAAATATGAGAAAGTATGGAAGGGTGACCAGTACTTTGATATTGTGTATAATATATTTAAGGCAACAGAGCATTCCTGTAAATGTTTCCTAGTGCATATATACAGGAAATTTTCTAAGGACATAATTCTCAAAGTTTTCAGACCCAGTGCTGGCCTGCCTTCTTTCCCTTTAAAATAGGTTTATTGAGATAAAATTCACATACCATAAAATTCACCCTTTAAGGATGTACAATTCACTGTTTTTCTAGTATAGAGTTGTGCAAGTATCACCACGGACTAATTTTAGAATATTTTTATAACCTGAGAAAGAAACCCCACTCCTATTAGTAAACACTCCCCATAATTTTCTATGCCCAGCCCCTGGCAACCACTAATCTATTTTCTCTATCTGTGGATTTGCCTATTCTGGACATTTCATATAAATGTAATTATTTAATTAGTGTCTTGCTTCTTTTACTTAGCACAGTGTTCAAGCTTCATCCATGTTGAAGTATGTATCAGAACTTGATTTCTTTTTGGGCGCCTGGGTTGCTCAGTCGGTTAAGCATCTGCCTTCGGCTCAGGTCATGGTCCTGGGGTCCTTGGATCAAGTCCCATGTCAGTCTCTCTCCTCAGCGGGGAGCCTGCTTCTCCCTCTCCCTCTGCTGCTCCCCTTACTTGTGCTCTCTCTCTGTCAAATAAATAAATAAAATCTTAAAAAAAAAGAACTTGATTTCTTTTTATTGTTAAGTAGTATTCCATTGTAGGCATATACCATATTTTATTTATCCATTCATCAGTTTACAGACATTTGGGTTGTTTTCACCTTTTGGCTGTTGTGAATAGTGCTGCTGTGCACATTTGTGTGCAGATAGTTGTTTGAATACCTGTTTAAAAATTTTTTTGTTTTATACTTAAGGGGAATTGTTGGGTCATATGGTAGTTCTATCTTTAACATTTTTAAAAAATTTATTATGTTATGTTAATCACCATACATTACTTCATTAGTTTTTGATGTAGTGTTCCATGATTCATTGTTTGCGTATAACACCCAGTGCTACATTCAATACGAGCCCTCTTTAATACCCACGACCAGGCTAAACCATCCCCCCACCCTTCTCCTCTAGAATCCTCAGTTTGTTTCTCAGAGTCCATAGTCTCTCATGGTTCGTCCCCCCTCCAATTTCCCACCCTTCATTTTTCTCTTCCTACTGTCTTCTTTTTTATTTTTTAACATATAATATTTGTTTCAGAAGTACAGGTCTGTGATTCAACAGTCTTACACAATTAACAGTGCTCACCATAGCACATACCCTCCCTACTGTCTGTCACCCAGCCACCCCATCCCTCCCACCCCCCACCACTCCAGCAACCCTCAATTTGTTTCCTGAGATTAAGAATTCCTCATATCAGTGAGGTCATATGATACATGTCTTTCTCTGATTGACTTATTTCGCTCAGCATAATACCCTCCAGTTCCATCCATGTCGTTACAAATTTCATTCCTTTTGATGGCTGCATAATATTCCATTGTATATATATATACCACATCTTCTCTGTGCATTTATCTGTCAATGGATATCTTGCTCTTTCCACAGTTTGACTATTGTGACATTGCTGCTATAAACATTGGGGTGCACATACCCCTTCAGATCCCTACATTTGTATCTTTGGGGTAAATACCCAGTAGTGCAATTGCTGGGTCATAGGGCAGCTCTATTCTCAACTTTTTAAGGAACCTCCATACTGTTTTCCAGAGTGGTTGCACCAACTTGCATTCCCACCAACAGTGTAAGAGGGTTCCCCTTTCTCCGCATCCCCACCAACATCTTTTGTTTCCTGACTTATTAATTTTAGCCATTCTTACTGGTGTGAAGTGGTATCTCATTGAGGTTTTGATTTGGATTTCCCTGATGTTGAGTGATGCTAAACACTTTTTCAGTGTCTGTTGGCCATTTGGATGTCTTCTTTGGAAAAATGTCTGTTCATGTCTTCTGCCCATTACCTGATTGGATCATTTGTTCTTTGGGTGTTGAGTTTGATAAGTTCTTTATAGATTTTGGATACTAGCCCTTTATCTGGTATGTCATTTGCAAATATCTTCTCCCATTGTGTCGGTTGCCTTTTGGTTTTGTTGACTGTTTCTTTTGCTGTGCAAAAGCTTTTTATCTTGATGAAGTCCCAATAGTTCAATTTTGCTCTTGCTTCCCTTGCCTTTGGCGACGTTTTCTAGGAAGAAGTTGCTGCGGCTGAGGTCAAAGAGGTTGCTTCCTGTGTTCTCCTTTAGGATTTTGATAGACTCCTGTCTCACATTTAGGTCTTTCAACCATTTGGAGTCTATTTTTGTGTGTGGTGTAAGGAAATGGTCCAGTTTCATTCTTCTGCATGTGGCTGTCCAATTTTCCCAAAACCATTTGTTGAAGAGACTGTCTTTTCCATTGGACATTCTTTCCTGCTTTGTCAAAGATGAGTTGACCATAGAGTTGAGGGTCCATTTCTGGGCTCTCTATTCTGTTCTATTGATCTGTGTGTCTGTTTTTGTGCCAGTACCATACTGTCTTGATGATGACAGCTTTGTATAGACCTTGAAGTCAGGAATTGTGATGCCGCCAGCTTTGCCTTTCTTTTTCAACATTCCTCTGCTTTTAGAGGTCTTTTCTGGTTCCATACAAATTTTAGGATTATTTGTTCCATTTGTTTGAGAAAAGTTGATGGTATTTTGATGGGAATTGCATGAAATATGTAGATTGCTCTAGATAGCCTTGACATCTTCACAATATTTATTCTTCCAATCCATGAGCATGGAATGTTTTTTCATTTCCTTGTGTCTTTTACATTTCTTTCACGAGTATTTTATAGTTTTCAGAGTACAGTTTCTTTGCCTCTTTGGTTAGATTTATTCCTAGGTATCTTATGGATTTGGGTGCAACTGTAAATGGGATCGAATCCTTAATTTCTTTCTTCTGTCTTGTTGTTTGTGTATAGGAACGCCACTGATTTCTGTGCATTGATTTTATATCCTGCCACTTTACTGAATTCCTGTATGAGTTCTAGCAGTTTGGGGGTGGAGTCTTTTGGGTTTTCCACATAAAGTATCATATCATCTGCAAAGAGTGAGAGTTTGACTTCTTTGCCAATTTGGATGCCTTTTATTTCTTTTTGATGTTTGATTGCTGTGGGTAAGGACTTCTTTTTTTTTTTTTTGAAGACCGAAATATCTTTATTACATCTTTATTATTCGTAAAGGTGTATTTTGGGGCAAGCAAACCTTTTTTTTCTACTTTAAATTTTTTTTGTTATGTTAATCACCATACATTACATCATTAGTTTTTGATGTAGTGTTCCATGATTCATTGTTTGTGCATAACACCCAGTGCTCCACACAGAATGTGCCCCCTTTAATACCCATCACCAGGCTAACCCATCCTCCCACCGCCCCTCCCCTGTAGAACCCTGTTTGTTTTTCAGAGTCCATCGTCTCTCATGGTTCATCTCCCCCTCCGATTTACTCCCCTCCATTCTTCCCCTCCTGCTATCTTCTTCTGTTTTTTTTTTTCTTAACATGTATTGCATTATTTGTTTCAGAGGTACAGATCTGTGATTCAGCAGTCTTGCACAATTCACAGCGCTCACCATAGCACATACCCTCTGCAATGTCCTTCACCCAGCCACCCCGTCCCTCTCACCCCCCCACCACTCCAGCAACCCTCAGTTAGTTTCCTGAGATTAAGAATTCTTCATATCAGTGAGGTCATATGATACATGTCTTTCTCTGATTGACTTATTTCACTCAGCATAACACCCTCCAGTTCCTTCCACGTCGTTGCAAATGGCAAGATCTCATTCCTTTTGATGGCTGCATAATATTCCATTGTGTATATATACCACCTCTTCTTTATCCATTCATCTGTCGGTGGACATCTTGGCTCTTTCAACAGTTTGGTTATTGTGGACATTGCTGCTATAAACATCGGGGTGCAAGTACCCCTCCGGATCCCTACATTTGTATCTTTGTGGTAAATACCCAGTAGTGCAATTGCTGGATCGTATGGTAGCTCTATTTTCAACTTTTTGAGGAACTTCATATTTTCCAGAGTGGTTGCACCAGCTTGCATTCCCACCAACAGTGTAGGGGGGTTCCCCTTTCTCCACATCCCCGCCAACATCTGTCATTTCCTGACTTGTTAATTTTAGCCATTCTGACTGGTGTGAGGTGGTATCTCATTGAAGTTTGGATTTGGATTTCCCTGATGCCGAGCGATGTTGAGCACTTTTTCATGTGTCTTTTGGCTATTTGGATGTCTTCTTTGGAAAAATGTCTGTTCATGTCTTCTGCCCGTTTCTTGATTGGATCATTTGTTCTTTGGGTGTTGAGTTTGATAAGTTCTTTATAGATTTTGGATACTAGCCCTTTATCTGATATGTCATTTGCAAATATTTTCTCCCATTCATTCGGTTGTCTTTTGGTGTTGTGGACTGTTTCTTTTGCTGTGCAAAAGCTTTTTATCTTGATGAAATCCCAATAGTTCATTTTTCCTCTTGCTTCCCTTGCTTTTGGCGATGTTTGTAGGAAGAAGTTGCTGCGGCTGAGGTCGAAGAGGTTGCTGCCTGTGTTCTCCTTTAGGATTTTGATGGACTCCTGTCTCACATTTAGGTCTTTCAACCATTTGGAGTCTATTTTTGTGTGTGGTGTAAGGAAATGGCCCAGGTTCATTCTTCTGCATGTGGCTGTCCAATTTTCCCAGTACCATTTGTTGAAGAGAGTGTCTTTTTTTCCATTGGACATTCTTTCCTGCTTTGTCAAAGATGAGTTGACCATAGAGTTGAGGGTCCATTTCTGGGCTCTCGATTCTGTTCCATTGATCTATGTGTCTGTTTTTGTGCCAGTACCATACTGTCTTGATGATGACAGCTTTGTAATAGAGCTGGAAGTCTGGAATTGTGATGCCGCCAGCTTTGCTTTTCTTTTTCAACATTCCTCTGGCTATTCGGGGTTTCTTCTGGTTCCATACAAATTTTAGGATTATTTGTTCCATTTCTTTGGAAAAAGAGGATGGTATTTTGATGGGTATTGCATTGAATGTGTAGATTGCTCTAGGTAGCATTGACATCTTTACAAGGTTTGTTCTTTCAATCCATGAGCGTGGAACGTTTTTCCATTTCTTTGTGTCTTCCTCAATTTCTTTCATGAGTATTCTATAGTTTTCTGAATACAGATTCTTTGCCTCTTTGGTTAGATTTATTCCTAGGTAGCTTATGGTTTTGGGTGCAATTGTAAATGGGATCGACTCCTTAATTTGTCTCTCTTCTGTCTTGTTGTTGGTGTATAGGAATGCCACTGATTTCTGTACATTGATTTTATATCCTGCCACTTTACTGAATTCCTGTATGAGTTCTAGCAGTTTGGGGGTGGAATCTTTTGGGTTTTCCACATAAAGTATCATATCATCTGCAAAGAGTGAGAGTTTGACTTCCTCTTTGCCGATTTGGATGCCTTTGGTTTCTTTTTGTTGTCTGATTGCTGTGGCTAGGACTTCAAATACTATGTTGAATAGCAGTGGTGATAGTGGACATCCCTGCCGTGTTCCTGACCTTAGGGGGAAAGCTCTCAGCTTTTCCCCATTGAGAATGATATTCGCTCTGGGTTTTTCACAGATGCCTTTATGATATTGAGGTATGTACCCTCTATGCCTATACTCTGAAGAGTTTTGATCAAGAAAGGATGCTGTACTTTGTCAAATACTTTTTCTTTTTCTTTTGAGAGGATCCTATGGTTCTTGTTCTTTCTTTTATTAATGTATTGTATTACATTGATTGATTTGTGGATGTTGAACCAACCTTGTAGCCCAGGGATAAATCCCGCTTTGTCGCGGTGAATAATCCTTTTAATGTACTGTTGGATCCTATTGGCTGGTATTTTGGTGAGAATTTTTGCATCCATGTTCATCAGGGCTGTTGGTCTGTAATGCTCCTTTTTGATGAGGTCTTTGTCTGGTTTGGGATCAAGGTAATGGTGGCCTCATAAAACGAGTTTGGAAGTTTTCCTTCCATTTCTGTTTTTTGGTACAGTTTTGGAAGAATAAGTATTAATTCTTCTTTAAATGTTTGGTAGAATTCCCCTGGGAAGCCATCTGGCCCTGGGCTTTTGTTTGTTGGGAGATTTTTGATTTCTGCCTCAATTTCCTTAGTTGTTATAGGTATGTTCAGGTTTTCTATTGTTTGGGTTCAGTGTTGGCAGTTGATACATTTCTAGGAATGCATCCATTTCTTCCAGATTATCTAAATTGCTGGCATATTGTTGCTCATAATATGTTCTTATAATTGTTTGTATTTCTTTGGTGTTAGTTATGATCTCTCCTCTTTTGTTCATGACTTTATTTCTTTGGGTCATTTCTCTTTTTGATAAGTCTGGCCAGGGCTTTATCAAAAAATCTTATTAATTTTTTCAAAGAACCAGCTCCTAGTTTCATTGATCTGTTCTACTGTTCTTTTGGTTTCTATTTCATTGATTTCTGCTCTGATCTTTATTATTTCTCTCTTCCTGCTGGGTTTAGGCTTTATTTGCTGTTCTTTCTCCACCTCCTTTAGGTGTAGGGTTAGGTTGTGTATTTGAGACCTCTCTTGTTTCTTGAGAAAGGCTTGTATTGCTATATAGTTTCCTATAGGACTGCCTTTGCTGCATCCCAAAGATTTTGAACAGTTGTGTTTTCATTTTCATTTCTTTCCATGAATTTTTAAAATTCTTTAATTTCCTGGTTGACCCATTCATTGTTTAGTAGGATGCTCTTTAGCCTCCATGTATTTGAGTTCTTTCCGACTTTCCTCTTGTGATTGAGTTCTAGTTTCAAAGCATTGTGGTCTGAAAATATGCAGGGAATGATCCCAATATTTTGGTACCAGTTGAGACCTGATTTGTGACCTAGGATGTGATGTATTCTGGAGAATGTTCCATGGGCACTAGTGAAGAATGTGTATTTTGTTGCTTTGGGATGGAATGTTCTGAATATATCTGTGAAGTCCATTTGGTCCAGTGTGTCACTTAAAGTCTTTATTTCCTTGTTGATCTTTTGCTTAGATGATATGTCCATTTTAGTGAGGGGGGTGTTAAAGTCCCCTACTATTACTGTGTTGTTGTCGATGTGCTTCTTTGCTTTTTTTATTAATTGGCTTATATAATTGGCTACTCCCATGTTAGGGTCATAGATATTTACAATTGTTAGATCTTCTTGTTGGGTAGACCCTTTAAGTAGGATATAGTGTCCTTCCTCCTCTCTTATTATAGTCTTTCGTTTAAAATCTAATTTGTCTGATACAAGGATTGCCACCCCTCTTTCTTTTGATGTCCATTAGCATGGTAAATGGTTTTCCACTCCCTCACTTTTCAATCTGGAGGTGTCTTTGGGACTAAAATAAGTCTCTTACTGCCAGCATATGGATTGGTCTTGTTTTTTATCCATTATGATACCCTGTGTCTTTTGATTGGGGCATTTAGTCCTTGCATTCAGGGTAACTATTGAAAGATAGGAATTTGTGCCATTGTATTGCATGTAAGGCGACTGTTAGTGTTTATTGTCTGTGTTCTTTTCTGGTCTCTTTTACTTTTATGCTCTTTCTTTGCTTAGAGGACCTCTCTAATATTTCTTGGAGTGGTGGTTTGTTGTTTGCAAATTCCTTTAGTTTTTGTTTGTCCTGGAATCTTTTTATCTCTCATGTTTTCATTGACAACCTGGCTGGATATAGTATTCTTGGCTGCATATTTTTCTCATTTAGTGTTCTGAATGTATCATGCCAGTTCTTTCTGGCCTGCCAGGTCTCTGGGTAGGTCTGTTGCCAGTGTAATGTTTCTACCGTTGTAGGTTACAGATCTCTTGTCCCAAGCTGTTTTCAGGATTTTCTTTTTGTCTTTGAGACTTGTAAGTTTTATTATAAGATGTCAGGGTGTTGACCTATTTTGATTGATTTTGAGGGGGGTTCTCTGTGCCTCCTGGATTTTGATACCTATTTCCTTCCCCAAATTAGGGAAGTTCTCTGCTGTAATTTTCTCCCATATACCTTCTGCCCCTTTCTCTCTTTCTTCTTCTTCTGGGATACCGATTATTCTAATATTGTTTCATCCTGTGGTATCCCTTCTCTCTCAAATTCTCCCTTCGTGATCCAGTAGTTGTTTATCTCTCTTTTTCTCAGCTTCTTTATTCTCCATCATTTGACCTTCTATATCACTAATTCTCTCTTCTGCCTTATTTATCCTAGCAGTTAGAGCCTCCATTTTTGATTGCACCTCATCAATAGCCTTTTTGATTTCGATTTGGTTAGATTTCAGTTCTTTTATTTCTCCAGAAAGGGTTTCTCTTATATCTTCCATGCTTTTTTCAAGCCCAGCTAGTACCTTTAAAATTGTCATTCTGAACTCTAGTTCCTACATCTAATGTCCATATTGTTTAGGTTCCTGGCAGTCGGTATTGCCTCTTGTTCTTTTTTTTTGAGGTGATTTTTTCTGTCTTGTCATTTTGTCAAGAGGACAATAGATGAACGATAGAAGGAAATGCTAACAGGGTAACAATGACCCCAGAAAAATATACACTAAACAAATCAGAAGAGACCTGGCACTGAGGGAAAAGTAAGGGAAAGAAAAAGAAGGAGAAAGAAGATAAAAAAACAAAAAATTATGATCAAGTATGAACACGCTGGTGCATTGATCAGTGCCACACAGTAGATTTTGGGCATATTTTGGTCTTGTAGAAGAAAGTGCCTCCCAAAATTTTAAAGAAAGAAAAACTTATATATGTACAAAAATAAGGGTAAGTATGATGAAGGGATGGCTTATGACTGTAAAATGAAATTTAAAAAAGGTTTTATAAAAGGAATTGATAAGTTGCTTGAAAAGAGAAAGAAGAGGATTTTTAAAAAAAGAGAATGTGATCAGGCAGGATAGTAGAACAAAGCCATACATTAGAGATTTAGGTATATTTTGTTCTGTTAGAAGAAACTGTATTCCAAAATTTTAAAGAGGGAACAACTTATTTATATACCAAAAATAAGGTTAAGTACTGTGAAGGTTTAGAATATGACTGTAAAAATTAAAAATAAAAAAAAATTTTTTAAAAAAAGGGATAGATAAGATGTTGGTTGAAAAAGGGAAAAAATTCAAAAGAAAAAAAATTAAAAAAATTAACTTTGAAAGACTAAAGAATCATGGGAAAAAAGCCATGAATTTTATGTGCTGTATTTCCCTAGTGCTGGAGTTCTGCCATTCTCATTGATTGGTAATATTGGTCTTGGCTGGCTGTTCTTGCTGATCTTTTGGGGTCGGGCCTTTTGTAGTGGTTCTCAAATGTCTTTGCCGGAGGCGGAATTGTTCCGCCCTTGCTGGGGGCTGGGCTAGGTAATCTGCTCGGGGTTGCGTGGGAGCTTTTGTTCCCTGCAAGCTTTCTGTAGAGCTTTGGAGGATGGGAAAGAAAATGGCGGCCTCCCAGTCTCCACCCCATAGGAGCTGAGAACTTGGGGTCCCATTCCTCAGTGAGCCCCCAGAGAAAAGCAGTGAATCACTCCTGTCTCCCCAGTCTCCGGTGGCACTCTGTGCTCACCCAGCCTGTGACCGAGCGTTTCTGTCTCTGGCACCTGACCCCGTTTGGGGTGTCCACACCCAGCTGGTTCCTGTGGTGAGTTCCCGCGTCACTCCTTCCAGCGGAGGAAGGGGAGTCTCCCTGGATCTGCCGCTTTTTGGGTCCCTGCTAGAAGAGCAGTGGCCTGACTGTGCTGCGGATCACAGTTTATGTAACCCCAAGCTGAGAGCCCACTCCTCGGCTCCATCTTTGCAGCTGGCTTCCCTGCTCCGGTACCTGGTAGCTCTGCCGCACTCAGGCATCCTGGTCTTTCTGTGACCCCGAGGGTCATGAGACCACACTGTCCCAGTGAGAGTTCCACCCCCTGCTTAGCCACTGGAGTGACGTCCCTCAGCGGAGCTGACTTCCAAAAGTTCCGATTTTGTGTTCCTCTGCTGTATCACTTGCTGGTAGTGGTTGACAGAGGCTCCCTCCCCCTGCAGTTATCTTCTCGAATATCGCCTTGGATTCACTTTTCTGCATGTCCTACCTTTCAGAAAGTGGTCGCTCTTCTGTTCAGAGTTGCTTGTATTCTTTTCTTTGATCTCCTGTTGAATTAGTAGGTGTTCAGAATGGTTTGATCCCTATCCAGCTGAATTCCTGGGAGCAGATGAAATTTAGGTTTCCTACTTCTCCGGCATCTTGCCTATCTTTAACATTTTGAGGAACTAGCAACATGTTTTCTAAAGTGGCTGCACCATTTAACAAACCTGTCAGAAATGTACAAGCGTTCTGATATCTCCATATCTTTGTTAATACTTGATACTGTCTGTGTTTGTCATTGCACCCATTTCATTGGGGGAGAAATGGTATCTCACTAGGTTTTGATTTTCATTTGTGTAATGACTAATGATGTTGAATTTCTTTTCATGTTTTGTATCTTCTCTGGAAAATATGTTTAAGTAAGTTATCTTTTCATGTAGTTATAAGAGTTCTTTATATATTCTGGATACTGGTCTCTTATCAGGTATATGATTTGTAAATATTTTTGCCCATTCTGTGAGTTGTATTTTAATTTTTTTGATGTCTTTTTAGGAACAAAGCTTTTAATTTTGATGAATTCTATTTTTAATTTTTGGAGGCACCTCCACGCTGTTTTCCAAAGTGGCTGTACCAACTTGCATTCTCACCAACAGTTAAGAGGGTTCCCCTTTCTCCACATCCTCTCCAACATTTGTTTCTTGCCTTGTCAATTTTTGCCATTCTAACTGGTGTAAGGTGGTATCTCAGTGTGGTTTTGATTTGAATTTTCCTGATGGCTAATGATGATGAACATTTTTTCATGGGTCTTTTAGCCATTTGTATGTCTTCTTTGGAGTAGTGTCTGTTCATATCTTCTGCCTGTTTTTTGACTTATTTGGTTTTTGGGTGTTGAGTTTGAGAAATTAAAAATAGAGCCACCCTATGACCCAGCAATTGCAGTCGTGGGTATTTATCCCAAAGACACAGATGTAGTGAAAAGAAGGGCCATATGCCCCCAATGTTCATAGCAGCAATGTCTGCAATAGCAAAACTGTGGAAAGAGCCGAGATGCCCTTCAACAGATGAATGGATAAAGAAGATGTTGTCCACATACACAGTGGAATATTACTCAGCCATCAGAAAGGATGAATACCCAACTTTTATATCATCTGTGGTTGCGACTGGAGGAGATTATGCTAAGTGAAATAAGTCAAGCAGAGAAAGTCAGTTATCATATGGTTTCATTTATTTGTGGTACATAAGGAATAGCATAGAGGACATTAGGAGAAAGAAGGGAAAAATGAAGGGGGGAATCAGAGAGATGAACCATGAGAGACTATGGACTCTGAGAAACAAACTGAGCGTTTTAGAGGGGAGGGGTGTGGGGGGGGAAGTGTTAACCCGGTGATGGGTATTAAGGAGGGCACGTACTGCATGGAGCACTGGGTGTTACACGAAAATAATGAATCGTGGATCACTACATCAAGAACTAATGATGTATTGTATGGTGACTAACATAATAAAATTTAAAAACATTTTTGATGAAGTCAAATTTATTTTTTCTGTTGTTGCTTGTGCATGAAAGCAGTGTTTAACTCAAGGTCATGAAGATCTATAGTTGTGTTTTCTTCTATGAATCTTTGCATTTTGAAAATATAAATATTTTTAATGTCTTTGGCAACTCAGCCCCCCCACAGATGTCCAAAAATTTCTCGAAAATGCAGTAATATCCCCAATTCAATGCTACTCTCTAAGGGATAATATACAGAAGTAGAATTTCAGTGTCATACAATATGCATATAATAAATACTGCATTGTTTTTGAAAGTGCGGACCATTTATTATCACCCTCACTAGCAATACCTGATTGCTTTACATTCTCTTGCCAACAGCTGCTATTTTAGAATTTAAAATAAAAATTCTAATGAATGTGATAGATGTGAAATGTTATCCTGTTGTCTGTGTGTATGTGTGTGTGTTTGTTTTAATCGGTTATTGGTGTATAACTTATGTGCGGTAAATGTCACCCTTTTTGGAGTACATTTCTATGAATTTTGATAAATGTATAATCTTGTAACTATCACCACTGTTAGGATACAGAACATTTTTGTCACCCCCAAATGTAACATCAGGCTCTTTGTAGTCAACCTTCCTTCTTAAACCCCTTCCCCCAGCCCTGGCAACCACTGATTTATTTTCTGTCCCTCTAGTTTTGTGTTTTCTAGAATGTTAAATAAATGGAATTATACATCATATAGCTTGTTGTGTCTGGCTTTTTTTTTTTTTTGCACTTAGCGTAATGCATTCATATTCATTCATATTGTATGTATCTGTGGCTTGTTTTTTTCTGAGTAGTATTTCCTCATATAGATTTAAGCCACATTTTAGTTATCCATGTAGCAGGTGATAGACATTTGAGTTGCTTTATTTTTGAAATTATGAATAAAGTTGTTATAAACATTGTGTATAGATTTTAGTATGGACTTTTTTCCTTTTGGGTAAATACGTAGAGGTGCAATTGGTGGATTATATAGTAAGTGTATTAAAAAATGGGCTTCATTTTTTTAGAGTAGTTTTAGGCTCCCAGCAAAACTGCCCAGAAAGTATAGAGAATTCCCATATATCCCCTACCTCCACACATACACAGCCTCCCCCACTATCAAGATCCACACCAGAGTGGGTACATTTGTTAAAATCAGTGAACCTATGTTGGCATATCATTGTCACCCCAAATCCAAAGTTTACGTCAGGGTTCGCTGTTGGTGTTGTACATTCTGTTGGTTTGGATAAATGTATAATGACATATATCCACCATTATAGTATCATACAGAATAGTTTCACTGTCCTAAAAATTCTCTCCACCTATTTATGCTTCCCTTCCTGCATCCGTTGGCAACCACTGATCTTTTTACTGCCTCCATGGGGGTTTTGCCTTTTATAGGATGTCATATAGCTGGAATCATAAAGTATATGACCTTTTCAGATTGGACTTTCTCATTTAATAATATGCAGTTTAAGTCCCTCCATGGTTTTTTTTTTTTTTTTTTTGTGGCTTGCTGGCTTCTTTCTTTTTTTTTTAATTTTTTTATTGTTATGTTAATCACCATATATTACATCATTAGTTTTTGATGCAGTGTTCCATGATTCATTTGTTCATAACACCCAGTGCTCCATGCAGAACGTGCCCTCTTTAATACCCATCACCAGGCTAACCCATCCCCCTGCCCCCCTCCCCTCTAGAACCCTCAGTTTGTTTTTCAGAGTCCATCATCTCTCATGGTTCATCTCCCCCTCTGACATACTCCCCTTTTCTTCCTCTCCTGTTATCTTCTTCTTTTTCTTTTTTCTTAAAATATGTTGCATTATTTGTTTCAGAAGTACAGATCTGTGATTCAACAGTCTTGCACAATTCACAGCGCTCACCGTAGCACATACCCTCCCCAATGTCTATCACCCAGCCACCCCATCCCTCCCACCCCCAACCACTCCAGTAACACTCAGTTTGTTTCCTGAGATTAAGAATTCCTCATATCAGTGAGGTCATGTGATACATGTCTTTCTCTGATTGACTTATTTCACTCAGCATAACACCCTCCAGTTCCATCCACGTCGTTGCAAATGGCAAGATCTCATTCCTTTTGATGGCTGCATAATATTCCATTGTGTATATATACCACATCTTCTTTATCCATTCATCTGTTGATGGACATCTTGGCTCTTTCCACAGTTTGGCTATTGTGGACATTGCTGCTATAAACATTGGGGTACACGTACCCCTTCGGGTCCCTACATTTGTATCTTTGTGGTAAATACCCAGTAGTGCAATTGCTGGATCGAACGGTAGCTCTAATTTCAACTGTTTGAGGAACCTCCATACTGTTTTCCAGAGGGGTTGCACCAGCTTGCATTCCCACCAACAGTGTAGGAGGGTTCCCCTTTCTCCACATCCCCGCCAACATCTGTCGTTCCCTGACTTGTTAATTTTAGCCATTCTGACTGGCTTATTTCTTTTTATCACTAAATAATATACTAGTGTCTGGATGTACCATAGTTTATTTATCCATTTACCTGAAGGATATTTTGGTTGCTTTCACATCTTGGCAGTTATGAATAAAGCTGCTATAAATATCCAGGTGCAGGTTTTGTGTGGACATAAATGTTCAGTTCATTTGAGTAAATACCAAAGAGTCAGACTTGTGAATCATATGGTAAGAGTATTTGTAAGAAACTGCCAAACCAACTTACAAAATGGCTATACCATTTTGGATTCCCACCAGCAATGAATGAGAGTTTTTGTTGCTCCACATCCTTATCAGCATTTGGTGTTGTCAGTGTTTTGGTTTTTTGCCATTATGGTAGATACGTAGTGGTATCTTATTGTTGTTTAATTTGTAATTCTTTTTTTTTTTAAATTATGTTAGTCACCATACGGTACTTCATTAGTTTTTGATGTAATGTTCCATGATTCATTGTTGCATATAATGCCTAGTGCTCATTGCAATACATGCCCTCCTTAATACCCAACAGTGGGCTAACCCATCCTCCCACCCTTCTCCCCTCTGAAACCCTCAGTATGTTTCCTGGAGTCCATATTCTCTCATGGTTCGTCTCCCTCTCCAATTTCCGCCCCTTCATTTTTCCCTTCCTTCTAATGTCCTCCATGCTTTTCCTTATGTTCCACATATAAGTGAAACCATGCTTGACTTATTTCATTTAGCATAATCCCCTTCAGTTCCATCCGTGTCGATGCAAATGATGCATTCATCCTTTCTGATGGTTGAGTAATATTCCATTGTATATAGGAACCACATCTTCTTTATCCATTCCTCTTTTGAAGGGCATCTCAGCTCTTTCCACAGTTTCGCTATTGTAGACATTGCGGCTATGGACATTGGGGTGCATGTACCCCTTCTTTTCACTACATCTGTATCTTTGGGGTAAATACCTAGTAGTGCAATTGCTGGGTCATAGGGTAGTTCTCTTTTTAACATCTTGAGGAACTTTCTATACTGTTTTCCAAAGTGTTTGTATCAACTTGCATTCCCACTAACTGTGTAAGAGGTTTCCCCTTTCTCCACAACCTCTCCAACATTTGTTGTTTACTGCCTTCTTAGAATTTTTGCATTCTAACTGGTGTAAGGTGGTATCTCATTGTGGTTTTGATTTTAATTTCTCTGATGGCTAATGATGTTGAGCATTTTTTCATGTGTCTGTTAGCCATTTGTATGTCTTCTGCGAAGTGTCTGTTCTTGTCTTCTGCCTACTTTTTTGACTGGACTATTTGTTTTTTGAGTGTTGAGTTTGAGAAGTTCTTTATAGATTTTGGATACCGGCCTGTTATCTATAGTGTCATTTGCAAATATCTTTTCCCATTTTGTGGGTTGCCTCTTTGTTTTGTTGAGTGTTTCCTTTGCTGTGCAGAAGCTTTTTATCTTGATGATGTCCAAAAAATTCATTTCGGTTTTGTTTCTCTTGCCTTTGAAGATGTGTCTTAAAAGAAGTTGCTGTGGCTGATGTTGAAGAGGTTACTGCCTATGTTCTCCTGTAGGATTTTGATAATTTGTAATTCTTGAATTACATTTGATGTTGAACGTCTTTTCATATGCTTTTTTGCCATCTGTATGTCTTCTTTAATGGGCTGTCTGTTCAGGTCTTTTGCTCATTTTTTTGATTGAACTATTTTTGAGTTTTAAGAGTTCTTTTTATATTTTAGGTAACAGTCTATTATGAGATATGTATTTTATAAATATTTTCTCCTGGTGTGTGGTTTGTCTTCTAATTCTCTTGACAGTATTTTTTTTGCAGAGCACTGGTTTTAATTTTAATGAAGTCTAGCTTATTGATTATTTCTGTGTCTAGATTTGTTTTTTTTTATGTCGATGTCAAGTTGTCCCAGCACCATTTGTTGCAAAGACTGCCTTTTCTCCATTGTATCATCTTTGCTCCTTTGTTAAAAATTAGTTGACTGTATTTATGTGTGTTTACTTCTGTGCTCTCTATTCTGTTTTGTTGATCTGTTTGTTCTTTCTCTAATACTGCACTGTCTTGATTACTATAGGTTTATAATAGTAAGTTTTGAAGTCAGGTAGTGTGATCTTCCATTTTTGTTATTCTCCTTCAATATTATGTTGCCTATTCTAGGTCTTTTACCTTTCCATATAAACTTTAGACTCAGTCTGTCAATATCCAAAAAACAGCTTGCTGAGATTTTTATTGGCAATAGGTTGTCTTTTCATGCTGTTGATTGTGTCTCTTGATGCACTGAATTTTTAAATTTTGATGTAGTCCAGTTTATCTATTTTTACTTTACCATCTTTTGGTGTCATGTCCAAGAAATCATTTTCAAGTTTACATCATGAAGATTTTCAGTGTTATCTTCTAAGAGTTTTGTGACTCTTAGAAAAGCAAAATTTTAAAACTTTTATGAAGATTACATTATTAATTCTTTTATAGAGTTTTCCTAAGAAATCCTTGTTTAACCCAAGGTCACAAAAATGTTCTTCTCTTGTTTCTGTACCAGTTTTACACTTTTACATTTTTTTAAAAGATTTTATTTATTTATTTGACAGAGACACAGCGAGAGAGGGAACACAAGGAGGGGTTGGGGAGAGGGAGAACCAGGCTTCCCATTGAGCCGGGAGCCTGATGCGGGGCTTGATCCCAGGATGCCGGGATCATTACCTGAGCCAAAGGCAGATGCTTAACGACTGAGCCACCCAGGTGCCCCTACAATTTTACATTTAACTCTATGACAGTTGTGTTTATAATATAAGGTATGGCTTGAGGTTTTTGTTTGTTTTGGTATATGTATATCCAATTGTTTCAGCACCATTTGTTGAAAAGACTGTTATTTCTGTTTGCATCTTTTTTGAAATCAGTTGTTCATTTACTTGTGGATTTTTTCCTGGATTTTCCAATGTATTGGTAACATTTTTTATTCCTTTTCAAAATTATTTTAACTATTCTAGTAATCAGTTGCTTAAATTTTAGAAAGAACTTAATACCTACCAAAATTTTTGATGGGATTTTCATTGGCATTACACTGAATCTATAGACCAATTAGGGATAATTGACATCTTAACATTACAGAGTTTTGCAATTCATAAACATGGTAAACCTCTTCATTTATCTTGGTCTTTTTGATTTCCCGTATTCTGTCCTCTTCAGGGGATATTAGTTTTCTGGTTTTCATCACTAATACGGGGTTTTTGGTTTTCAAGTCTAACACAAGGCTTGCAGGGAGGGAGATGGGATAGGGCAAGTTAAAAAGCTCTTTTTCTCACCAAGATTCAGATTTCTTGAATAAATACTGTTTGGATTATTTCAGGTCTTTTGTTTACTTCCAGAGTTCTATAGAATTTGATTTTGACAGTTTTTGCCAGGATTCTTACTGCTTTTATTGAAGAGAGCCTTTTTGGAGATCCTTTTCTGCCATTCCTGCTGATACCATTTTCTATTCTGTTTGTTAAGCTATTATAACATGTCACATTTGATAAATCACTTTTTCTTTTTAATAAATGAAGATATTGAAACTCTCAAGGTGTAAATTAAGTTATTCAAATTTATTATCTCAGCTGTTATACTAAACATAAACAGGATATTTCTTCTTTTATTGGTTGTTACGATTTCAGGAAAGTTGATTTTTTTTCCTTATAGCTTTGTTGCAAGATTTAAAGGTTAATACATAGAGGCCTCATAAAACGAGTTTGGAAGTTTTCCTTCCATTTCTATTTTTTGGAACAGTTTCAGGAGAATAGGTATTAATTCTTCTTTAAATGTTTGGTAGAATTCCCCTGGGAAGCCATATGGCCCTGGGCTCTTGTTTGTTGGGAGATTTTTGATGACTGCTTCAATTTCCTTAGTGGTTATAGGTCTGTTCAGTTTTTCTATTTCTTCCTGGTTCAGTTTTGGTAGTTGATACATCTCTAGGAATACATCCATTTCTTCTGGATTATATAATTTGCTGGCATATAGTTGCTCATAATATGTTCTTATAGTTGTTTGTATTTCTTTGGTGTTGGTTATGATCTCTCCTCTTTCATTCATGATTTTATTTATTTGGGTCATTTCTCTTTTCTTTTTGATAAGCCTAGCCAGGGATTTATCAATCTTGTTAATTCTTTCAAAGAACCAGCTCCTAGAATATTATGCAGCCATCAAAAGGAATGAAATCTTGCCATTTGCAACAACATGGATGGAACTGGAGGGTATTATGCTGAGTGAAATAAGTCAATCAGAGAAAGACATGTATCATATGATCTCACTGATATGAGGAATTCTTAATCTCAGGAAACAAACTGAGGGTTGCTGGAGTGATGGGGGGTGAGAGGGATGGGGTGGCTGGGTGATAGACATTAGAGAGGGTATGTGCTATGATGAGCACTGCGAATTGCATAAGACTGTTGAATCACAGACCTGTACCTCTGAAACAAATAATACATTACATGTTAAAAAAAAAAAAAGATAGCAGGAGGGGAGGAATGAAGGGGGGGAAATCAGAGGGGGAGACGAACCACAAGAGATGATGGACTCTGGGAAACAAACTGAGGTTTCTAGAGGGGAGGGAGGTGGGGGGATGGGTTAGTCTGGTGATGGGTATTAAAGACGGCATGTTCTGCATGGAGCACTGGGTGTTATGCACAAACAATGAATCATGGAACACTACATCAAAAACTAATGATGTATGGTGATTAACATAGCATAATAAAAAAAAGGTTAGTACATAGAACAACCTCTCAATTCCAGTACATGGAATTAAGAACAGTAAGATCTCAATTATTACTAGCTATTATCAGTCATCTCCTTTTCTTCATCATCCTCCTTTCAATACAGCTCATTGGAACTTTTTCCTCTTAAACCCAAACAGAGAAACTATTATAAAACTCTAAAAATAATAGATTGGAATTGAGAAAAGTTGGTAATGAAATTTCCTTTCTCTGAAAACTGTTTTTATTGTGTAATTGAAACTTAGATTATTATTGCTGTGTATGAATGCTGAGAGGGAATAAGTGAATCACAGAGGTCAATTTTAGCATCTGGAAAGCCAAGAAATGAGAGTAGTTTAGTTTTGTACATGGGACACTGAATGAGAACAGGAAACAGGAGGTCTGGGCTCTAGCCTCTAACTTCAACCAAAAAAGCTGTATGATTTTGGCATTTTTCTGCCCCTAACAATTTCATCTGTGAATTTTCGTAGAGTTGAATTACATGTCCTCTGAGGTCTTTTTTAATTTTTTGGGCTTTCAGTTGAAAGTTGTACTTTTTGAAGAAAATTGGAAATGTATTTACTGTAAGACTCTTCCTTTTAGAGTAAACTACTATTAATAAAGGCACAACTAGTGTGCCTTTACTAGAAAGTTTTGCATTAATTTTTTCCCTAAAATACTCACATTATGTTTTTTATAGGCAATAACAACAATATGAATTTAATATCATTTGTATGCTTTGTTTTAGGTTGGTACAGAGGAGTTTCAACAAAGAAGCCAAATGTAAAGGTAATGAAAAGTTTATTGTTACCTTTTCTAATGTAGGAAGTTACCTGTATGTTTATTTGATATAAAAATAATTATCACTTGTCTGTCTTTTAATCTTTTACAATAGCCACACTCATTCTTTCTTTACAGAGCTGTATCAGACCCTGCTCTGTGTCAGCAGGATTAAAATGCTTTTTAAAAAAATTTTTTTATTGTTATGTTAATCACCATACATTACATCATTAGTTCTTGATGTAGTGTTCCATGATTCATTGTTTGTGCATAACACCCAGTGCTCCACGCAGAATGTGCCCTCTTTAATACCCATCACCAGGCTAACCCATCCCCCCACCCCCTCCCCTCTAGAACCCTCAGTTTGTTTTTCAAAGTCCATCATCTCTCATGGTCCGTCTCCCCCTCCGACTTACTCCCCTTCATTCTTCCCCTCCTGCTATCTTCTTCTTTTTCTTTTTTCTTAACATATGTTGTATAAAATGCTTTTTTTAAAGGACAGAAAATGCATGTATGATCATAGCTACAAAGCTTATTTTGAAAAAGCCTATTTAGGACATTTAATATTTTTTCCTTCAAATATTTGACAAAAAGTAAATTAACCTCACAACCAACACCGAAGAAATACAAACAATTGTAAGAGAATATTGTGAACAATTACATGCCAACAAATTGGGCAATTTGGAAGACATGGCTAAATTCCTAGAAACATATAAAGTACCAAAACTGAAACAGGATGAAATAGAAAACCTGAACAGACCCATAACAAGCAAAGAAATTGAAGCAGTAATCAAAAATCTCCCAACACATAAGAATCTAGGGCTGGATGACTTCCCAGGGGAATTCTACCAAACATTTAAAGAAGAATTAATACCTGTTCTGAAGCTTTTCCAAAAAACAGAAATGGCAGAAAAACTTCTAAACTCATTCTGTGAGGCCAGCCTTACCTTGATCCCATAACCAGACAAAGACCCCATTAAAAATGAGAATTACAGACCAATATCCCTGATGAACATGGATGGAGATATTCTTACCAAGGGGATGCCTGGGTGACTTAGTCCATTAAGCATCTGCCTTGGGTTCAGGTCATGATCCCAGGGTCCTGGGATTGAATCCCACATCGGGCTCCTTGCTCAGCAGGGAGTCTGCTTCTCCCCCTGGCTGCTCTGCCTGCTGCTCTCCCTGCTTGTGCACTCACACTCTCCCTCTCTATGACAAATAAATAAAATCTTAAAAAATATTCTTACCAAGATACTAGCTAATAGGATCCAACAGTACATTAAAAGGATTATTCACCTCGACCAAGTGGTATTCATTCCTGGGTGGCAGGAGTGGTTCAATATCCGCATACCAATCAACATCATACATCACATTAATAAAAGAAAGGGTGAGGACTATATGATCCCCTCAACAGATGCAGAAAAGCATTAGATAAAATACAGCATCATTTCTTGATAAAAATCTTCCACAATGTAAGGATAGAGGGAGTATACCTCAACATCATAAAGGCCATATATGAAAGACCCACAGCTAATATCATCCTCAATGGGGAAAAACTGAGAGCTTTTCCCCTAAGGTCAGGTATGTGACAGGGATGTTCACTCTCACCACCATTGTTCAGTATAGTGCTGGAAGTCCTAGCCTCAGCAGTCAGACAACAAAAAGAACTAAAAAGCCTCCGGATTGGTAAAGAAGTTGAACTTTCACTCTTTTCAGATGACATGATACTCTATGTAGAAAACCCAAAGACTGCACTCAAAAATTGCTAGAACTCATACAGGAATTCAGCAAAGTGGCAGGATATAAAATCAATGGACAGAAGTCTGTTGCATTTCTATACACCAATAATGGAGCAACAGAAAGAGAAATCAAGGAATCGATCCTGTTTACAGTTGTACCAAAAACCATGATACCTAAGAATAAACCTAACTAAAGAGGTAAAAGGTCTGTACTCTGAAAACTATAGAACACTTTTGAAAGAAATTGAAGAAGACATAAAAAAATGGAAAAACCTTCCATGCTCATGGATTGGAAGAAAAAATATTGTTAAAATATCTATACTACCCAAAGCAGTCTACACATTCATTGCAATCCCTATCAAAATAGCACCAGCATCTTTCACAGAGCTGGAAGAAACAATTCTAAAATTTGTGTGGAATCAGAAAATACCCTGAAAAGCCAAAGTAATGTTGGAAAAGAAAACCAAAGCTAGAGGCATCACAATTCTGGACTTCAAGCTGTATTACAAAGCTGTAATCATCAAAACAGTATGGTACTGGCACAGAAACAGACACATAGATCAATGGAACAGAATAGAAAACCCAAAAATGGACCCTTACCTCTATGGTTAACTAATTTTCAACAAAGTAGGAAAGAACATCCAATGGAAAAAAGACAATCTCTTTAACAAATGGTTTTGGGAAAGTTGGACAGCCACATGCAGAAGAATGAAACTGGAACACTTTCTTACACCATACACAAAATGAAATAAAAAATGGATGAAAAATATAAATGTGAGACAGGAAAGACTAAATGTGAGACAGGAATCCATCAAAATCCTAGAGGAAAACACAGGCAGCGACCTCTTTGACCTCAGCCTCAGCAATTTCTTGCTAGACACATCTCCAGAGGCAAGGGAAACAAAAGCAAAAATGAACTATTGGGACTTCATCAGGATAAAAAGATGCTGCACAGCAAAGGAAACAATCAATAAAAGTGAAAGGCAACCTGTGGAATGGGAGAAGATATTTGCAAATGACATATCAGATAAAGGGCTAGTATCCAAAATCTATAAAGAACTTATCAAATTCAACACCCAAAAAACAAAAAATCCCATCAAGAAATGGGCAGAAGACATGACCAGACATTTCTCCAAAGAAGACATACAGATGGCTGACATATGAAAATATGCTGTATATCACTTGGCATCAGGGAAACACAAATCAAAATCATAAGACCAATGATGTACTATACCTTGGCTAATTGAATTAAAAAAAAAAAAACAACACAATGAGATACCACCTCACAGCAGTCAGAATAGCTAAAATTAACAAGTCAGGAAACAGAAGATGTTGGTGACAATGCGGAGAATGGAAAACCCTCTTTACACTGTTGGTGCGAATGCAAACTGGTGCAGCCATTCTGGAAGACAGTATGGAGGTTCCTCAAAAAGTTAAAAATAGAGCTACCCTATGACCCAGCAATTATACTACTAGGTATTTACCCAGAGGATACAAAAATAGTGATTCGAAGGAACACATGCACCCCAGTGTTTATAGCAACAATGTCCACGGTAGCCAAACTGTGGAAAGAGCCCAGAATGGATAAAGAAGATGTAGTGTGTATAAATGGAAAAAACTTTTATTATGTACAGTTAGCCACTGTATGTATAGTACATAGTTTTTGATGTAGTGTTCAGTGATTTGTTAGTTAAGTAAAATACAAAAATGGAAAAACTTTCAAATAATTTTCAATTAGATGTCCTTGATGACAATATTCTTGTTAAAATATGAACTTAAACAAGACTTTTTATGAACTAGATTTTATATATTGTTACCAGTTAGTATTAATTTGATCAAAAAATGTATTTTAAGTGGCAGACATAATACATTTAGGAACATTTTTCTCCAGTTATGCATTTGCAAAAACTTCTTTCTACCTACTCTTTCATATAATTAATATCATCAGCTTTTATTATATTTTTTCTGTAGCTTAATATTAAATATATAATGCTTTTTTCTTATACAGAAAAATATTGAAATTATTATGTACTATTTTCATTAAAAAAGAAAATTTTTCAGAGTTCTAACTAATTTTGTCAGTAGAATCATTCAGTTTGTTAGTTTATAAGGTAATGACTATAAGAAGGCAGCATCTTCAAATTTTAATTCCTTCCAGCCAGGGCTTCTCATCCTTGGCATTGTTCACATCTTGGGCCAGATAATTCTTCATTGTGGGGGGTTGTCTTGTGCATTTTAAGATGTTTAGCAGCATATATGACCTCTACTCAGTCAATGTCAGTAACATTTCCCCCCTCAAATTGTGGCAATGAAAAATGTCTGCAGACATTGCCAAAGTCCCCCCTCCCCTACCGCTCCCAGGGGTGGGGTGGTGGTGGTGGTGGTGGTGGTAAAATTGCCCCTGATTGAAAACCACTGCTCATAGGTAATTTTTTAAAAAGATTATATTTATTTATTTGAGAGAGAGAGAACAAGCTGGGTAGGGGGGGAGAGGGGCAGAGTGAGAGGGAGAAGCAGATTCCTCACTGAGCAACGAGCCCAATGTTGGACTTGATCCCAGGACCCTGAAATCATGACCTGAGCTGAAGGCAGACACTCAACCAACTGAGCCACCCAGGTGCCCCAGTCAGAGTTCTGTCTTAGAGTGAAGAAGAGGTGCTCAGAATCTCATACCTATTTTCTAAATTCCTTTTCCTACAACAAAGGTGTTTAGAGACTGTGGGAGAGGCCACTTTGTAATTAATCTTAGCAGTGATTTCATAAGCTAATCAAAATGAAAAAACCAAATTAAACTAATCTTAAGTGTTTGAGCTCATTTTATCTGATCCGACTCCTTTAATTTCTTTACTTTTGACTAATGTGGTACTTCTGAGATTGTGTATTTTGGTAATACCAACTTCATTTTAGAATCTTAGATTATTGTACATTTATTAATAATATATCTGTATACCTTTTAATAGCTTGCATTTGTATTATTTTTTGTACTGATATTCTTAAAATTTAAAAATTTAGCAGATGGGAATAACAATTTCATTTTCTGTGGCAATGATATTTTGTGGAACCATGGTGAAAATTCTTTAGTGTTTGTAAAATATGATCAGTTAGTGATTCCACGCACTTAAAGTGATAAAAAAAGCATTTCTATGTCTTTTATTTGTCTTAATATTATAGTCACAATAAGTAAAAATTTCAGTAGGTTTTTCATAGCTGTTAGTGGTTAAAGAAAATTAAAAGGTGACATTACTATATCTTGAGTTGTGTATGACTTATACTAAAAATAAAACTTGAAATAGCCCAAATAAAATAATATCTGAAGTAGATAGCAAATATAGTGTTCAGAAATCTTCATAAGTGGTAAAACATTTCTTTCTATAAAACAGTTTTAAAAAGTCTCAAAGCTTAATTGTTTTGTTCTCTATGAATACTCTGTAATAAGATGTTACATTCTTAAGGGAAAAGTGGGATGATTATAAAATACCCTTTCAGTTATATATTTTTGTGACCACATACTAAAGTTGTACGTTTAAGAGAGGGATATTATGTAGGAAAAATATACTACTCAGTTTTATTCTCAATGATCTTAAGGATGATAGGTTTTTGTGTTTTGCATTTTTTGAAGACTTTATTTTTACAGAATACACTGTAGTGTAGAACTTATTTTGGCTGTATAATTTTAGAAATCAGAAGTTTTTGAGACAATATTATCTTCTGGTGAAACATCATGTTACATAGTTGTTAGGCTTGCCATAATACTAGCTTTCTTAAGAATATACATAAAGAAAGAATAAGAGAGTAAGGTAAGATTAAGAAAAGGACAACAGATATTTCACAATAATTTTGTGTTTTTTTTATAAAACATATGCTCAAGAGGAAAAGAATGATATTCAAGAGAGTTTATATTTCCCCTTTTGTAGTTTCAGGATCAGTTTTTATGTAATTACTGTCAACTGGATACCTAGAATTCTGCCAGATAACTACAGGGCCTTATAGAATGTTTTACATTGCAAAAGTAGAGGTATAGAGGCATGAAATTGCAAGAAATGTTCAAAGAATGTTAGATAGTCCAAACTGGCTAGGGTATAGTACAGGAAAGTGATGGATGGTAAGGCAGGAAAGGGAGGGTGGATCCATATTTGAAGACTCTTATATACCAAAGAATATAAGGAATGCTAAAGAATTTGGATTTTGTCTCTCTAGCAACAGGAAAACTGCCATTTAACAGAGGGATGGATCTACTGTTGCCATACAACATAATAATTATTATTTTTTTAATAGATGTACTTATTTATTTGAGAGAGAGGAGAGAGAGAACAAGTGAGCGAGTAGGGAGGGAGGGGCAGAAGGGGGGGAGAGAGAGAGAGGAGAGAGAGAATCTCAAGCAGAACCCCTCACTGAGCGTGAAGCCTGACGCAGGCCTCAATCTTACGATCCTGAGATCATGATCTGAGCAGAAATTAAGTCAGACTCTTGATGTGCTCTTAATCCACTGAGCCACCCAGGCACCCACATGCAGCATAATTATAAAACAAAGTTTTGCCATCAGGGAAGTGCAAATCAAAACCACAATGAGATACCACCTTACACCTGTTCGAATCATGGAACATTACATCAAAAACTAATGATGAGTACTCTATGGTGACTAAATAACATAATAAAAAATTATAAAAAAAGATAAGTGAAAAAGGAATAACAAATGTTGTGGAGGTTGTAGAGAAAGGGGAACCCTCTTACACTGCTGGTGGGAATGCAAGCTGGTACAGCCACTCTGGAAAACAGTATGAAGGTTCCTCCAGATGTTAAAAACAGAGCTACTCTATGACCCAGCAATTGCACTACTGGGTATTTACTCCAAAGGTACAGATGTAGTGAAAAGAAGGGGCACATGCACCCCGATGTTCATAGCAGCATTGTCCACAATAACCAAACTGTGGAGGGAGCCAAGATGTCCTTCAACAGATGAATGGATAAAGAAGATGTGGTTCATATATACAATGGAAGGATGAATACCTACCATTTGCATCGACATGGAGGAAACTGGAGGGTATTACGCTAAGTGAAATAAGTCAAGCAGAGAAAGACAATTATCATATGGTTTCACTCATATGTGGAATATAAGGAATAGTGCAGAGGACCATAGGGGAAGAGAGGGAAAACTGAATGGGAAGAGATCAGAGAGGGAGACAAACATTGAGAGACTCTGGACTCCGGGAAATAAATTGAGGGTTGCAGAAAGGAGGGATTGGGGGATGGGGTAACTGGGTGATGGGCATTAAGGAGGGCATGTGATCTGATGAGCACTGGGTGTTATACACAACTAATGAATCATTGAACACTACATCAAAAACTAATGATGTACTACTATATGTTGGCTAATAGAACTTAATAAAAAAAGGAAAAAATATAAAATAGAGTTTATTGGAGAAGCAGTAAGCACCTGTTAAAGATATATATTGAAGTGTTTATGGATGAATTCTAAAATTGCTCTGAAATACTGTAGTAGGTAAAAATGTGTATGTGTGGATTAATAAATCAAGACTGGCAAAATGTTAATAATCATTAAAGGTGAATGGTAGGTTCATGTAGACTCAGCACATTCTAATTCTGTATGTGTTTGAAATGGGGATAACATTATTACTTATTTCATAGAATTGTTACAAGGAATCAATGATCTTACATGAAGCTCTTAACACAGTGCTTAGCACATGATAACTGCACAATAAATATTTGCTTCTGTTGCTATAACAACTACTGCTATGATAGCATAGGGCTTGCAAATGAGACTTTAAAGACTTGACAACACCTTGGAGGACGGAAAAAGAGGAACTAGTACAAAGAGACTGAGAAATAGGGGTGATAGTTGGCTAAGGAGAAGAAAGGTGTTTGTTTTTTTTTTTTAAAAGGGTAATTAATGATTTCACGTACTGTGTGGAGTAGTCTAGTAGAATGGGTACTGAGTAGGGGCTATTATGTTTAGCAATTAGAAGGCCATTGGTGACTTTTAAGGGAATCTGATTTAATAGCATGATAGTGGCAGAAAGCCAGAATCTAGTGAGTAGATTATGGGTGAAAGGAAGAAAGTAGATACAGATTCTAAAGAATGTAAATTTGTTGGTTTGGGGAGTAGAAAACTCTTATGAACGTTTTGAATTTGATTTATGTAAAATTCTAGGAAATGCTAATAATTTATAATGCCTTAAGTTTAGCAGTTCCCTGCCAATAGTGTTGAAGAGATGGATGGATTACAAGAAGATATGAGAAAACTTTTGGGGATGGTGCAAATTTCTTTATTTTAATTGTGCCCATGATTTCACTGTAAATATATGCCAAAAGGCACCAAATTCTACACTGTTAGTATTTGCAGTTTATGGTATATCAGCTATACCTCAGTTAAGTTGTTAAAAAAACAAATGCTTTTATATCAAACCCTGAAGTTGTGATTTTATATTTATTCTGAAAGTTATTTCACTTTCTCAATTTACTTTCTAGTTTTAGTGGTTAATTTTGATACAGACTTGGTCAAATATCAAGTAATACTGAGACCTTTCTAACAATTTTTTTATTTTTTTTAAAAGATTTTATTTTATTTATTTTTATTTATTTGACAGAGAGAGAGACAGCAAGAGAGGGAACACAAGCAGGGCGAGTGGGAGAGGGAGAAGCAGACTTCCCGCTGAGTAGGAAGCCTGATGCGGTGCTCGATCCCAGGACCATGACCTGAGCCAAAGGCAGACACTTAACGACTAAGCCATCCAGGCGCCCCTAACAATTTTTTTTTAAATGAAGGAAAACTGTAGTTGTCATCAGTAGTTCTCCTAACTGAAAACTTTTTTAAAGGTGACTTTTATCATTGTTACTCAGCATTGGAATTTTGTGTTTGTGATTTGGAATTTATCTAACAGCCACATGCTAAGTGTCCTTCATTGATGGGCCTTATTATTAGTGTGTTTGTATTGTTGTAGGTGGGTAGAAAGTGGTAGATGTTGAAAAGAATGAAGGCTAGGTGATATTTTGTGCCGGGCTTACTCATTGTGTTTGGAAGTCTTCAAGACCACCCCTAGGTTTAAAGATTTGCTATGAGGACCCACAGGATTCATTATATAGTTGCATTCAAAGCTATGAATTACTACAGTGAAGAATACAAATCAAAATCAGCAAAGGGAAAAGATGCATGGGCTAAAGTCTGGAGAAATCAGGCACAAGGTTCCAAGAGTCTTTTCCCAATGGAGTCACACAGGACAAACCTAATTCCCCCACCAACACTTTGACAAGACGTGTGAAATGTTGCCAACCAGAGAAGCTTGTTTGAGACCTGGTGCCCAGGGTTTTTATTGGGCACTGGTCACATAAACAGCCTCTACCTAGCATATAACAAAATTCCACACTCCCAGAAGGAAAGCAGGTGTTCATCATAAACTATATGGTTTGTGCAAAATAGTTTAGGCACAGTGAGCAATTCTTCTCAGTCAATGGTGAGAACCCTCCCCAAATTTAAGTTTAAAATAGGTATAAGTGTTTCATTTGGCCCACGTTTTCAGCAACTCTTTCCATTTTTAGTCTTTTAAATTTTAGCCATTCATATGGATGGGGTAGCAGTATCTTGTTATGATCTTAATTTTATTTCCCTGATGACCAAAGAGGTTGAACGCTTTTTCAAATGTTTACTGACCTTTCACCTCATTTTTCTGTGTAGTGTCTTTTCATGTCTCTCACTTATATTTTACTGTTTTTTAAATTGAATTATATGAATTCTTTATTCTGGATATAAGTCTTTGTAAATATACTCTTTTAGTCTGTGGCTTGCCTTTTTATTTTCTTAATATTATGTTCTGAAGAGTAGATTTTAATTTTGAGGAAGTCTAATTTGTCATTTAAGATTTTTTTGTTATGGTAGAGCTAATGTTCTATCTTTAGTATTATTGTCTAATTCATTTTCTGTCAGTTGAGTTAGTTGTGTTTTGCAGGAAATTTGTCTGTTTCATTCGTTTTTTATTTTTGTTATTATTCAAGCTATTTATTATTATTATTTTTAAAGATTTTATTTATTTATTTGAGAGAGAGAGAATGAGAGCCAGAGAGCACGAGAGGGAAGAGGGTCAGAGGGAGAAGCAGACTCCGAGCAGGGAGCCTGATGTGGGACTCGATCCTGAGACTCCAGGATCATGACCTGAGCCGAAGGCAGTCCCTTAACCAACTGAGCCACCCAGGCGCCCTATTTATTATTTTTTAATGTCTTTAAGATATTTAGTGGTAATCCCTCCTTCATTCCAAATTTTAGGAATTTATGCCCTTTTTCTTGATCAAATCTATGTAAATTTTTGTTTTGTTGGTCTTTAAAAAAAGTTAACTTTTGACTTTAAACATTTCTCTTTGTCCATTATTTCAAAGCTCTTTTTTAAAAATTTAAATAAAATTAGCCAAGGTGTAGTACATCTTTAGTTTTTGATACAATGTTTAATGATTCATCTGTTCAGTATAACAAAGTTCTCTGCTTTTTATTATCCTAGTCATTTTATTTATACTGGTTATTCACTTTTATTTTTAAAAGATTTTCATTGGATATACAATTCTAGGTTTACATTTAAATATGTCAGTCCATTGTCTTCTGGCTTTACAGTATTTCTGATGTAAAGTATTCTTACTTCTGTTTCTTGTACTATAGTTACTTAAAATTTTTATTTTGTTTTTTCATTTCTGGATGCTTTTATGATTTTCTATTTATCATTGTTTTTTGGCAGTTTGCTTATGAGGTGCTTTGGTGTTGTGTGTGTCTGTGTTTTATCCAAATTTATATCATGGTGCTGACAAATCTGTGGGTTTATGTTTTTCATCATTAAGAAATTAAAAAGGGGAGCCCTCTTACACTGTTGGTGGGAATGCAAACTGGTGCAGCCACTCTGGAAAATAGTATGGAGGTTCCTCAAAAAGTTAAAAATAGAACTGCCCTATGACCTAGCAATTGAACTACTAAGTATTTACCCAAAAAGTATGAAAATACTAATTCAAAGGGGCACATGCACCCTGATGTTTATAGCAGCATTATCAACAATAGCCAAGTTATGGAAACAGCCCAGATGTCCATCGACTGATGAATGGATAAAGATGATATGGTATATACATACAATGGACTGTTACGCAGCCATCAGAAAGAATGAAATCTTTCCATTTGTAACGACATGGATGTAACTAGAGAGTATTATGCTAAGCAAAATAAATCAGTCAGAGAAAGAAATACTGTATGATTTCACTCATAGGTGGAATTTAAGAAACAAAACAGATGAACATGGGGGGGAAAAAGAGAGGCAAACCGGAAAACAGACTCTTAACCATACAGAACAAACTGAGGGTTGCTGGAGAGGAGGTGGGTTAAATGTGTGATGGGTATTAAGGAGGGTGCACTTGTGATGAGCACTAGACGTTGTATGTAAGTGATGAACCACTGAATTCTACACCTGAAACTAATATTACACTGTATGTTAACTAACTGGAATTTAAATAAAAACTTGAAATAATTTAGAAATTAAAAAAATAATTTAGACATTTTTTGCTATGATTTCCTCAAATACTTCTTTGCTACTTTTTTTTTTTGGTATTCCAGTTACACATATGTTATGCTGTCTTATAATACTTCACAGTTTTTTTTTTTTTACTGATGTTTTATTTTATTATTCAGCCTTTCCCTCAGCTCTCTTTTTTTTTTAATTTTTTATTGTTATGTTAATCACCATACATCATTAGTTTTTGATGTAATGCTCCATGATTCATTGTTTGTGCATAACACCCAGTGCTCCACGCAGAACGTGCCCTCTTTAATACCCATCACCAGGCTAACCCATCCTCCCAACCCCCTCCGGAGGCCTCTAGAACCCTCAGTTTGTTTTTCACAGTCTATCGTCTCTCATGGTTCATCTCCCCCTTCGACTTACTCCCCTTCATTCTTCCCCTCCTGCTATCTTCTTCTTCTTCTTTTTTTTTCTTAACATATATTGCATTATTTGTTTCAGAAGTACTGATCTGTGATTCAACAGTCTTGCACAATTCGCAGCGCTGACGATAGCACATACCCTCCCCAATGTCTGTCACCCAGCCACCCCATCCCTCCCACCTCCCATCACTCCAGCAACCCTCAGTTTGTTTCCCGAGGTTAAAAATTCCTCATATGAGCGAGGTCATATGATACACGTCTTTCTCTGATTGACTTATTTCACTCAGCATAACACCCTCCAGTTCCATCCATGTCCTTGCAAATGGCAAGATCTCATTCCTTTTGATGGCTGCATAATATTCCATTGTGTATATATACCACATCTTCTTTATCCATTCATCTGTTGATGGACATCTTGGCTCTTTCCACAGTTTGGCTATTGTGGACATTGCTGCTATAAACATCGGGGTGCATGTACCCCTTCGGATCCCTACATTTGTATCTTTGGGGTAAATACCCAGTAGTGCAATTGCTGGGTCGTATGGTAGCTCTCTTTTCAACTGTTTGAGGAACCTCCATACTGTTTTCCAGAGTAGTTGCACCAGCTTGCATTCCCACCAACAGTGTAGGGGGGTTCCCCTTTCTCCACATCCCTGCCAACATCTGTCGTTTCCTGAGTCGTTAATTCTAGCCATTCTGACTGGTGTGAGGTGGTATCTCATTGAGGTTTTGATTTGGGTTTCCCTGATGCCGAGTGATGTTGAGCACTTTTTCATGTGCCTGTTGGCCATTTGGATGTCTTCTTTGGAAAAATGTCTGTTCATGTCTTCTGCCCGTTTCTTGATTGGATCATTTGTTCTTTGGGTGTTGAGTTTGGTAAGTTCTTTATAGATTTTGGATACTAGCCCTTTATCTGATATGTCATTTGCAAATATTTTCTCCCATTCTGTCGGTGTCTTTTGGTGTTGTGGACTGTTTCTTTTGCTGTGCAAAAGCTTTTTATCTTGATGAAATCCCAATAGTTCATTTTTGCCCTGGCTTCCCTTGCCTTTGGCGATGTTTCTAGGAAGAAGTTACTGCGGCTGAGGTCGAAGAGGTTGCTGCCTGTGTTCTCCTTTAGGATTTTGATGGACTCCTGTCTCACGTTTAGGTCTTTCAACCATTTAGAGTCTGTTTTTGTGTGTGGTGTAAGGAAATGGTCCAGTTTCATTCTTCTGCATGTGGCTGTCCAATTTTCCCAACACCATTTGTTGAAGAGACTCTCTTTATTCCACTGGACATTCTTTCCTGCTTTGTCAAAGATGAGTTGACCATAGAGTTGAGGGTCCATTTCTGGGCTCTCTATTCTGTTCCATTGATCTATGTGTCTGTTTTTGTGCCAGTACCATACTGTCTTAATGATCACAGCTTTGTAATAGAGCTGGAAGTCCGGAATTGTGATGCCTCCAGCTTTGCTTTTCTTTTTCAACATTCCTCTGGCTATTCGGGGTCTCTTCTGGTTCCAAACAAATTTTAGGATTATTTGTTCCATTTCTTTGAAAAAAGTGGATGGTATTTTGATGGGGATTGCATTGAATGTGTAGATTGCTCTAGGTAGCATTGACATCTTCACAAGGTTTGTTCTTCCATTCCATGAGCGTGGAACGTTTTTCTATTTCTTTGTCTTCTTCAGTTTCTTTCATGAGTATTTTATAGTTTTCGGAGTACAGATCCTTTGCCTCTTTGGTTAAATTTATTCCTAGGTATCTTACGGTTTTGTGTGCAATTGTGAATGGGATCGACTCCTTGATTTGTCTCTCTTCTGTCTTGTTGTTGGTGTATAGGAATGCCACTGATTTCTGTGCATTGATTTTATATCCTGCCACTTTACTGAATTCCTGTATGAGTTCTAGCAGTTTTGGGGTGGAGTCTTTTGAGTTTTCCACATACAGTATCATATCATCTGCAAAGAGTGAGAGTTTGACTTCCTCTTTGCTGATTTGGATGCCTTTGATTTCTTTCTGTTGTGTGATTGCTGTGGCTAGGACTTCTAATACTATGTTGAATAGCAGTGGTGAGAGTGGACATCCCTGCCATGTTCCTGACCTTAGGGGAAAAGCTCTCAGCTTTTCCCCATTGAGAATGATATTCGCTGTAGGTTTTTCATAGATGGCTTTCATGATATTGAGGTATGTAGCCTCTATCCCTATACTCTGAAGAGTTTTGATCAAGAAAGGATGCTGTACTTTGTCAAATGCTTTTTCTGCATCTATTGAGAGGATTATATGACTCTTGTTCTTTCTTTTGTTAATGTATTGTATCACGTTGATTGATTTGCGGATGTTGAACCAACCTTGCAGCCCAGGGATAAATCCCACTTGATCATGTTGAATAATCCTTTTAATGTACCGTTGGATCCTATTGGCTAGTATTTTGGTGAGAATTTTTGCATCCATGTTCATCAAGGATATTGGTCTGTCATTCTCCTTTATGATGGGGTCTTTGTCTGGTTTTGGGATCAAGGTAATGGTGGCCTCATAAAATGAGTTTGGAAGTTTTCCTTCCATTTCTATTTTTTGGAACAGTTTCAGGAGAATAAGTATTAATTCTTCTTTAAATGTTTGGTAGAATTCCCCTGGGAAGCCGTCTGGCCCTGGGCTTTTGTTTCTTGGGAGATTTTTGATGACTGCTTCAATTTCCTTAGTGGTTATAGGTCTGTTCAGGTTTTCTGTTTCTTCCTGGTTCAATTTTGGTAGTTGATACATCTCTAGGAATGCACCCATTTCTTCCAGGTTATCTAATTTGCTGGCATAGAGTTGCTCATAATATGTTCTTATAACTGTTTGTATTTCTTTGGTGTTGGTTGTGATCTCTCGTCTTTCATTCATGATTTTGTTGATTTGGGTCATTTCTCTTTTCTTTTTGATAAGTATGGCCAGCAGTTTATCAATCTTGTTAATTCTTTCAAAGAACCAGCTCCTAGTTTCGTTGATGTGTTCTACTGTTCTTTTGGTTTCTATTTCATTGATTTCTGCTCTGATCTTTATTATTTCTCTTCTCCTGCTGGGTTTAGGCTTTATTTGCTGTTCTCTCTCTAGCCTTTAGGTGTGGGGTTAGGTTGTGTATTTGAGACCTTTCTTGTTTCTTGAGAAAGGCTTGTATTGCTGTATACTTTCCTCTTAGGACCGCCTTTGCTGCATCCCAAAGATTTTGAACAGTTGTGTTTTCATTTTCATTGGATTCCATGAATTTTTTAAATTCTTCTTTAATTTCCTGGTTGACCCATTCATTCTTCAGTAGGATGCTCTTTAGCCTCCATGTATTTGAGTTCTTTCCGACTTTACTCTTGTGATTGAGTTCTAGTTTCAAAGCATTGTGGTCTGAAAATATGCAAGGAATAATCCCAGTCTTTTGGCATGGGTTGAGACCTGATTTGTGACCAAGGATGGTGATGTATTCTGGAGAATGTTCCATGGGCACTAGAGAAGAATGTGTATTCCGTTGCTTTGGGATGGAATGTTCTGAATATCTCTGTGAAGTCCATTTGGTCCAGGGTGTCATTTAAAGTTTTTATTTCCTTGTTGATCTTTGGCTTAGATGATCTGTCCATTTCAGTCAGGGGGCTGTTAAAGTCCCCCACTATTATTTTATTGTTGTCAATGTGTTTCTTTGCTTTTGTTATTAATTGCCTTATAAAAGTGGCTCCTCCTATGTTAGGGTTATAGATATTTACAATTGTTAGATATTCTTGTTGGATAGACCTTTTAAGTAAGATATAGTGTCCTTCCTCATCTCTTATTACAGTCTTTGTTTTAAAATCTAATTTGTCTGATATAAGAATTGCCACCCCAGCTTTCTTTTGGTGTCCATTAGCATGGTAAATGGTTTTCCACCCCCTCACTTTCAGTCTGGGGGTGTCTTTGGGTCTAAAATGAGTCTCTTGCAGACAACATATGGATGGGTCTTGTTTTTTAATCCAATCTGATAGCCTGTGTGTTTTGATTGGGGCATTGAGCCCATTTACACTCAGGGTAACTTTTGAAAGATATGAATTTAGTGCCATTGTATTGCCTGTAAGGTGACTGTTACTGTATATTGTCTGTGTTTCTTTCTGATCTGTGCTGCTTTTAGGCTGTCTCTTTGCTTAGAGGACCCCTTTCAATATTTCTTGGAGGGCTGGTTTCGTGTTTGCAAATTCCTTTAGTTTTTGTTTGTCCTGGAAGCTTTTTATCTCTCCTTCTATTTTCAATGATAGCCTAGCTGGATATAGTATTCTTGGCTGCATATTTTTCTCATTTAGTGGTGTAAAGCTATCATGCCAGTCCTTTCTGGCCTGCCAGGTCTCTGTGGATAGGTCTGTTGCCAATGTAATGTTTCTACCATTGTAGGTTACATATCTCTTCTCCCGAGCTGCTTTCAGTATTTTCTCTTTGTCCCTGAGACTTGTAAGTTTTACTAATAGATGTCGGTGTGTTGACCTATTTTTATTGATTTTGAGAGGGGTTCTCTGTGCCTCCTGGATTTTGATGCCTGTTTCCTTCCCCACATTAGGGAAGTTCTCTGCTATTATTTGCTCCAATATGTCTTCTGCCCCTCTCTCTCTTTCTTCTTTTTCTGGGATCCCAATTATTCTAATGTTTCGTGTTATCGTATCGCTTATCTCTCGAATTCTGCCCTCGTGAACCTGTAGTTGTTTCTCTCTCTTTTTCTCAGCCTCTTTATTTTCCATCATTTGGTCTTCTATATCGCTGATTCTCTCTTCTGCCTCATTTATCCTAGCAGTTAGTGCCCCCATTTTTGATTGCACCTCATCAATAGCCTTTTTGATTTCGACTTAGTTAGATTTTAGTTCTTTTATTTCTCCAGAAAGGGTTTCTCTAATAACTTCCACGCTTTTTTCAAGCCCAGCTAGTATCTTTAAAGTCATGATTCTGAACTCTAGGTCTGACATCGTACTAATGTCCGTATTGAGTAGGTCCCTGGCAGACGGTACTACCTCTTGTTCTTTTTCCTGAGGTGATTTTTTTTTGTCTTGTCATGTTGTCCAGAGGAGAACAGATAAATGAGAGAACAAAATGCTAACAGATTAACAACGTCCCCAGCAAATATACTCTATAGAAATCAGAAAAGACCTGAAACCAGGGGAAAAGAAAGGGAAAGAAAGAAAAAAGAGAAAAAAAAGTAAAAGAAAAAGATAAAAACAAACAAAAACAGAACAAAACAAAATAAAAAAACCCAGAATATGATCAAATATGATCAGGCTAGTGCATAGATCAGTGCCACACACTAGATTTTGGGTGTATTTTGATATGTTTGAAGAAAGTGCCTCCTAAAATTTTAAAGGAAGAAAGACTTAGATATGTACAAAATAAGGGTTGATAAATGAAGGGATGGAAGATGACTGTAAAGATGAAATTTATAAAAGGTTTTATAAACGGAATTGATAAGAAGTTGTTTGAAAGAAGAAAGAAGAAGATTTAAAAAAAAAGAAAAAAAATGGGAGAGACTGATCAGGCAAGATACTAGAACAAAGCCATACACTAGTGATTTAGGGTATATTTTGATCTGTTAGAATAAAGTGTATATCAAAATTTTAAACAGAGAAGAACTTATATATATATGCCAAAAATAAGGGTAAGTACTATGAAGGGATAAAATATGACTGCAAAAATGAAAAATAAAAAATGTTTTTTTTAAAAAAGGGATCGATAAGATGTTGGTTGAAAAAGGGAAAAGGAAAAATTCAAAAAAACAAAAAACAAAAACAGTTAAAAAAAATTAAGTTTGAAAAACTAATGAATCATGGTAAAAAAAAGCCATGAATTCTATGTGCAGTGTTCCCCTAGCGCTGGAGTTCTCCCGTTCTCCTTGATCAGTAAACTTGTTCTTGGGTTGCTGGCTGTTTGTGCTGATCTCCTTGGGGAGGGGCCTGTTACCGTGGTTCCCAAACGTCTTTGCCGGAGGCAGAATTGCCCCGCCCTTGTTGGTCTGGGCTAAGCAAGCTGCTCGGGTTTGCTCTCAGGACCTTTTGTTCCCTGTAAGCTCTCGGCATAGCTTTGGAGGACCAGGGTCAAAATGGTGGCCTCGCACTCTCAGCCTGGAGGAGCTGAGAACTCGGGGCCCCGCTCCTCAGTGCGCCCCCAGAGAAAAGCAGTCAATCACTCCTGTCTCCCCCGTCTCCGGCCGCACTCCGCGCTCATCCGGCCTGTGACCGAGCGTTTCTATCTCTGGCACCCGACCCTGTGTGGAGTCTCCAAGCCCAGCAGATCCCTGCGGTGCACTCCCGCGCCGCTCCTCCTGGGGGGAGGGAAGGGAGTCTCCTCGGCTCTGTTGCTTGTTGGGTCCCTGCTGGAGGAGCAGTGGGCCGACTGGGCCACGGATCACAGTTTATGGCAACCCTGAGCTGTGAGCCTGCGCCTAGGCTCCGTCTCTGCAGCCGGCTTCCCTGCTCTGATACCTGGGAGCTCTGCTGCACTCAGGCACCCCCGGTCTTTCTGTGACCCCGAGGGTCCTGAGTCCACACTGTTTCGGGAGGTTTCCACCTCCCGCTTAGCCACTGGAGTGACGTCCCTCAGTGGAACTGACTTCTAAAAGTTCCGATTTTGTGCTCCGCGGCTCTATCATTTGCCAGAAGCGGCCAACGGAGGCCCCCTCCCCCGCCGTCTATCCTCTCGAATATCGCCTCGGATTTACTTCTCCGCATGTCCTACCTTCTAGTAAGTGGTCACTTCTCTGTTCAGAGAGTTGTTGCTACTCTCTTCTTCGATCTTCTGTTGAGTTCGTAGGTGTTCACAATAGTTTGATCCCTATTCAGCTGAATTCCTGAGACCAGACGAAATCCAGGGCTCCTACTCCTCCCTCAGCTCTCTTCTTTTATTTGGATAGTTTTAATACTAGGTCTTCAAGTGTGCTACTCTTTTTTTTACAAGTATTTAATCTGCCATTAAACACCTTGAATGAGTATTTTCATTTAGATGTGTTTTTCAGTTCTTTTATTTCCATTTTGTTCCATTTTATATATTTATTGCATTTTCATTATGTTCATGTTTTCTTTTAAATTTTTGAGATTTAAATAGCTGTTTTAAACTTCTTTTCTGTGAGTTCCCATTGTGTATCATTTTTGTTCTGTTTTTATTGATGGCTTATATTTTCTCATACCCAGTAGTTTTGTTTTGTTTTGTTTTGTTTTCTAGAATTTTGAAGTTATATCGTTGAATTTTTTAAAAAGATTTTATTTATTTATTTGACAGAGAGAGACACAGCGAGAGAGGGAATACAAGCAGAGGGAGTGGGAGAGGGAGAAGGAGGCTTCCCACCAAGCAGGGAGCCCGATGCGGGGCTCGATCCCAGGACCTGGAATCATGACCTGAGTCGAAGGCAGACGCTTAACGACTGAGCCACCCAGGCGCTCCTATTGTTGAATTTCTTGATTTGAATTTTGTCATCTTCCTTTAGAGAAAGCTTAATTCGTGTTTTTTTTTTTTTTTTTTTTTTTTTTAAGTAGGCCCTGCACCCAATGTGGGGCTCAAACTTGTGACCCTGAGATCAGGAGTTACATGTTCTACCGGCTGAACCAGCCAGGTGCCCCTAAAAGTTTAATTCATTTTTGCAGACAATTAATTTACTTGTAATTCATCTTGAACCTTAAGGTTTGTTAGCGTATGTTTAGAGTAACCTTTACTCTAGGATTCTTTGACCTTACCCTTAACATGCCATCTTACTGAGTCTTTATTGAAAGACACATGTGTTCACTGAGTTGTTTCCATTCTGTTGGATTAGAATTTAAATGTGTACAAATTTTATGTTTGCTCCAGGAATTGTTTACCTTAAAGCTGCCCGTTGCCTGTTAGTTGCTCTTTCCCTGGCCTTGTAGAGTCTTACTCTGTGCAATTACAGCTTAGTTTTCAGGCAAAGCTCAAGGAGATCTCTATGAGGAATCCTTTAATTCTTGGTCTTCATGATTCCCTTCTGTTATGTTGCACAAAATCCAGCCCTCCCACACTTCTTTTACTAATGTTTGACAGTGTTTTGCTCTTTGCTGTCCCTTTCTGATCTATAAAGGCCTCTAGACAAAAAGTGTTGGAAAATTATGACTCACTTCATTCGTTTCCCTTCTCCTAGTGATCACACATTCCTGTGCTGCTGATTGTCCAGTGTCTGAAAATAGTTGCTTCACATATTTTGTTAAGTTTTTTTAGTTGTTTTTGACAGATGACAGATCATGGTTTTCTTTGTTATACTTTATATTTTTGAGATAATTAGTGAGTTATATGCAGTTAGATACCTTAAAGTCCTCCATTGATAATATTTTGTAAAACTGTAGTACAGTATCAAAACCAGAATAGTGACATTAATGTAATCAAGAGGCAGAACATTTCCATCACCACAAGGATCTCTCATGTTGCCCTTTTATAGCCATACCCATGTCCCTCTACCTCTACCTGGTAATCTCTGGCAACCAGTAATCAGTTCTCTGTTTTTTATAATTTTTTCATTTAAAAATGTATGTAGGTGGAACCATACAGTATGCAGCATTTTAGAATTGGAAATTTTCCCTCAGTGTAACTCTGTAGAGATTTGCCCATGTTTTTGTATATATTAATAGTTATTCCTTTTTAATTTTGAGTTATATTTAATGGTATGGATGTACCACTATTTAACATTTCACATTTTGAAGGTTATCAGAGTTGTTTCCAGTTTTTTACTATTAAAAGAGAGCTGTTATAAACATATGTATAGGTTTTTATAGCTTTGTGAACAAAAGTTTATATTTTTCTGGGTTAAATGCCCAGGCATGCACTTGGTGGCTTACATGGTAGTTGCAGATTTAGTTTTTTAAAAAACTGCCAAACCATTTTCTAGACGGGTGGTGCCATTTTACATTTTCACCTGCAGTGTATGAGAAATCTAGGTTCTTTGCGTTCTTGCCAGCATTTGATTTTGTCAGTATTTTCTATTTTAGTCATTCTGATAGGTGTAGTGGTATCTCACTGTAGTTTTTTTTTTATTGTAGTTAATTTACATTTCCCTAATGGCTAATGATGTTGAACCACCTATCTTTTCACATGGTTATTTGCCATCTATATCTACTCTTCACGCCTTTTACCCATTTTCTAACTGGACTTTCTGTTTTTAACTGTTGTGTTTTGAAGTTCTTTATTCTGGATACTAGTTTTATATCAGATGTGTAGTTTGAAAAATTTTCCCTCCATCTGTAGCTTTTCCTTTTATGCTCTTGACAGAGTCTTTCATAGAGAACGTTTTAAATTTTGGGTGAAGTCTGACTTATCAGTGTTTTCTTTCATGGATTGTGCATTTGGTATAATGTAAACTTTAAGAGTTCTTCGCTTACCCCTAGTCTCCTGTGTAGAAGATTTCCTTTTATATTTTTTATAAAGTTATGAAGTTTTATGTGATCTATCTGAAGTTAATTTTTAGAGCAGGTTTGATAGGTTGACTTATCTATCTGTGACTGATTTTGGTATCAGGGTTATTGTTTTGCTTTTGGATGTCCAATTGCTCCAGATTCATTTGTTGAAAAGGTTATTTTTCCCCTATGAAATTGCTATTGTAAAATATTTAGGTATGTTTGTGAGGTCTAATTCTGATTTCTCTGTTCTCTTCCATTGATCTGTTTTTCTGTCCCTCTGCCAGTACTGCTCAGTCTTGATTTCTGTAGTTATATAACAAGTCTTAAAATGAGATAGATTGGTGGAAGGAGCAAGATGGCAGAGGAGTAGGAGAACTAAATTTCATCTGGTCTCAAGAATTCAGCTAGATAGGTATCAAACCATTCTGAACACCTACAAACTCAACAGGAGATTGAAGAAAAGAATAGCAGCAACTCTATGAACAGAAAAGCAACCACTTTCTGGAAGGTAGGACATGCGGAAAAGTGAATCCGAGGTGATATTTGGGAAGATAGACTGCAGGAGGAGGGAGCCTCTGTCACCTGGCTACCAGCAAGTGATAGAGCAGCAGAGCACAAAATTTGAACTTATGGAAGCCTGCTCTGCTGAGGGACGTCGCTCCAGTGTCTAAGCAGGGGGTGGAACCCTTGCTGGGACAGTGTGGTCTCAGGACCCTTGGGGTCACAGAAAGACCAAGGGGTGCCTGAGTGTGGCAGAGCTCCCAGGTATCAGAGCACGGAAGCAGGCTGCAAAGATGGAGCGAACGAGTGGGCTGTCAGCTCGTTGTTGCCATAAATTGTGATCCACGACACAGTTGGGCCACTACTCTTCTTTGAGCAGAGACCCAACAAGTGGCATATCCAGGGAGACTCCCCTTCCTCCCTGGGGAGGAGAGGCACGGAAGCCCACTGCAGGAATTCTGCTGGGTTTGGAGGCTCCAGACGGGGTCATGTGCTAGAGATAGAAATGCTTGGTCACAGCCCAGGTGAGCATGGAATGTGGCCGGAGACCAGGGGGACAGGAGTAATTGACTGCTTTTCTCTGGGGGCTCACTTAGGAGTGAGGCCCTGAGTTCTTGGCTCCTCCAGGGCTGGAGATTGGGAGGCCGTCATTTTCATTTAAATACTCCAAAGCTATACGGAAAGCTTTAAGGGAACAAAAGCTACTGAGAGCAAATCTGAGCAGATTACTTATCCTGGCCCCTGCAAGGGCGGTGCAGTTCCACCCAGGGCAAAGACATTTGCAAATCACTCAAACAGGCCCCTCCCCCAGAAGATCAGCAAGAACATCCAGCCAAGACCAAGTTTACCTATCAATCAATGAGAACTGCAGAACTCCAGCACTAGGGGAATACAGTACATAGAATTCAAGGCTTTTTCCCCCATGATTCTTTAGTCTTTCAAAGTTAATTTTTAAAATTTTCTTTTTCTGTTTTCTTTTGAATTTTTCTTTTTCCTGTTTTCAACCAACATCTTATCAATTCCTTTTTTTTTTAAAGATTTTATTTATTTATTCATGAGAGACAGAGAGAGAGAGAGAGAGAGAGGCAGAGGGAGAAGCAGGCTCCCAAGGAGCAGGGAGCCCGATGCGGGACTCGATCCCAGGACCCTGGGATCATGACCTGAGCCGAAGGAAGATACTTAACCATCTGAGCCACCCAGGCACCCTTATCAATCCCTTTTTTAAAAATCTTTTTTAATTTTCATTTTTAGAGTCACATTCTCTGACTTTATTGTAGTTAACCTTGTTTTTTGTATACATATATGTTTTTCTCTATTTAAAATTTTGGGATACAGTTTCTTCTAACAGACTAAAATATACTCTAAATCTCTAGTGTATGGCTTTGTTCTAGTCTCCCGCCTGATCACATTCTCTCCTTTTCTTCTTTTAAAATTTTCTTCTTTCTTTCTTCAACCAACGTTTATCAATTCCCTTTTTAAAATCTTTTTAAATTTTCATCTTTACAGTCATATTCCATCCCTTTATCGTATTTATCCTGATTTTTGTATATATATAAGTCTTTCTTTAAAATTTTGGGAGGCAGTTTCTTCTAACAGACCAAAATACACCCAAAATCTAGTGTGTGGCTCTGTTCTCTTCACCAGCCTGATCATATTCTTTTTTTTTTTTTTTTTTTAATTTCCCTTTCTTTTCCCCCCAGTTTCGGGTCTCTTCTGATTTGCTTAGTGTATTTTTTTTGGGGTCGTTACCCTGTTAACATTTTGTTGTCTCATTTATCTATTCTCCTCTGGACAAAATGACAAGGTGGAAAGACTCACCTAAAAAAAAGAACAAGAGGCAGCACCGACTGCCAGGGACCTAATCAATACAGACATTAGTAAGATGTCAGAACTAGAGTTCAGAATGATGATTATAAAGATACTAGCTGGGCTTGAAAAAAGCATAGAAGACACTAGAGAATCCCTTTCTGGAGAAATAAAAGAACTGAAATCTAGCCAAGTTGAAATCAAAAAGGCTATTAATGAGGTGCAATAAAAAATGGAGGCTCTAACTGCTAGGATAAATGAGGCAGAAGAGAGAATTAGTGATACAGAAGACCAAATGATGGAGAAAAAAGAAGCTGAGAAAAAGAGAGGTAACTACTGGACCATGAGGGCAGAATTTGAGAGATAAGTGATACCATAAAGCGAAACATTAGAATAGTTGGGATCCCAGGAGAAGAAGAAAGAGAGAGGGGGACAGAAGGTATATGGAGCAAATTATAGCAGAGAACTTCCCTAATTTTGGGAAGGAAACAGGCATCAAAATCCAGGAGGCACAGAGAACCCCCCTCAAAATCAATAAAAATAGGTCAACAGCCTGACATCTAATAGTAAAATTTACAAGTCTCAGAGACAGAGAAAATCCTGAAAGCAGCTTGGGACAAGAGGTCTGTAACCTACAACAGTAGAAACATTAGATTGGTAGCAGACCTGTCCACGGAGACCCGGCAGGCCAGAAAGGACTGGCATGATATATTCAGAGCACTAGAGGACAAAAAATATGCAGCCATGAATACTATATCCAGCTAGGCTGTCATTGAAAATAGGAGAGAGAAAAAGCTTCCAGGACAAAGAAAAACTAAAAGAATTTGCGAACACCAACCCAGCCCTACAAGAAATATTGAAAGGGGTCCTCTAACAAAGACAGAGCCTAAAAGTAACAGACCAGAAAGGAACAGAGACAATATACAGTAACAGTCAACTTACAGGAAATACAGTGGCTGTAAATTCATATCTTTCAATAGTTACCCTAAATTTGAATGGGCTAAATGCCCCAATCAAAAGACACAGGGTATCAGACTGGACAAAAAAACAAGACCCATCGATATGCTGTCTGCAAGTGACTCATTTTAAGACCCAAAGACACCTCCAGATTGAAAGTAAGGGAGTGGAAAACCATTTACCATGCTAATGGACATCAAAAGAAAGCTGGGGTGGCAACCCTTATATAAGACAAATTAGGTTATAAACCAAAGACTATAATAAGAGATGAAGAAGAACACTACATCCTATTTAAAGGGTCTATCCAACAAGAAGATCTAACATTTGTAAATATCTTTGCCCCTAACATGGGAGCAGTCAATTATACAAGCCAATTAATAACAAAATCAAAGAAACATATAGACAATACAGTAATAGTGGGGGACTTTAACACCCCCCTCACTGCAATGGACAGATCATCTAAGCAGAAGATCAACAAGGAAATAAAGGCTTTAAGTGACACACTGGACCAAGTGGACTTCACAGATATATTCAGAACATTCCATCCCAAAGCAACAGAATACACATTCTTCTCTAGTGTCCATGGAACATTCTCCAGAATAGATCACACCCTAGGCCAAATCAGGTCTCAACCGGTACCAAAGGATTGGGATCATTCCCTGCATATTTTCGGACCACAATGCTTTGAACCTAGAACTCAATCATAAGAGGAAGGTTGGAAAGAACTGAAATACATGGAGCTAAAGAGTTTCCTACTAAAGAATGAATGGGTCAACCAGGAAATTAAAGAAGAATTAAAAAAATTCATGGAAAGAGATGAAAATGAAAACAGAACTGTTCAAAATCTTTGGGATGCAGCAAAGGCAGACCTAAGAGGGAAGTATATAGCAATACAAGCGTTTCTCAAGAAACAAGAAAGGTCTCAAATATACAACCTAACCCCACACCTAAAGGAGCTGGAGAAGGAACAGCAAATAAAGCCTAAACCCAGCAGGAGAAGAGAAATAATAAAGATCAGAGCAGAAATCAATGAAATAGTAACCAAAAGAACAGTAGAACACATCAATGAAACTAGGAGCTGGTTCTTTGAAAGAATTAACAAGATTGATAAACCGCTGGCCATACTTATCAAAAAGAAAAGAGAAATGACCCAAATCAACAAAATCATGAATGAAAGAGGAGAGATCACAACCAACACCAAAGAAATACCAACAGTTATAGGAACATATTATGAGCAACTCTATGCCAGCAAATTAGATAACCTGGAAGAAATGGGTGCATTCCTAGAGATGTATCAACTACCAAAACTGAACCAGGAAGAAATAGAAAACCTGAACAGACCTATAACCACTAAGGAAATTGAAGCAGTCATCAAAAATCTCCCAAGAAACAAAAGCCCAGGGCCAGACGGCTTCCCAGGGGAATTCTACCAAACATTTAAAGAAGAATTAATACCTATTATTCCAAAACTGTTTCAAAAAACAGAAATGGAAGGAAAACTTCCAAACTCATTTTATGAGGCCGGCATTACCTTGATCACAACAACCAAAGACCCCACTAAAAAGGAGAATTAAAGACCAATACCCCTGATGGACATGGATGCAAAAATTCTCACCAAAATACTGCCAATAAGATCCAACAGTACATTAAAAGGATTATTCACCACGATCAAGTGGGATTTATCCCTGGGCTACAGGGTTGGTTCAACATCCACAAATCAATCAGTGTGATACAATAAATTAATAAAAGAAAGAACAGGAACCATAGGATCCTCTCAATAGATGCAGAAAAAGCATTTGACAAAGTACAGCATCCTTTCTTGATCAAAACTCTGAGTGTAGGATAGAGGGTACATACCTCAATATCATAAAAGCCATCTATGAAAAACCTACAGCGAATATCATTCTCAATGGGGAAAAGCTGAGAGCTTTCCCCCTAAGGTCAGGAATGCGGCAGGGATGTCCATTATCACCACTGGTATTCAACGTAGTACTAGAAGTCCTAGCCTCAGCAATCAGACATCAAAAAGTAATAAAAGTCATCCACATCGGCAAAGAAGAAGTCAGACTCTCACTGTATGCAGATGATATGACACTTTATGTGGAAAACCCAAAGACTCCACCCCCAAACTGCTAGAACTCATACAGGAATTCAGTAAAGTGGCAGGATATAAAATCAATGCACAGAAATTAGTTTCATTCCTATACACCAAAACGAGACAGAAGAAAGAGAAATTAAGGAGTCGATCCCATTTACAATTGCACCCCAAACCATAAGCTACCTAGGAATAAATCTAACCAAAGAGGCAAAGAATCTGTATTCAGAAAACTATAGAATACTCATGAAAGAAATTGTGGAAGACACAAAGAAATGGAAAAATGTTCCATGGTCATGGGTTGGAAGAAAAAATTTTGTGAAAATGTCTATGCTCCCTAGACCAATCTACACTTTTAATGCAACCCCTATCAAAATACCTTCAACATTTTTCAAATTAATGGAACAAATAATCCTAAAATTTGTTTGGAACCAGAAAAGATTCTGAATAGCCAGGGGAATGTTGAAAAAGAAAAGCAAAGCCGGTGGCATCACAATTCTGGACTTCTAGCTGAATTATAAAGCTGTCATCATCAAGACAGTATGGTACTGGCACAAAAACAGACACATAGATCAATGGAACAGAATAGAGAGCCCAGAAATGGACTGTCAACTCTATGGTCAGCTAATCTTCAACCTAGCAGGGAAGAATGTCCAATGGAAAAAAGAGTCTCTTCAACAGATGGTGTTGGGAAAATTGGACAGCCACATGCAGAAGAATGAAACTGGACCATTTCCTTACATCACACACAAAAATAGACTCAAAACGGATGAAAGACCTAAATGTGAGAAAGGAATCCATCAAAATCCTAGAGGAGAACACAGTCAGCAACCTCTTTGATCTCAGCCGCAGCACGTTCTTCCTAGAAACATTGCCAAAGGCAAGGGAAGCAAGGGTAAAAATGAACTATTGGGACGTCATCAAGATAAAAAGCTCTTGCACAGCAAAGGAAACGGTCAACAAAATCAAAGACAGCCGAGAGAATGGGAGAAGATATTTGCAAATGACATCAGATAAAGGGCTAGTATCCAAAATTTATAAAGAACTTATCAAACTCAACACCCAGAGAACAACTAATCCAATCAAGAAATGGGTAGAAGACATGAACACATATTTCTGCAAAGAAGACATCCAAATGGCCAACAGGCAGATGGGAAAGTACTCAACATCACTCAGCATCAGGGAAATACAAATCAAAACCTCAATGAGATACCACCTTACTCCAGTCAGAATGGGTAAAACGAACAAGTCAGGAAACAACAGATACTGGCGAGGATGTGAGAAAGGGGAATCCTCTTATCCTGTTGGTGGGAATGAAAACTGCCACAGCCACTCTGGAACACAGTGTGTAGGTTCCTCAGAAAATTGAAAATAGAGCTACCTTACAACCCAGCAATTGCATTACTAGGTATTTACCCCAAAGATACAAATGTAGTGATTGGAGGGAGAAGGGGAGTTGCTCCCTGGTGTTTATAGCAGCAGTGTCCACAATAGCCAAACGATGGAAAGAGCCAAGATGTCCATCAACAGATGAATGGATAAAGAAGATGTGGTGTATACACACACACACACACACACACACACACACACACACACACACACACACTGGAATACTATACAGCCATTAAAAAAACGAAATCTTGCCATTGGCAGTGATGTGGATGGAACTAGAGGGTATTATGCTAAGTGAAATAAGTCAATCAGAGAAAGACAGTTTCATATGATCGCACGGATATGAAAAATTTGAGAAACAAGACAAGATCATAGGAGAAATGGGGAAAAATGAAACAAGACGAAACCAGAGAGGGAGTCAAAGTATAGGAGACCCTTAATCTCAGGAAACAAACTGAGGGTTGCTGGAGCCGAGGGGGGTTGGAGGGATGGGGTGGCTGGGTGATGGACATTGGGGAGGGTATGTGCTATGGTGAGTGCTGTGAGTTGTGTAAAACTGATGAATCTCAGACTTGTAACCTGTACCCCTGAAACAAATAATACATTATATGTTAATTTAAAAAAATTAAAGAGGGCACTTTTGATGAGAAAAAAAAGATTGTATAAAATTGGTGTTAATGGCTCAATAACTCTTTGGAAGAATTTTTCAATGAAGTCATCTGTGCTTGGTGATCTCTTTATCAAGAGTCTTTTAATTAAAATTTTAATTTCTTTGAAAAAAATCAGATTGATTTTTTCCTCACTTTTCTCTTTTTAAAAAAAGATTTATTTCTTTTCGAGAGAGAGAGAGAGAGCACAGCTGGAGGGGCAGAGGGAGGGAGAGAGAATCTTAAGCTGACTCCATGCTGATTTCTGAGCCTGACATGGGGATTGATCCCATGACCCTGAAATCACAACCTGAACTGAAACCAAGAGTGAGAGACACTTAACTGATTGTGCCATGAGGCACGCGCCCTCATACTTTATTCTATTTAAAAATTCTTTTAGCTACTCTTGTTTCCCTCTTTTCCATATAAATTTTAGAATAATCTTAAATATATGTAAAAGATTTTGCTAGGATTTTATAATGATCATATTAATAAACGTGTATCAGTTTGGGGAAAACTGACATGCTGTGAGTCTTCAGGTTTCTATGCACAAAAATCTTTGATTTATCAGTGTTTTTGACTTTTCCGTATACAAGTTATGTACTTTTTTTGTTAGATTTACACCTAAATATATACTATTTTTGAGAGATTATATATGGTATTGTATTTTTATTTTCAGTGTGCATAGATTCATTGCTAGTATATAGAAATACAATTGATTTGTGTATGTTTATTTGTATCCTGTGACCTTGTTGAACTCTCTTATTGGTTGTAGTCTTTTTTTTTTTTAAGCTGCCCTTGAGATTTTCTACATTGACAATCATGTCATTTGTAATTAGGGTCATTTTTATTTCTTCATTTCTGAACTGTATGCCTTTTGTTTCCTTTTTTAAATTAGTGCCTTATTGCACTGGCTAGAACTTCCAGCACTATGGTGAATATGAGTGGTGAAAGTGGACTTCTTTGCTTTACTCCTGATCTTAGGGGAAAGTGTTCATTGTTTCACCATTAAGTATAATGCTTCTTTGTAAGTGCTTTTCATCAAATTAGGAAGTTCTCTTCTGTTCCTAGTGTTGATTTTACTGAACTTTTTCATATTGAGGTATAGTTGACAAATAAGTTTTATATGTCTAATGTGTTCAATGTGGTAATTTGATATATGTATACTTTGTGAAATTATTACCACATCCAGGTTAATTCAACCATCTTTTACCTCACATTTTTTTCTGTTAAAAATGCATAAGATCTATTCTCCTAACAAGTTTCTAGTACACAACCCAGTTTTATTAATAATAGTCAATATGCAATACATCAGAACCTCAGAGCTTATTCATTAGCTTATGTAAATTTCTTACTCAGTTTATAACTGAAAGGTTGTACCCTTTGACCACCATGTTTACAACCCCCGCACACTCCCAGGTCCTGGTAGCAACCATTCTACTCTCTGTGTGAGTTTGATGTTCATTTACTTATTGATTTATAGGTTCCATACACAAGTGAAATCATAGAGTATTTGTCTTTCTATGTCTGGCTAATTTCACTTAACATAATGTTCTCCCATTTTATCTATGTGGCAAATGGCAGGATTTCCTTCTTTCCATTGGCTGAATAATAATCCATTGTGTGTGTATGTGTGTGTATCACATCATCTTTATCTGTTCATACATTGATAGACACTTAGGTTGTTTCCATGTCTTGGCTATTGTGAATAATGCTGTAATGAATGTGGGAGTGCAGCTATCTCTTAGAGACGTGATTGAGTTTATAGTTAAGATTATATCTTGTATACGTGTATATATGTGTGTGTGTGTGTGTGTGTGTGTGTGTGTGTGTATCCTGAGTTGGATTCCTTGATCATATGGTAGTTCTATTTTTAATTTTTTGAGGAACCTAAATAGTGTTTTACACAATGGTTTACCAGTTTATATGCCACCAATAGTGTATAGGGTTTCCTTTTTCCACATCTTCACCAAAACTTATTTTTTGTTTTTTGATAATAGCCATTCTAACAAATGTGAGGTGATATGTCATTGTTTTGGTTTGTATTTCCCTGATGATTAGTGATGTTGAACACCTTTTCATCTGTCTTTTGGCCATTTGTATGTCTTTGGAGAATGTTTATTCAGTTCCTTTGTCCATTTTTAAGTGAGGTGGTTTTTTGCTTCTGAGTTGTAGGAGTTATAGGAGATGTCAGATATATGCTTTGCAGATACTTTTCTTTCATTCCATATGTTGCCTTTTCATTTTGTTGAGTTTCCTTTGTTGTATAGTGGCTTTTTAGTTTGATGTAATCCTAATTATCTATTTTAGGTTTTGTTGTTTATGTTTTTGATGTTATATCCAAAAAATCATTGCCAAGTCCAATGTCAGGTAGAATTTTCCTGTGTTTTCTTCTAGGATTTTTATGGTTTTGGGTCTTATATTTAAATCTTTAATCTGTTTTCAGTTGATTTTTGAGTATGGTGTAAGGGTAAATATTTATTCTTTTCCATGTATATATCTAGTTATCTTAATTTCATTTATTAAAGAAACTATCATTTCCCCATTGTCTGTGCTTCGCACCTTTGTGATAAATTAATTGACCATATATTTATGGGTTTATTTCTGGGGTCTCTATTCTGTTCCACAGATTTATGTGTCTGTTTTTATGCCAGTGCCTTACTATGTTGATTACCATAGGTTTGTAATATAGTTTGAAGTCAGGAAGTGTGATGCCTCCAGCTTTGCTCTTCTTTCTCAAGATTGCTTTAGCTCTTCAGGGTCTTTTGTGGTTCCAATGAATTTTAGGATTGTTTCCTTTATTTTTGTGAAAAGTGCCATGGGAATTTTGGTAGGTGCTGCATTGAATCTGTAGATGGTTTTGTGTAGTATGGACATTTTAAGGATAGTAATTCTTCTAATCCATGAACATGGAATATTTTTCCATTTATTTGTGTCTTCAATTTATTTTGCCTGTGTCTTGCAGGTTTTGGTGTACAGATCTTTCACCTACTTGGTTAAATTAATCCTAAGTATTTTTTTCTTTTTGATGGTATTGTAAAAAGATTGTTTTGTTAATTTCTGTATCTAACAGTTCATTGTTAGTTTAAGAAATGTTTCTCCCTAATGACTTCCACAACCCCTAAAAATCTCCTCTAACCCTAACGCATTTCCCTTTCTGGACTATGAGCCCAATTAAGTAATCCAAACCCTGTAGCATTCCTTCCTCCCTGTTTCTCAATAAAAGATCTTTATCTCTGAAAAAAAAAAGAAATAAAACCCATTTTTTGTATATTGATTTTGTATCTTGCAACTTTAAGAGGTTTATCAGTTCTGAAAATCATTTGGTGGAGGCTTTATGGTTTTCTTTTTTTTAAAGATTCTATTTATTTATTAGAGCGAGAGCATGCACACGAGAGAGAGTGAGAGAGAGAGAGAAAGAGCAGGATCAGGGGGATAGGTAGAAGCAGACTTCCCGCCAAACAGAGAACCTGATGTGGGGCTTGATCCCAGGACCTTGGGATCATGACCTGAGCTGAAGGCAGATGCTTAACTGATTGAGCCACCCAGGCACCCCTGTGGTTTTCTGTATATAAGATCATGTCATATGCAAAACAATTTTAACTTCTTCCTTTCCAATTTGGATGTCTTTATTTCTTTTCTTGCCTAGTTGCTCTGGCTAGGACTTCTATTTGAATAGAAGGGGTGAGAGTTGGCATCCTTGTTTTCTTACTGATCTTAGAGGTAAAGCTTTCACTGAGTATGATGGCCTTTATTATGTTTAACTACATTCTATCTATACCTGACTTGTTGAGAGTTTTTATTGTAGGTTGTTGAATTTTGTCAAATGTTTTTTCTACATTTATTGCAATGATCATATGATTTTATCCTTCATTCTGCTAATGTGTGTATCACACTGATTTTTTTATGTTGAACTATCCGTGCATTTGATAGATAAATCCCGCTTAATAACAGTGTATGATTCTTTTAATGTTCTATTGAATTTGGTTTGCTAGTATTTCACTGAGAACTTTTTTGCATCTGTATTCCTTAGGATACTGGCCTTTTTCTTTATCTTTTTCTTCTTTTCTCTTCTTTTCTTTTCTTTTCTTGTAGTCTCCTTGTCTGGCTTTGGAATCAAGGTAATGCTGACTTTGTAAAATGAGTTTGGAAGTGTTCCTTCTTCTTCAGTTTTTTGGAAGACCCTGAGAATGATTTTTCTTTAAGTCGTTGGTAGAATCCATCAGTGAAACCATGTGTTTGTTGAGAGGTTTTAAGTTTCTGATTTAATTTTCTTAGTCATAATTAGTTTGTTCAGATTTACTACTTATGATTCTCTCTTGTCAGGTGTATGTTTCTAGGAATCTTTCCATTTCTTTTAGGTTAACCAATTTGTTGGTATATAATTCTTCATAGTAGTCTCTTATGATCCTTTGTATTTTTGTGGTATCAGTTGTAGTGCCTCCTCTTTTATTTTTTATTTTATTTATTTGATTCTTTCTCTTATTTTATTAGTCTGGCTAAAGGTTTTTAAATTTTGCTTATCTTTTCAAATAGCTAGGTCTTAATTTCATTGATCTTTTTTATTGTTTTCTAGCATCTATTTCATTTGTTTCCCTTAATCTTTATATATCCTTCCTTCTGCTAATTTTGGGCTTACCTCATTATTTTTATAGTTCCTTCAGGTATAAAGTTAGGTTGTTCTTTTGCTTTTTTTTCTTATAGGCATTTATCACCATAAATTTCCATCTTAGAGCTGTTTTTTTCTGCATCCTGTAAGTTTTGTGTGTTGTGTTTCCATTTCCATTTGTTTTGAATTTTTTTTTTAACTTCTCTTTTGATTTCTTCTTTGGCCAATTGGTCGTTCAGGAATGTGTTGTTTAATTTCCACATATTTGTGAATTTTATAGCTTTCTTCCTGTTACTGATTTCTAGCTTCATATCATTTTGGTTAGAAAAGATAATTGGTATGATATCAGTTTCCTTGAGTTTAAGACTTGTTTTGTTGCCTAACATTTTATCTACCCTGAAAATAATCTGTGTGTGTTTGAAAAGAATGTATATTATGTGGTTATTGGATGGAATATTCTCTATATGTCTGTCAGCTCCATTTTGTCTAAAGTATAATTTAAGTCTAATAATTTTTTAATTAATTTTCTGGATCTCTTCATTGTTGAAAGGGGGTATTGAAATCCCTTGCTGCTTTTTTTCTTTTTTGTATTGTTGTCTATTTCTCCCTTCAGATGTGTTGTTATTTGTTTAATATATTTAGATGTTCTGGGGTTTGTTTTGTTTTGTTTTGTTTTAGATTTCATTTATTTATTTGACACAGAGAGAGAGAAAGAGCACAAGTAGGTAGAGCAGCAGGCAGAGGGAGAGGGAGAAGCAGGCTCTCCGCCGAGCAGGGAGCCTGATGTGGGGCTCGATCCCAGGACCCTGGGATCATGACCTGAGCCGAAGGCAGTCGCTTAACCAACTGAACCACCCCGGCGCCCTAGATGTTCTGTTTTTTGGGGTGTGTATATACTTCCAATTGTTTTATTCTCATGACGAGTTAACCCCTTTGTCATTACATAATCATCTTCCTTGACTCTTTTTTGTGACTTGAAATCTAATTTGTAATGATGTAAGTATAGCTAACTCGGCTCTCTTTTGCTTTACATTTGCAGGGAATGTATATTGTTTCTTTCCTTTGAGCCCAAGTTTATCCTTAAAGTGAAGTGAGTTTCTTGTAGACAGCATGCAGTTGGGTTACATTTTTTGGTTCATTCAGCAACTGTATGCCTTTTGGTTGGAGAATTTAACCTATTTACATTTCATTATTAGTAGGTGAGGACTTACTAATATTATCTTGTTAATTGTTTTCTGGCTCTTTTTTAGTTCCTTTGTCTTTTCCTTTTTCTCTTGTGTTCATTTGTGAATTGATAATTTTCCAAAATGGTATGGTTTGATTTCCTTCTCTTTACCTGTTGAGTATCTGTTGAAGGTTTTTTTTTTTTTTTTTTTTGTGGTTGCTGTGAGGCTTACATAACACTTTTTAACAGTCTGTTTTATGCTGATAATATTTGGATTTCAATCCCATATAAAAATTATACCCTTTCACTCCTACCCACATTTTACATTTTTGATGTTGCAGTTTACATCTTCTTATATTGTATGTTCTTTAAGGAATTATTGTAGCTATAGTTATTTTTAATACTTTTGTTCTTCACTGTTTACTAGAATCAATTGATTAACATGCTGCCATATTACAGTTTTGGAGAAGTCACAATTTAAATATAAACTTACCTTTACAAGTGTGTTTTATATTTTTATTATATGTTTTTTATGTTACTAATTAGTGTCTTTTCATTTTAGCATGAAGAATTTCTTTCAGCATTTCTTGTAAGGCACGTTTAGTTGTGATGAGCTCTCTCAGCTTTTGTTTGTCTTGGAAACTTTTTATCTCTTTATTTTTGAAGGACGTCTTTGCCGGGTGAAGTATTCTTAGTTGGCAATTTTTTTCTTTCAGTACTTTGAATGTATCATCCCACTCTCTCCTGGCCTGCAAGGTTTCTGCTGAATTCTGCTGATAGCCTTATGGGGGTTACCTTGTAAGTTACAAACTTTTTTTCTCTTGTTGCTTTTGAAATTCTCTTTGTCTTTGATTTTAGTCAGTTTTATTATAATTTGTCTTTGAAGGAATCTTTTTTTTGATGAATGTTTTTGGGGACCTGGCTTTGTGAACTTGGATATTCACATCTCTTCCCAGATTTGGGAACGTTTCAGCTGTTATTTCTTTAAATCAGATTTCTGTCCTTTTTTTTCCTCCTTCCTCCTTCTGGAACTGCAGTAATACATAGATTGTGTCCCTTGATGGTATCCCATAATTCACATAGAATTTCTCTACTCTTTTTCATTCATTTTTCTTTGTTCTCTTCTGGCTAGATAATTTCAAAGTTCCTGTCTTTAATCTTGCTGATTCTTTCTTCTGCTGATCAAGTCTGCTTTTGGTACTCTATTTAACATTTTTCATTTAATTCATTGTAGTCTTCAGCTCCAGAATTTCTGTTTTCTTTTTATGATTTCTATGTATGTGTGAAACTTCTCATTTTGTTTGTGTATTGTTTTCCTGATTTTGTTTAATGGTCTTTCTGGGTTTTCTTATAACTTCTTGAGCTTTTAAAAAACAACTACTTTGAATCATTTACTGGGCAAATCACAGATCTGTTTCTTTGGGCTTGGTTACTAGAAAAAATTGTATTCCTTTGGTGGTATCACAGTTCCTTTATTTTTCATGTTCTTGAAATCTTCCATTGTTTTTTTGCATTTGAGGAAGCAATCACTTCCTCCATTTTTACTTACTGTCTTTGGTAGAGGATTAACTTATGTCAGCCATGCTGGATATTCTGAGGTTATCTTAGACCTTTCCTTTGGATGCACCTGCTCCACACTTCTTGTTCCTTTTTGGAATGGAATCCTTAAGATTGTATGCTTTCTTTCAATCCCACAAAATCAGTCCAATTGCTAACAGTCTCTTGTTTGCTTTACCTAAAGCAGTGCTGAATGCTCAAGTTACTGTGCTTTCTCCCAGTCCCAGAGTTGGGTGGCTTTCTGCATGTGCTCAGTAACCATCTGCAAAGGGTATATTTGTCATTGCACAAGGAGCTGGCCATGGAGTTGAGGAGTAGCTGGGGGAGGTGTGCAGTTTTTTGGGGGTGCCTGTGGGCCATTTGAGAAGATTTGCAGGTAAGGTGTCCCCATTGGCTCATGGACAGGCTTCTTGATGGAGTCCGTAAAGTGATTAGTAGGATCCTTTGATGTCTTTTGAGAGTCCTGGCTGCTCTCCTTCTGTCCCCTTCTTACCCTACAGTTGTGTAGTACACTTCAGTATTCTGGATGAGGTGAGAAAGAAGTGGGCCTCTTCAGCAGCATCCCACAAAGCTGGGGAAAGCCTGGTGGTCAGATGCTCTCACTTTCCACCATGGAGAAATCACAGGTCAAGGAGGTCTCTCTTGGCACTGAGATGGGCTGCTTTGTGGGAGGGATAATGCAGGTAAAGTGAAATTGTTCTTCTTACCCTCTTCAGTGCATCCAGTCTCAGATTTTTTTTTTTTCTCCAGCATTGTGCTGGAATTTTTCAACTGGACTCCTGAACTTCCACAAGGTCATTCTTGTCTGTGGTTGATTATTAAAATCAGTTTTCTTTGGTGGGGAAAATGATACAAAACTCCTACTCTTCCATTTTGCTTATATTACCTCTCTGTGATTTTGTTTATTTTTTTTCCTGAGAATCTTATTTTAGTCATGAATTGGTGTTGAGGTTTGTCATATGCATGAATATGATAGGTTTTTTCATCATTAGATTTAATATGGTAGATTACATTGATTGATTTTTGAATTTGAGATGTCTTGCATCCTAAAATAAACCTCGTGGTGCATAAATCTTCTTATATATTGCTGAATTCTACTTGATAACATTTTGTTAAGGATTTTTACATCTATATTCATGAGGGATATTAGTCTATAGTTTTCTTTTTTTATACTGTCTTTGATTTTGGTATTAGAGTAATACTGGTTTCATAAAGTGAATTGAGAAATTTTTTTTCCTCTTATTTTATGGTAGTGATTGTGTAGTAATAGTGTTCATTCTTCAATCATTTGATAGAATGAAGCAGTGAAGACATCTGGGTCTGAAGATTTTTTTTCCTTAGGAGTTTTAAAATATGAATTCAATTTCCTTAATGGTCACAGGGCTATTCAAGCTATTCAAATTATAGTTGATCCTTGAATAACATGGGTTTGACCTGCATGGGTCCACTTCTGTGCAGATTTGTCATACATACAATACAGTACTATAAATTTATTTTCTCTTCCTTATGATTTTTTAAATATTTTTTCTCTAGCTTTACTTTATTGTAAGAACAGACTATATAATACATATAACATTCAATATAGGTGTTAATTGACTGTTTATGTTATCAATAAGGTTTCTGGTCAACAGTAGGCTATTAGTAGTTAAGTTTTTGAGAATTCAGAAGTTAATCATGGGTTTTTGACTGTATGGGGGGATTGGTACCCCTAGCCCTGTATTGTTCAAGAATCAACTGTATACATTTTGTATTGGCTGAGTTATGGTAGTTTGTATTTTATTTTATTTATTTTTAAATTTAATTTAATTTTATTATGTTAGTCACCATACAGTACATCATTACTTTTTGATGTAGTGATCCACGATTCATTGTTTTCGTATAACACCCAGTGCTCCATGCAGTACGTGCCCTCCTTAGTACCCATCACCAGGCTATGGAACTGGTCAATTTCATGTGTTTCATCTATTTATTTGCATAGAGCTTTTGAAATATTCCTTTAATGTCCTTTTAATGAATGTGAATATCCTGTTTCATGCCTGATATTGATAAATTGTGTCTTATCTGTTTTTTCCTTTGTTAGTCTTGGTAGAAATTAGTTCTGTTTTTTAAAAAAAGATTTTATTTATTTGACAGAGAGAGAACACAAGCAGGGGGAGTGGCAGAGGGAGAGGGAGAAGCAGACTCCCTGCTAAGCAGGGAGCCTGACTTGGGGCTTCATCCCAGGACCCTGGGATCATGACCTGAGCTGAAGGCAGACACTTAACTGACTGAGCCACCCAGGCACCCCTAGTCAGTTATACTGATCTTTCCAAAGACCAGCTTTATATTTCCTCTGTTGTTTTTCTTGTTTTAAATTTTGTTGATTTCTCCTCTTTTTGTTCTTTCTGCTTGCTTTGGTTTTATTTTGCTCTTCTAATTTCTTAAGAGAGAGCTTAGATTATTGATTTGCAATTTCCCTTTTTATTTTATTTTTAAAGTTTAAAAAAAATTTTATTTTTTTTAAGTAGGCTCCATGCCCAACATGGGGCTTGAACTCACAACCCTAAGATCAAGAGTCGCATGCTCTATTGACTGAGCCAGGTGGCCCATGCAGTTTTCCTTTTTAATAACATACGCATCTGTCTTTCTCTGACTGGCTTATTTCACTTAAGCATAATACACTCTAGTTCCATCCATGTTGTTGCAAATGGCAAGATTTCATTCTTTTTGATGGCTGAGTAACATACCATTATATATATACATACACCACATTTTTTTTTGAAGATTTTATTAGAGAATGTGCGTGCATGCATACGAGGGGGGGAAGGAAAGGGACATTTGGGAAGGGGAGGGACAAGCAGACTCCATATTGAGTATGGAGGATGATGCAGGGCTTCATCTCACGACCCTAAGATTATGACCTGAGCCAAAACCAAGAGTCGGATGCTTAAGCTTAACCAGCTGAGCTACCCAGGTGCCCTCACATCTTTATCTGTTTCTAGCTGGTGAACATTTGGGCTCTTTCCCTAATTTGGCTATTGTTCATAATGCTGCATAAACATTAGGGTGTATGTATCCCTTTGAATCAGTAGTTTTGTATCCTTTGGGTAATTACCTAGTTAGTGCAACTACTGGATGGTAGGGTAGTTCTGTTTTTAACTTTTTGAGGAACTTCCATACTGTTTTGCAGAGTGGCTGCACCAGTTTGCATTCCCAACAACAGTGTAAGAGGATTCCCCTTTCTCTATATCCATGCCAACATCTGTTGTTTTCTGTGTTGTTAATTTTAGCCATTCTGACTCATATGTGGAATTTAAGAAACAAAACTGATGAACATAGGATAAAGGAAAAAAAAAGAGAGGGAGGCAAACCATAAGAGACTTGTAACTATAGAGAACAAACTGAGGGTTGATGAGGGGAGGTAGGCAGGGGATGGGCTAAATGGTTGATGGGTATCAAGGAGGGGTGATGAGCACTGGGTGTTATGTGTAAGTGAGGAATCACTAAATTATTCTCCTGAAACCAATATTACACTATATGTTAACTAACTAGAATTTAAATGAAAACTTGAAACAATAAAAAATAATATATGCATTTAATGCCAGTAATTTCCCTTTCAGCATTTCTTTGCCTGTGTCCTCGAGTTTTGATATATTGTATTGTCATTTTAATTCAGTTCAGTGTAATTTTTTTATTTACTCTAAAAAGTCCTCTTTGTTGCATGGATTATTTAGAAATATGTTGTTTTATATCCAAGCATTTGCAGATTTTTCTTACGTTATTTTTGTGTGATTGAGTTCCAGTTCGATTTCACTGTGGTTAAGAAAACATTCTGTTTATGATTTTGATTGTTTTAAATTTGACATTTGTGGTTTTGCCCAGGATATGATTTATCTTGGTATATGTCCTGTGGGCCCTTGAAAAGAATGTGTATCTTCTTTTGTTGAGTGCAGTGTTCTGTATTCACAGAACTAGATCACTAGATCCTATTGGTGGATGGTGGTGTTGAGTTCTTTATCATTGCTCTTTTTCTGTTTAGTTGTTCTGTAAGTCTCTAATTGTGAATTTATTTTTATTTGTCTATTTTTATTTCTGTGAGTTTCACTTCAACATATTCTGTTGTTTAGTGCATATACATTTATGATTGCTATGTTTTCTTGGTGGTTGACTTTGTGTCATTATATAATGTCCCTTTTTGTATCTGATAATTTTCTTTGTTCTGGAGTCTACTTTATCTAATACTAACTCTTACTTTCTTTCCATTAATTTTTGCATAACCTGTTTTTTCACGCTTTTATTTCTTATTTGCCTATGTCGTTATTTTTGTAATGAGTTTTTTTTTTTCCAAAACAAAACAAAACTTTATTTACAATTGAAAACTTAAACAGAAAATCCTGGGTTCTTAATCTATGACATTTCCAAGGTCTCTAGATCAAAAAGGGCCAAGCAGGCAGGGAAGCAAACACAGGGGTCAGTCCGGATTATCTTACTCAAGAGCGTCACCCAGAGCAAGGGAAGGCCTGATCAGTCTTGCCCTGGACTATATCTCCCCACACTGTGAGATCACCACAGGCAGCTTGGGCTTACTGTTGGGGCCTGTGGGAACATTCTCAATCTTTTGCATCACTAGAAGTCCATCAATGATTTTTCCAAACACTATGTGCTTGGCACTATGTGCCAATCACATTTAGAACAGGTGATGAAGAACTGGCAGCCATTTGTACTGGGACCACTGTTTGCCATGGAAAGCAGGCCTGGAGCTGAGTGTCTAAGTTTAAAATTTTCATCTGCAAATGATCCCCAGTAAATACTGGCAACTTCAGTACCATCTCCATTAACAAAATCCCCACCCTGGATCATGAAATCCTTTATGACCCTGTGGAAGGTGCTCCCTTTGTATCCTGTCAGAACCCCATCTTTTCTGAATTCTCCAGTGCAGAACTGCCTAAAATTCTCTGCTGTCTTAGGCACAACATACACAAAGAACTCGATCTTCATCTGGCCCACTTCCTGGCCACCAATGCTGACATCAAAGAACACCACGGGATTGACAGGGCTTAGATCTGCCACTGCCATGGCTCCGACCCAGAAGCAGAAGCTGTAACGAGTTTTTTTTTTAAAGATTTATTTATTTGAGAGAGAGTGTGAATGCAGAGGGGAGGTGCAGAGGGAGAGAGAGAGAATTTCAAGCAGACTCCCTGCTAAGCGTGGAGCCTGACACTAAGATCATGACCTGAACCAAATCAAGAATCGGACACTTAACCGACTGAGCCACCCAGGCACCCCTCCGTGTTGACTTTTAGTACATTCATAGTGCTTTACAACCATTACCACTATCCAATTCCAAAATCTTTTCATCACCCCAAACATGAAACCTTACACCTATTCCCCTATCCCCCAGCCCTTGACAACTACTGTCTGTGTGGATTTGCCTATTCTGGATATTTCATATAAGTGAAATCACGTAATATGTGAGCTTTTGTGACTGTCTTCTTTTACTCAGTATAATGTTTTCAAGATTCATTTTTGATGTGGCATGTATCAGTACTTAACTGCTTTTCTGGCTGAATTGAATGGACATACCACAGACATACCACATATGTTTGTCCACTTGTCAGTTGATGGAGATGTGAGTTTTTTCCACCTTTGGCCATTGTGAGTAGTGATGCTGGTTCTCTCTGATTTTAGTGAAAAATTCACTGTCATTTAAATTTTTTTTTTTCACTAGAGGTAAGGTATTGTTTTCTCTTGTTACACTACTTTTAAGATTTTTTTTTTTTTTTGCCTGTAGTATTTAGAAATGTAACTGTGTTGTGTCTTGATATGTATTTGTTTTGGATTATCCTGTTTGGGGTTTGCTTAGCTTCTTCAGTATGTTGGCTTGTCTTTTGCCAAATTTGGGAAGTTTTCTGTCATTTTTTTAATTTTAAATTTTATTAGACTTTATTTTTTAAGAACACTTTTAGGTTTACAGAAAAGTTGTACAAAAAGTACAAGGAGCCTCTCCCAGTTTCTTCTCCTATTCACATTCTACATTAGTGTGGTATGTTTGTTATATTGGTGAACCAATATTTATGTACTATTAATATTATTTATAGTTTACATTAGGGTACACTCTTTGTGTCGTATAGTTTTATGGTTTTGACAAATGCATAATGTTATGTATCTATCATTGCAGTGTCAAGAATAATTTCATTGCCCTAAAAATACCCCATTCTCCACCTATTTATTCCTTTCCTCATTCTCTTAGACTCTTGGCAACCACTGATCTTTTTACTGCCTCTTAAAGAATGCCATTTAGTTGCGATCATATAGATTATAGCCTTTTCAGATTGGCTTCTTTCACTCAGCAACATGCAGTTAAGATTCCTCCATGTCTTTTCGTGGCTTGATGGCTCATTTCTTTTTTTTTTTTAAGATTTTATTTTTTTTAAAGTAATCTCTGTACCCATGTGGAGCTTGAACCCACAGCCCTGAGATCAAGAGTCACACACTCTACCGAGGGAGCCAGCCAGGCACCCTGGCAGCTCATTTCTTTTTATTCCTGAATAATATTCTATTGTCTGGATGGACTAAAGGTTGTTTATTCATTCATCTACTGAGGGACATCTTGGTTGCTTCCAAGTTTTGGCATTTACAGATAAAGCAATTATAAAAACATTTGTGTGCAGGTTTTGTGTGGACATAAGTTTTCAGCTCACTTGGTAATTACCAAGGAGTGCAATTGCTAGGTTGTATGGTAAGAGTATGTTAGTTTTATAAGAAACTGCCAGACTCTCTTCCAATGTGGCTGTACCATTTTGCATTCTCACCAGTAATGGATGAGAGTTCTGTTGCTCCATATTCTCACTAGGATTTATCCTATTAATGTACATTCTAAGCCTTGCCATTGCGTTTTTCTTCTCTCCTCCCAGGACTTGATGACAAAAATGTTAGATATTTTGTTGTTGTTGCCATAGTCATATAGGCCCCTGAGTCTCTATTCATTTTTTTTCAGTCTATTTTCTCTTTATTGTTTAGTGTCTCAACACTTCTGACGTAAAAAATGTGGAGTTTTCCACACCAACAACCGATTCTACAACTGTCTGGATACCCACTGTTAGACCTCATATGTTAAGGGCTCAGTCCCACAAGACCACCTTCACTTCAGATGCCAGTCTCAAGTCCTGGACTTCTTATACTTCTGATCAACCAGTTATAAATTGAGGGTTCCCATGTCCACTTCTCATGTTTGATAATTTGCTAGAACAGCTCACAGAACTCAGGAAAACAACTTAATTACTATTACCAGTTTATCATAAAGGATCCAACTTAGGAACAGCCAAATAGAAAAGATGCTTAGGGCAAGGTATATGGACCAGGACATGGAGTTTCTATGGCCCTTTTTGGCATTTCAACCTCATAGCAACTTCGTGTTCATTACCCTGGAAGCTCTCCAAACCCCATTGTTTGTTTTTATGGGAGTTACATTATGAAGGCATGATTTATTAAATCATTGGCCCTTGGTGATTAACTCATTCTCTAGCCCTTCTCCCCTCCCTGGGGTTGGAGAGTGGAGCTGAAAGTTCCAACCCTCTAATCACATGGTTCTCCTGGCATTTCCCATTCTGAAGCTGTCTGGGGGTACACCAAGGGTCAATTCATTAGCATAAACCCCAGTACAGTTGAAAGTGGCTTATCATGAATAACAAAGTTGATGGTTTTCCTATTCTTCTTATCCAGAAATCCCAAGAGTTTTAGAAACTCCTGTGTCAGGGATTTGGGGATGAAGAAATATATATTACTGTATCACAATATTACAGTCAGTGTGTGTCATTTAAAATTTTTCTGATTTATGGCTTACTGCTTCTTTCCTCTGTCCCCTCCATTCTACTGTTGACCCCATCCAGCATCTTCTGTTTCTTTGTTGAAACATTTTGTTTCTTTGCTGAGACTCTCTTTTCTTTATCTTGTTTCACACACATTTGTAATTACTCACTGAAACATTTTTATGATGGCTCCTTTAAAATATGTCAGATAATTCTAACATCTTTATTTTCTTGGTGTTGGCATGTATTGTTTTTTTTTCCCATTCAATTTAATATCTTCCTGGTTCTTGGTATGACAAGACCTCGACCTTTGGGTATTATGTTACGAGATACTGCTTTTATTTAAACCTTTTGTTTTATCTGGCTTTTGTGACAGTGCTGCTGTAGGGGAAGGACAGGATTTGCCTCATTACTGTCAAGTGGGGAATGAGGCCCATGTTTCCCACTCAGCCTCTGTTGACACTGAATGGTGCAGGCTCCTTGTTCCTGTTGAATAGGTGTAGGAATTCTAGCTTTCTAGTAGTCTTCCACTGATTATTCACTGGCTGGAAAGCATTGTAGAGCCTTCTGCTGTTCCCCATGTGGCCTTTGATACCACCAGGAGGAGGGTGGTGGCCTTGTTACTGCTGAACAATGGTGAAAGCCCCCACTCTCTCTTAGGCCTCTTCAGACACCATAGGGGAGTGATGGAGTTGTCTCATTAATGCTGGTTAGGGGTAGAAGTTTAGGTAGTCTCCACTGCCACTCAGTGGTGGTGGTTTGTTATTGCCCACTTGGGTAGAAAGTCTTGACTCCCAAGTTGGCCTTTTCATCCACTATACCAGTACAAGTTTTGAATGTGTTAATTATAGTCCAATGAAGATGAAAATCCAATCTCTCCAGTTAGCCTTGCTTGTGTGGGTGAGAGTTGGACCATAGCTTTTTTTTCCTTTCTTTTTTGGTGATGTTTGGAAGCAATATAGTGGTTATTACTAAGGTGTTTTCTTTGTTGACAGGCTGACTCTTTCCTGGTTCTTAAGCTAGAGAGAACAGTCTTTTTTTGTCTGTGCTTTTTGGTGTTTCTTGGTTTCTAGCCTTTTCAGCTTCAAATAGTAGATGTATAAGGTAAAAGAAAATCTAGGGAATTCACCACTGTGTTCTTTCTTGCATCTCAGGGTCCCTAGTGGTCTGCCTTTTTCTCTCTACCTTTCAGAATCTTCCTATTTTTAAAAAATATATTTATTTCTAGAGTTTTTTTTATATATGATATATATCTACGCTTTATGTATGATGATGTGTGTGTGAAATATATATGTATATATATATACACTTATGTATATATTACATATATGTCCACAGTTTTTCGTTGTACTTAGCAGAAAGAATAGTGAAAAGTATGTCTCATTCATCTTCCTGGAAGCATAAGCTAATCGTATGCCTTTTTAACTCTTTACTATTCTTCCTTTATAGATAATGGATTGTCATCATTTAGTTTTGACTGCATGCAGTTGTGTGTTTTATTCTATTTTAAGTCCATATTTTCCTGTATTAGGATTCCCCATTGGAATAGGTTATCTTTTATTATGGGCCAATATATAAAATGTATTACTGATATACTTGATGTCAGCATCATGGTGCCATAAGATGTCCCTAGTTTTTGTTCTCACTCTCAAAAACAAATATTCTGTATCCATCCACAAACAAAAGTGTTTTGGGGGACCTGTAGCATTCTGCATCATATAACAAGGGTCCCAGGAGAAGTCTCATCTACCTGTGCATTGGGTAATAGGCAGACGGATCTCAGTCCCAGCTGTGTACCCTGAAGTGACCCTTTTGTCATTTTGGAGCTTCTGAAGACAACCATACTTGGATGAGAGAACCTTTGTGGATGTCTAGGTTTCTGTAAGTGAAGACCCAGCACTTTGTTGGAGCAGAAAGTAAGAGTTTGGATACATTGGAGTGGGTAATAGGAACAATTTCACTTTACCTGCATCAACTTTACCAGAGGGTAGCATTGATAAAGGCCAGAGGAAATCTTTTTAGGCCCGTAATTTCTCCTGTGAGGGCAAGAGAGAGCATGTGAGTGAGCATCCAGCTTCTCCAGCTCTGCAGATGCTGCCAGAGAGGCTCATTTCTGTCTTGCCCTCTCCAGAGTACTAAATTGGGAGTTCCATGACTGAGAGGTAGAAAGAGTTTGGGAAAATGGCACATAGGATTTTTTGGTGGCAATAAAGAGACACAGAACCTACTGTACAGCAGACTCTATTAAGAAGCCCACCCATTAACTGCTGGGAAAGCCCCACCCATGGATTCCCCCACTGGCCTATTAGCATCCCAGTTTTGTGTGCCTCACACTACTCCCTACCCCCCATGCTGTAGCTGGCTCACTGTGCATACCCATTAAGGTGGTGGCAAGAGCAAGCTTTGGAAGACTGTTCATGAATACACATGGAAAACAGGCAGAATCTGCAGTCCAGAGACCACAAACTTGAGTTATAGTGCTACCTTTGGGAAGACACAAGAGAGGCTGTCAGCACTAGCCTGGTGCATTGTAGAATCAATAGAAGGCATTCATGCTGAAGAATTCTGCCACAAAAGTGAGCAAGAAACATGGAGCAGGTTCATGGAAGGTTGAGAAATTTGCAGAATCTCTAAGAGGAACATGGAAGGTATTTCTACCTTGATGGCAATTAGTAAAGACTGGAGGAGGAGGTGACTGCTACTTCAAATGTGAAGACCATAACACAAGACTCCAAGAAACATGAAAAACCAAGGAAGCTAATTGAATTTAAATAAAAAAAGAAAAAGAAAAAGCAAGAAAACATATGACACCAAAGGACCACAATAATCTTCTAGTAACTGAATCCAAAGACATGGAGATCTACAATTTATCTGATAAAGAATTCAAAAAAGCTGTTTTAAGGAAATTTAATGAGCTGAAAAGAAAATACTGAAAGACAGTTCAGTGAAATGAGGAAAACAGTACATTAACAATATTAAAAAATTTATCAAAGAGTTAGAAATAATGAAAAAGGACCAAACAAATTCTGGAGTTGAATCATTCAATGAATGAAATGGAAAAAAAAAATGCAGTAGAGCACATCAACAATAGGCTTGATCAAGCAGAAGAAAGAATCAGTGAAATCAAAGACAGGAACTTTGAAATTTTACAGTCAGAGGAAACCTGACTGGAAAAGAAGAAAAAAATGAGGAAGAGTGAAGAAAGCCTTCATGATAGGTGGACCAGTTTGTGAATCATTGGAGTTCTAAAAGGAGAAGATAGGGAAAAAGGGGCAGGAAGCCTATTTAAAGAAATAACAGCTAAGAACTTTCCAAGTCTAGGGAGAAATTTGGACATCCAAGTTCATAGTGTTCATAGGTCACCAGACAAACTGAACATGAAGAGATCCCTTCAAGACACATTATAATAAAATTGTCAAAGTCACAGACAAGGAAAGATTTTAAAAGCAGCAAGAGAATCAAAGTTTGTAACTTACAAGGTAGCCCCCCTCCTCCATTAGACTGTCAGTGTATTTCTCAGCAAAAATATTATAGGTCATAAAAGAGTAGGATAATATATTCCAAGTGGTGAAAGGAAAAAAAACCCCACCAACCAAAAATACTTTACCTAGCAGAGCTGTTCTTCAGAAATGAAGGAGAGATATAAACTTTCCCAGCTAAATAAAAGCTGAGGGAATTTACCTCTAGACCTGCCTTACAAAATGCTAAAAGGAGTTCTTCAAACTGAAATGAAAGGACACTAATTAGGAACATGAAAATATAAAACACACTGATAAAGGTAATTGTATAGTCAGATTTAGAATACTCTAATACTACAATATGATGGTATATTAACTCTAGTATTAAAAGATGAGAGTATTAAAAATAGCTATAATAACTAAAATATAAAATACAAATACGGGTAAATTGTGACATCAAAAACAAAGCAGGGGAGAGTAAAAGGGTAGAGTTTTTGTATGTGATCAAAGTTAAGTTGTTATCAGTATAAAATAAACTGTTATAAGATGTGTTATGTAAAACCATGGTAACCACAAAGCAAAAATCTACAGCAGAATCATGGAAGATGAAAGATACTGGAATCAAAGCATACCACTGGAAAATCATCAGTTCACAAAGGAAGGCAGCAAGAGATGAAAGGAACAAGGCAAGTATAAAAGAACTGGAAACAGTAAGATAGCATTAGTAAGTTTTTTTTTTTTTAAAGATTTTATTTATTTGAGAGAGAGAACATGAGAAGGGGGGAGGGTCAGAGGGAGAAGCAGACTCCCTGCTGAGCGGGGAGCCTGATGCGGGGCTCGATCCCGGGACTCCAGGATCATGGCCTGGGCCGAAGGCAGTCGCTTAACCAACTGAGTCACCCAGGCACCCCAACATTAGTAAGTCTTTACCTATCAGTCATTACTTTAAATGTGAATGGATTGAATTTTCTAATCAACAGGCCTAATGTGGCTGGATTGGTTAAAAAACAAGGCTCAACTAATTGCATGCCACCCATAAGAGACTTACTCCAGTTTTAAGGGTACATGTAGGTTGAAAGTAAAGGGATAGAAAAAAATATTTCATGCAAGTGGAAACCAAAGGAGAGCACAAGTAGCTATACTTACACTGGGTAAAATAGGCTTTAAGACAAAAACCATAACTAGAGATGAAGAAGGTCATTTATATAATGATAAAGGGATCAACTCATCCAGAAGATCTAACAGTCATTCATAAAGGTGCATCAGAAACTGATATATTAATATATAATAGATATATTAAACACAGGTTTGAAGGGAGAATTAGATAATACACCAGTAGTGGGAGACTTCAGTAGATAATCTGGAGAGAAAACAAAGGAACATTGGACTTGAACTGTACTTTAGACCAATGAACCTCGCAGACATAGATAGAACATTTTTATCTGGAGAGAAAATCAACAAAGAAGCATTGGACTTGAACTGTACTTTAGACCAAATGAACCTCACAGACATAGAACATTTTATCCACCAGCAGCAGGATATACATTCTTCTCAACTGAAGGTGGAACCTTCTTCAGAATAGATCCTATGACAGGTCACATAGCAAGGCTTAGGAAATTTAAGAAGATTGAAATTATACCATGTATCTTTTCAGACTACAGTGTATGAAAGTAGAAATCAATAATGGGAAGAAAACTGGAAAATTCACAAATATGTGCAGTAAGTTAACACAGTTCTGAACAACCAGTGAGTCTTAAAAAAATCACAAAGGAAATAAAAAAATACGCCTACAATATGAAAAAAGTAAGATGTCAAATAAACAACCTAACTTTACATCTCAAGGAACTAGAAAAAGAAGAAAAAACTATGCTCAAATTTAGCAGAAGGAAATAATGAAGATCAGAGTGGAAAAAGTGAAATAGAGACCAGAAGACTATGAGAAGATAACGAAACTAAGAACTGGTTTTTTTTCTAAAGATAAACAAAATTGACAAACCCTTAGCTAGATGAAAGGAAAAAAAGAAAAGACTCAAATAAAATGAGACATGAAATAGGAAACATTAAAAATGATATCACAGAAATAGAAAGGATTATAAGATAATGTTATGAACAATTAATGCCAACAAATTGGATAACCTAGGGGAAATGGATGAATTCCTAGAAACACATAACCTACCAAGGATAAATCAGGAAAAAATAAAATGTTAATTATCCAAATAGTGAGTAAGGAGATGGCATGAGCAACCAAAATCTTCTAACAAAGAAAAGTCCAGGACCTGAAGACTTTACTGGTGAATTCTACCAAACTTTAAAAAGTCAGTACCACAGCAGCTCCTTTCAAGATACATCTCCAAAAGCTAGTGAAACAAAATGAACTTTTGGGACTTCATCAAGATAAAAAGCTTCTGCACAGCAAAAGAAACAGTCAACAAAACAAAGAGACAACCCACAGAATGGGAGAAGATATTTGCAAATGACAGTACAGACAAAGGGCTGGTATCCAAGATCTATAAAGAACTTCTCAAACTCAACACCCAAAAAACAAATAATCATGTCAAAAATGGGCAGAAGACATGAACAGACACTTCTCTGAAGAAGACATACAAATGGCTAACAGGACACATGAAAAAATGTTCATCATCATTAGCCATCAGGGAAATTCAAATCAAAACCACATTGAGATACCACCTTACACCAGTTAGAATGGCAAAAATTGACAAGACAAGAAACAACAAATGTTGGAGAGGTTGTGGAGAAAGGGGAACCCTCTTACCTTGTTGGTGGAAATGCAAGTTGGTACAGCCACTTTGGAAAACAGTGTGGAGGTCCTGAAAAAATTAAAAATAGAGCTACCCTATGACCCAGCAATTGCACTCCTGGGTATTTACCCAAGGACACAGATGTAGTGAAAAGAAGGGCCATATGCATCCCAATGTTCATAGCAGCAATGTCCACAATAGCCAAACTGTGGAAAGAGCCGAGATGCCCTTCAACCGACGAATGGATAAAGAAGATGTGGTCCATATATACAATGGAATATTACTCAGCCATCAGAAAGGATGAATACCCAACTTTTGCATCGACATGGATGGGCCTGGAGGAGATTATGCTAAGTGAAATAAGTCAAGCAGAGAAAGTCAGTTATCATATGGTTTCGCTTATTTGTGGAACATAAGGAATAGCACGGAGGACATTAGGAGAAGGAAGGGAAAAATGAAGGGGGGGAATCGGAGGGAGAGATGAACCATGAGAGACTATGGACTCTGAGAAACTGAGGGTTTTAGAGGAGAGGGGGATCAGGGGAAGGGTTAGCCCAGTGATGGGTATCAAGGAGGGCACGTACTACATGGAGCACTGGGTATTATACGAAAACAATGAATCGTGGATCACCACATCAAAAACTAATGGTGGTGACTAACATAACATAAAATTAAATTAAAAAAAAGTCAGTACCAGTTCTCAGACTCTTCCAGAAAATTGAAGAGGAGGGAACACTTCCAGACTCATTTAATGATGTTGGTAATACCCTGATACCCAAGCCAGATAAGGACACTAAAGGAAAAGAAAACCAAAGGCAATATCTCTGATGAATACAGATGTAAAAATTCTCAACAAAATATTAGCAACCCAAGTTTAACAGCACTTTTAAAGGATCATATGCCATGATTAAGTGGAGTTGATCCAAGGGACGAAAGGACGGTTCAACATTGTCAAACTAATAAATTTAATACACCTCATTGATAGAGTGAAAGACAAAAATCGTATAATCATTTCAGTAGATGCAGAAAAAGCATTTGACAAAATGTAACATCCTTTCATGAATAAAACTTAGCAAATTGGGTTTAGAAGTAACATACCTCAACATAATAAAGGCCATGATATGACAAGCCCCACAGCTAACATCATACTCAATGGTAAAAGGCTGAAAGCTTTTTCTCTAAGATGAGCAGCAAGACAAGGGTGCTCACTCTCACCACTTCTATTAAACAGAATACTGGAAGTCCTAGCCAGAACAAGCAGGTAAGACAAGGAAACAAAAGGTATCCAAATAAGAAAGGAAGAAGTAAAATTGTATGTGCTTGCAGATGGTATGATATATGTAGAAAATCCTAAAGACTCCACCAAAAAGCTGTTAAAACTAATGAAAAATTCAGTAAAGTTGCAGGATACAAAATTAACACAAAGAATTTAGTTGTGTTTCTGTTCACTAACAGTGAAATATCTGAAAAAAGAAAGGCAACAGTCTATTCAAAATAGCATTGAAAGCAAGCAGAAACTTAGGAATAAACTTAAGCAAGGAGGTAAAAAGATCTACACACTGAAAACTGTAAAATGCATTACTGTAGTCCAGCTGCTGATGGTCTTGTCTGGTATAGATTTATTATTAGCAGTGTGGAGGCCAGAAAGTATAAAAAAATTTAGGCCATTTGTGCTTTATTTGAAGGGAGTTTCAAAACATCAGGAAAATGAATGAAGCACTGATTGGAAAACTTAATTGTTTTTAAAAACAATTCATTTTTTATCCCTTAGGAATCGAAATCAAATTATGACAAATATCAAAATGGAAACTCTAATGAAAGAGTAAAAGAAGAAATGTTTATAGAAACTTCCAAATTGATTCATTCTTGTGAATATAAATGTGAGCCAGAGTCTGAGAATTGTTTCTCCAGCTCAGAACTGGATAACATAGGTGATACTAGCTGGTTAGGTGACATTGTTGGTTTTATAGATGCATGCCAAGCTCTGTACATAAGTCTATATCCTGAGAGTGATTAGATGGAATATTTCCAATCTGTAACTTAAAAAATCTTTTTGATAGTTGCTTAAGATCACAGTTTTCCCCTGAGGATAGACTCTGAGTGCAAATGACAATGAAATTCCTATCTAATGTATGTAGTTTGTGTAACTTTGCATTCTTAATATGCAAAGTGGTTGCTACATTAAGATATCAACTGTATTGGGTTTTTTAAAAGATTTTATTTATTTGAGAGAGAGAGAGAGAGCATAAGCAGGGGAGCGGCAGGCAGAGGGTGAGGGAGAAACAGGCTTCCTGTTCAGCAGGGAGCCAGATGTGGGGCTCTATCCCAGGACCCGGGGTCATGACCTGAGCCGAAGGCAGACACTTAACTGACTGAGCCACACAGGTGCCCCTATCTACTGTATTGTTGATAGAGTATTTCCATCCTGAAATCTGGCTTCTATTTTAGCATATATGAGATGTTAATCACAAATTTCCTTTTCTAATGGGAAATCTTTTCTCTTTTACAGGGGATCTTTCCTGCAAATTACATTCACTTGAAAAAGGCAATTGTCAGTAATAGGGGGTGAGTAGTTGGTCTTACTATATTTATAATTTTTATAGGTTGCAGAGGAAGGATTTTTTCTTTTTGGCTTGTAGTATAAAATATGCTATTAATATGTTTTCCTGCCAAAAATAAATTTGCTTTATCAGTTTATCATATATCATATATAATTCTGAGGATACAACTATTTCTTAAAATACTGACAACTTAAATCAGTTTTCTCGTATACTGGAAAGGTAACCTGGTTTGAATTTTATAAAAACAATTATGCATGCTGCATGGTTTTTACAGTTATTTACATTTTGAGAATAGTTTCTGATAGGATAACAAGTGCAATCTCTGATAGAAAAGAGACAAGACGTAAATATATCAAAATGTTAACATTTGTTATTTTTGCATATTCAGATTATGAGTGATTTTTAGAAATTCTTTACTGTCATGCCCTAATTTTAAAAGTAATACATATATATTATTAGAAAATTGTGATTTTATTTTTCAAAATTTATCATTTTAAAATATAAAATACTATATGATAGCTTTTGGTACTAGAAATAATGTTTTTGAGCAGAGATTGAGAAAGCATCAGAGTTTAGTTAGGGTTGAGTCAGGAAAAGAGAAACTTATGAGTCACTTTATAAGCTAGAATTTAATGTAGGGAATTGTTTACACACATTTGGAAAAATGACAGAAAAAAAAGAGGATATACCAGTATAACCCAAAATAATAACTGCAGAAAGAAATCTATACTGTAATGGCTGGGGAAACAAAAGATAATGGGTTGGGGATACCAGAACTCGGGAACTTGGAAGATGGATCTTGAGACGCTGGAGATCAAATTCTGAGGAGACGACATCACATGGCTGCTGCTGGTATGTATGAAGAAGGGCAGTGAGGCTGTTTCTGGGAATGCCAAAAGCAACTGGAGGCTGGAACCAATTTTTCTTTGGTGGAACGGTTTACAGGAACAGCAGGAAACACTTTTTATTTCCTTTTCCCCAGTATTTTCTAGTGCCCCCCACCACACAAAGGGGCTTGTGAGGCAAAGTTGGCAAATCCCAGCCTCAGAGTTGGTGCTTAGAAGGGTGGATTTACAGATGAGAGGTATTAGTAAATTCTAAGATAAAATTTGTTACTGAGGCATAGTAAGATTATAACTAAGAAGATTCTGATATGAATGCATGACCAGCATATTTTTTATTGTTTCCCTTCTTCTTTTATAAAATACCAGACACAAGGATATAGAGACAGGAAACTTGAAAATCCTTTTAGTGAACCTTTGCAACATATAATCTACTACCTCAAATTTATAGGTAAGGACTAGCCAAAAACAACAAGATTGGCTAGAAGTTGTGTGGAAAAAGGAAAAGGGAGTGTCTAGACCAGGATCAGGAAGGCATATATTTCTGAAAGTACTAATAAAATACATTTTCTGAATGTGAATGGCTTACCTCTAAACATAAAAATAATACCCCTAATTTATAACACTTAGTTTAACAATGGGACTGATGAGAACTGAAATGTGGCAGAAACTACATGGAGGTGAGATGAGAAAAGGAGATAGAATATTTAGGGATCAAGAAATAGAGTGCCTCAGAAAATGCCAGCAAAATCATATATTTCTGATAACAAGGGACTCATCTTAAATCCAGGAGCAATGTTCCCATTTATAATAGTTGTAAAGTAAATTGGGGACCACTTTGCTAGCAGAAAAATCCATACCTAGATTCAGTTTGTTTCAGGAAGGCAAAGGAGATACAGCTTAAAGAATTATACAGAGCAGCCATATTTGTTGGAAACACTCTTTCTCCAAGGAAGCAGAGAAACCGTCTTTTGGATGTACATCTTAGAAAGCTACAAGGAATCAATTTAGTATACAAACCTCCAGCAGTTTGATGGTCCAGAATAATATTTCTAAAATCTTAAGAAAGTATTTTAGAAAAACTGTTTTCAAGTGTTGAAGAGCAGTCAATGTAGGAGGATGTTTTTTCCCCAAGTTTTTACTTAAATTCCAGTTAATGTACAGTGTAATATTAGTTTCAGGTGCACAATTTAGTGACTCAACACTTCCATACAACACCCAGTGCTTACCGCAAGGTGCACTCATTAATCCCCATCATCTATTTCACCCACCTTTCCACCCCTACCCTACCCTCAGCAATCAGTTTGTTCTCTATAGTTAAGAGTCTGTTTCTTGGTTTGCCTCTCTCTCTCTCTCTCTCTCTCTCTCTTTTTCTCTCTTTCTCTCTCTGTCTTCAGATGTAGGGAGGATCTTGAGGAACTTTGATTTTTAAAGGAAGGGGGGAATGCATGTGGGAACTTTGGCTTTTTTTCCCACAGAGCATTTTTCAGTTTGCTGTGATGTGGTGCAGCAAGCAGATCCCAAACAGAAAGTGGTAGTCTTTCAGGGATGAGGAAACAGACATTGGAGTTTGGAACTCTTGGGAAGACTAATAAGAAGTAAGAGATTAAAACCCAGAGAGTAGAGAACCTCAGAAAATGAACCTTAATCTGCTTACAAATTTCCCCTAAGTAATTGAATGAGTTTTAGCTTCTTTTGGGCTGTGTAAGACTCAAGGAATCTTAGTAGAAGAGTACAACTAGCAAACTGAGTAGACTTTACCAGCCACCTGATATTGGTGAGAAAAATATTAGAGTTCAAGGACTGGCAAGTTATAGGGGCCTTGGTAAAATATTTGGGCCTTCTGTTGAGATCCTTAAAAGAACATACCCTATATGTAGGGCCATGCCCTTGGTTAAAGGACTAAACCAAAGGTATGTGGGCAAAAGTGAAATAGTCCATTCCTAACAAAGTATAAACCTCTGAAAACACAAGGGGTGTTAGAAGAACAAATAAAAACACTGAATACTGTCATCCAGAAATAGCAACTATAGTGGGTCAGTGTATTTCCCTATTCTTAATGCATGGTATTTTTACTCTGTTCCCTGTTAGAAGTTGATTCTCCTTTATCCTTTTCCCCCCACTCTTATAAATATTACCTTGATGATATATCTCTTTTTAGCATCTTTTTTCCTCCTTAATTTCTATGACAATTCTTGTTTCCATTCTTCCTCTTGGGCCCCACTTTGTTATTCTTCTCAGACTCCTATTCTGAGCCCTTAAATACTATTAATTTATGAGCTTTATCTCTAATCCTTTACATGCAAAGTGTGCCTCTCTTGCTCAGGTATAGTAAGACAGATGGTTTGACTACAGTGTGTGGAGGTGAGGTCAGTAAAAGCAGAGGAGTCCAGAGTGGCAGCAAGGTGATAAATATTGTATAGACCTTGTAGGCCATGTCAAGACTGTTATCTTTTATTGAATGAGCCAGGGAGCCATTAAAACTTTCAGAAAGAGAAGGGACATGTTTTATTTAATTTTAAAAGTGTTATTCTAGGCTCTTTGTCGAGACTAGAACTATAGTGGGGCAAGGTCAGAAGCAGGGATACTTGGTAGAATATGCCATTCACTGAAATGTGGAAGTTTGGGAAGGGATATGTTTTGGGGAGGGAATCAAACGATTCAATTTTGTACATGTTAAATTTGAAATGACTCTTAGATTCTCAAGTGGAGATGTCAAGTAATCAGTTGACTATATGAATGTGGAGTTCTGGGGAGAGTTTGGAGCTTCAGGCATAGATTTGGAAGTCATCAACATCCAAATGATATTTAAAGCTACAGAGCTGGATAAGAACAGAAAAGGAATTACTATAGATAAAGAAGAAGTGAGGTGAAGACAGAATACTGGGGAACTGTAGTGTTTAAAGATAAGATGAAGAGGAGAATCAGTGAAAAGAATCTGAAAAGTTGTAACCAGGGAGGTAGGTAGGTAATGAGAAAGTAGTATCTTGGAGACCAATCAAAGAAAATATTTAGAGGATAGACTAATCAAATATGTCTGGTGTTGTTGAAGTTGAGTAAGATTGAAGATCTTGTAGAGTGGTAAGAGTGAAAGCCTGATAAGAAGAGATTTGAGAGAGAATGAAAAAAGAGGAAGTAGATAACAGTAAAGACTCAAGTTATAGCCCTTAAACCATAACTGAATGGCAGATGGGAACATACTTAGTTTGGGGATAATTTTTCTGTGTAGTCCTTTTAAAAAAATCATCTGGGGCATCTGGGTGGCTCAGTCAGTTAAGTGTCTGACTCTTGATTTCAGCTCAGGTCATGATTTCAGGGTCGTGAGATTGAGCTCCACATTGAGCTCCTCACTCAGTGGGCAGTTTGCTTGAGACTCTCTCTCTCTGCCCCTCCCCCTTCTCACTCTCTCTCTCACATAAATAAATCTTTAAAAAAATCATCTGATTCGAAATAAGTCAGTTAGAGAAAGACAAATACCGTATGATTTCACTCATGTAGAATTTAAGAAACAAAACAGATGAACAAAGGGTAAGGGAAGGAAAAATAAAATAAAAACAGAGGGAAGCAAACCATAAGAGACTCAACTTTAGAGAACAAACTGAGAGTTGCTGGAGAGGGCGTATGTGGGTGATGGGCATTAAGGAGGGCACTTTCTGTGATGAGCACTGGTTGTTATATGTAAGTGCTGAATCACTAAATTCTACTCCTGAAACCAGTACTACACTACACTGTATGTTAACTAACTTGAATTTAAATTTAAAAAAATCATCTGATTCTTCTTATCTAATTTTTTATTTTGAAAAATTTTAAATCTATAGACAGGTTACAAGAATAATATAAGTAACACTTATATCCATTCCCCTAGATTTACCAGTTACCAACATTTTACCATATTGAGCTCATTTTCTTCCCCCAGCCCTGCTTTTAACATAAATGAAGCAGAGGAGACGAACCATGAGAAATGATGGACTCTGAAAAACAAACTGAGGGTTCTAGGGGGAGGGGCGTGGGAGGATGGGTTAGCCTGGTGATGGATATTAAAGAGGGCACGTTCTGCATGGAGCACTGGGTGTTATACACTAACAATGAATCATAGAACACTACATCAAAAACTAATGATGTAATGTATGGTAATTAACATAACAATAAAAACCCAATGATTATCAAAAGCAAAAAAAAATAAGTTTTAGACATTCTGAGACTTCACTGTTAAATATTTGAGTGTCTTCTAAGAAAAAGGACATCCTTTAACATAATCACAATATAATTATTATACTCAAGAAATTTAACATGATACAAATAGTACTTATAAAATAGCTAGTTCATATTCAAATATCCCTAATTTTCCCAAGAATGTCCCTTATAGCTGTTTTTGTCTGTTTGCTTTTTTTGGTGGGGGTATGGTCCAGGATCCAATCAAGAATTAAGTATTGTCAGGCTTCCAGTTACAGATTGAATAAATCATGGGAAATAAAGGTACAGTGTAAAGAATGTAGTCAGTGATACTGTAAAAGTGTTGTATGGTGACAGAACTTGTGGTGAACGCAGCATAATATATAGAGATGTTGAATCACTATGTTTTACACCCAAAACTAATGTAACATTCTGTGTCAACTATACTCAAATAAAAATTTTTTTTAAAAAGCTTCATTATTGTTATAGAAATGCAACAGATTTCTGTACATTGATTTTGTATCCTGCAATTTGATTGAATTCGTGTATCAGTTCTAGCAGTTTTTTTGGTGGAGTCTTGGGTTTTCTACATAGAGTATCATGTCATCTGCAAAGAGTGAAAGTTTGACTTCTTCCTTGCCAGTTTGGATGCCATTTATTTCTTTTTGTTGTCTGATTGCTGAGGCTAGAACATCTAGTACTCTGTTAAACAACAGTAGTGAGACGACATCCCTTTCATGTTCCTTACCTTAGGGGAAAAGCTCTCAGTTTTTCCCCCATTGAAGAAGATTTTAGCTGTGGGTTTTTCGTCTGTGGCCTTCATTTTGTTGAGGTATGTTCCCTCTAAACCTACTCTCTTGAGGATCTTTATCACGAATGTATGTTGTACTTCGTCAAATGCTTTTTCTGCATTTATTGAGAAGATCATGTGATTCTTATCCTTTCTTTTATTAATGTGGTGTATCACCTTGATTGATTTGCAAATATTGAACCACCTTGCAACCCAGGAATAAATCCCACTTGATTGTGGTGAATGATTTTTTAATGTACTGTTGAACGCTATTTGCTAGTATTTTGTTGAGAATTTTTACATCCATGTTCATCAGGGATGTTGGCCTCTAGTTGTCTTTTTTAATGGGGTCTTTGTCTGGTTTTGGAATCAGGGTAATGCTGGCCTCATGGAATGAGTTTGGAAGTTTTCCTTCCATTTCTATTTTTTGGAACAGTTTCAGAAGAATAGGTATTAACTCTTTTTAAGGAATAGCACAGAGGATCATAGGGAAAGGGAGGGAGAACTGAATGGGAAGAAATCAGAGAGGGAGACAAACCATGAGAGACTCTTGATTTGGGGAAAAAAACTGAGGGTTGTGGAAAGGGAGGTGGGTGGGGGGACGGAGTAACAGGGTGATGGGTATTAAGGAGGGCACGTGATGTGATGAGCACTGGGTGTTATATGCAACTAATGAATCATTGAACATTACATCAAAAACTAAATGTCTTAGCAGTCTACAGGAACAAAGCATTTCTATCAACCTAGCTTCCAGAAGGAAATGTAGATAAAATAAAATGTCCTTATAACCTGCAGCCCATTGACAGATACTTGAAGTGGGAAGAATGTAATGTTCTTCCAGGCAGCTCCCGACTACATTCATGTTAATGCCTTGCTAGAGGGAAAAACAACCTTTACTTGACAATGGCAAGGCCTCCGGTATCCTGTGAATCTTTAAAATGAAAAGCTTTTTGAAAACCTCCCTTTTCCTTACCTCCCCCACCCCATAGTATATAATCAGCCACCCTTCACAACCCTGATGCAGCAGCTCTTTCTGCCCATGGGTCCTGTCCCCATGCTTTAATAAACCACCATTTTGCACCAAACAAAAAACTAATGATGTATTATATGTTGGCTAATTGAATTTAAGTTAAAAAAATAAATGATTATAAGCTTTCAGTGTAAATAGGTTCTGTGACTAAGTGGAAATTGACAGTTGTGCTGGTTCCTTGAGAAATTGTCTTCTGGGTATAGGATTCACTTTTGTTATGGGATTGTTTCTTAGACCATTTAGGAGAGGATACTTAGGGTAAGATTATTAATAAAGCACATGTTTTACACACACACAAAAAAATGGTTGGTTGAATTCCCCTGTGAAGCCATCTGGCCCTGGACTTTTGTTTGTTGGGAGATTTTTGATTACTGATTCGATTTCTTTTCTGGTTATTGGTCTGTTCAAGTTTTGGTAGTTTATATGTTTCTAGGAATTTATCCATTTCTTCCAGAGTGTCTGATTTGTTGGCATGTAATTTTTCATAATATTTTCTTATAATTGTTTGTATTTCTGTGGTGTTGGTTGTGATTTCTCCTCTCTCACATGTGATTTTATTTATTTAGGTCCTTTCTCTTTTTGATAAGTATGTTCTTTTTTCCTTTTATGATATTTATATGGTTGAAGTGCCCATGTACTTGGTTTGCAAAATGTCCCTCAGTTTGTATTTGTCTAAATGTTTTCTCCTGGTTAGATTCAAGATTTTGGATTGCAATACTACGTGGATGGTGTTGTGAGTTAAAACATGCATATTTCTCCTGCATGTTGTACCAGTGCTTGATAAGATTAGAAAGACTGGGACTTGGGGCTCTACCTTAGTAAGTACTAGGCAGGAGCAAGGGCCTTTCAATCAGAGAACATGCATTGTGTTTCTATCATGTGCCTTCTTCATTGTATCCTGCCATACCTGTGAGAAAGATGACCCTGTGCTCTTGATGCTTCTTAAGGTTATCATCTGCTTCTTGGAAAACTTGTAGCATTTGTGCTGAAGTACTTTTTGTTTTTTATGTGGTTGACAGGGCATGAAATTACTTGACTAGGCTATCTGTGGAAATTTTCTTCTGGGGACTTTTATATTTTTCATGTTTTTCAATTAGCTTTTAAAATTTTTCTTGGAAAAAAAAAAGGGCGCCTGGGTGGCTCAGTTGGTTAAGCGACTGCCTTCGGCTCAGGTCATGATCCTGGAGTCCTGGGATCGAGTCCCGCATCGGGCTCCCTGCTGAGCAGGGAGTCTGCTTCTCCCTCTGACCCTCTTCCCTCTCGTGCTCTCTCTCATTCTCTCTCTCTCAAATAAATAAATAAAATCTTTAAAAAAAATAAAATTTTTCTTGACATCTGGGTTTTCTCATTCTTAAAATGATTCAAGTAGAGTCATCACTTTTTGTAAAGTTTCATTGAAAAAATATACATTTGTAGGGGCGCCTGGGTGGCTCAGTCGTTAAGCATATGCCTTTGGCTCAGGTCATGATCCCAGGGTCTTGGGATCGAGCCCTGCATCGGGCTCCCTGCTGGGCGGGAAAGCTTGCTCCTCCCTCTCACACTCCCCCTGCTTGTGTTCCCTGTCTTGCTGTGTCTCTCTGTCCAATAAATAAATAAAATCTTGGGGTGGCTCAGTTGGTTAAGTGACTGCCTTTGGCTCAGGTTGTGATCCCGGGGTCCTGGAATCGAGCCCTGCATCGGGCTCCCTGCTTGGCGGGAAGCCTGCTTCTCCCTCTCCCACTCCCCCTGCTTGTGTTCCCTCTCTCGCTGTCTCCCTTTCTCTCTCTGTCAAATAAATAAATAAAATCTTTAAAAAAAATTATTAAAAAATCTTTAAAAAAAAGTACATTTGTAGTAAATTTGAAGATTTCAGGGCTGATAAGAAAAAGGATATGACTATGAGATGCGAGTAACACATTATGAGCTTTATTTAGGTAGAGCTTTGACAGGTTAAGGTAAGTCCCTCACAGCTGGAGACCTCCCAGAAACAGCAGTGCAGGGCCATGCCTATAACAGGAAGAGGACACAGGAACCCTTGGGAGAGAAGGGATTTTTGTGTCTAGATTATATTATTCATCTGACCTCAATTTTTTTTTATATTGTTAGCCAACACATAGTAGTACATCATTAGTTTTTGATGTAGTGTTCAGCGATTCATTAGTTGCATATAACACTCAGTGCTCATCACAACCTGTGCTCTCCTTAATACCCATCACCCGGTTACCCCATCCCCCCGCCTCCCTTTTATAACCCTCAGTTTGTTTCCCAGGGTCCAGAGTCTCTCATGGTTTGTCTCCCTCTCTGATTTCTTCCCATTCAGTTTTCCCTCCCTTCTCCTGTGGTCCTCTGCACTATTCCTTGTGTTCCACATATGAGAGAAACCATATGATAATTGTCTTTCTCTGCTTGACTTATGAGATTATGTTCCTCATCTGAAAGATGGGAAATCTCTGGGTCAGAGAGCACCATAGAATAGCAGCAGTTTATGGTCTTCTATAGTACCAGGGTTTGTCTAACCTGTGGGTAGCAGGTATTGAGTGCAGCTTCATTAATGTAAAATGGCAGGCTCTAAATGGCTAAAAATATGCTTATTTGGGTTATATTAAAAGCAGTTGGATGTATAAAATTTTGGCACTGGTGAGCTCTGAGCTAATGGTGCTCCCTGACCGTGAAGAAGTAAATAACATAAGGCCCAATATACAGAAGGTCACTTTTGCACATTTATATAACACCATTACTTTATGAAGCACTTATATTTTTTATTTTTAAATTGAGGAAAATTAGGATCATGATTTAAATTAGGAATAGCCAACTTCTGTAGTTTTAGAAGTTGTCAGTTTTACTGATCACTAACCAAATTTCAGTTTAATTGAAAAATAATTGGATGATGGGCATTAAGGAGGGCACTTGATGAATGAGCACTGCGTGTTATATGCAACTGATGAATCACTAAATTCTACCTCTGAAACTAATAAAAAAGAAAGAAAAGAAAGAAAAATATATCTAGGGTCAAATTATAATGGACTAAATGTATTTTAGGAGGGAGGCACCAGGTATTACAGATAGATCAGTGACATACTCCTCTTACGTTCTGTTCAAGGAATTATTTGCATTTTATTATTTTTTGGATATTGCCTCTCTACTCTGATTTAATGAACCTGATTTCAAAGTGGGGTGAGTGTGTGTGGGAGGATACACATAGGAGCATACATGTGCGTTGTAAGGAACACATGGGGCGCCTGGGTGGCTCAGTCATTAAGCGTCTGCCTTCGGCTCAGGTCATGGTCCCAGGGTCCTGGGATCAAGCCCCACATTGGGCTCCCTGCTCCGCGGGAAGCCTGCTTCTCCCTCTCCCACTCCCCCTGCTTGTGTTCCCTTTCTTGCTTTGTCTCTCTGTCAAATAAATAAACAAAATCTTTAAAAATAAATAAATAAAATAAAAAAATGTTTAAAAAAAAAGAACAGCATCAATTTAAGTACTAGTTAATGTGTAACATTTCTTTTCTCTGGCACTTTTTGTTTGTTTTTGTTTTTCTTTCTTTTTTTCCTAAAGATTTTTATTTACTTGAGAGAGAGAGAGAGAGAGAGAGAGAGCACAAGGACAAGCAGGGGGAAGCAGACAAGGTGAGGGAGAAACAGGCTCCTCGCTGAGCAGGGAGCCAGATGTAGGGCTCCATCCCAGGACCTGAGATCATGACCTGAGCCAAAGGCAGATGCTTAACCAACTGAGCCACCCTAGATGTCCCCTCTCTGGCACTTTTATTTTTGTTTGTGTATTTGCTGAATTAACTTCTGTCTTCATTAGAAATGAACATCAAAACTGATTTTTAAAGAAATTCCTTCTTGCAGCAACTTCTAAATGTTCCACTTTCCCTCTTTACCAATTTTCATCAGCTTACAACTTCTTGAACTCATTACTTTGTTTTTTTCACAGCAAAATTTCTCCAGAGTGGCTGTGCAACAATGCTTATTGAATATTATTAAGTAGTATATTTGGTACATTATGTTCATTTTTACTTCTTTATGTTTTTGATTTTTAAAAACACATATATATAATTCTGTGATGAAACTTATTTATACTATTGGAGTAAAACAGGCAAAGCCTACTAACTTGCTGATAGGAAAAACCATAACTTGTGAATGTTTCCTCAATATTTAAGGTAGAGAGAAATGTATGTGTATACACATACTATAGAACTGTATTAAATTCTGAATTAAAATTCATATTTTCTTTGCTCAGATTAAGATAATTATTTAAGTCCCTATTTAAGTATCTCTTTTGTTAGTAGCATTTTGCCTTATAAATATTCAGGAGTATGAAAGTAAATTTAATGTTTGAGAAGTGCTTCAACTGAACAGATGGTTTTTGAATATTTAAGAAAGAATGTGGTGCTTGATAAGAGTCATGCATTTACCATGACTAAGTCAGTCCAGTGCAATGGATATAATGTGTTTTGGTTTCTGCAAAGCATATGACAGTCTCCCATAACATACCTATGGATATATAGGTAAGATGCTAACAAAATTAAATGAATTTTTAAAAAAGATTTTATTTATTTATTTGAGAGAGAGACAGAGATAGAGCACGAGCAGGGAGGAGAGGGAGAAGCCTCAGACTTGCTCTGCTTATAGTTGTATGGATTTCTATTGCATGTGTTCTAGGAACCTTGTCATTATCATCACCACAGCTGGTTGGGGATCTGGGGGCTTGAAATGGATAGATAGATGAGAAGAGGGGATAGGAAGGGAATCCGTAACGATGCTCACGAAAGAAATATTAGAAGAATTATTGACAATCAGCTGCCAAAGAACAATGTGAAGGACTTGAGCATCTCAAGGGCTATGGGGTAGAGTTGTGCCTTGTACAGCATTAGGCGGCTGAGACAGAGAAGGACAAGCTTATGTCCTATCTTGTCACGGCATGATATGGAATGAAAGTAGGGACTTTCTATGATTATACTTTCTTGCTTAAATTACCTCAGTGCCTTCTAACTGCTCTCCTCCTTCTACCTGTGTCTCCTTACAGTTTATTCTCAACAGAGCTGCCAGAGTAATTTTTAAAAAAATGGAAGTTAGATCATGTCACTCCTGTGTTTAAAACTTTCCAATGGCTTCACTCCTTCTACTCTCCTTGTTTCTCATTTGGCTTCAATTACATTGGCTTCCTTGCTTTTATTCAAACATATCAGCTATGCTCCTGCCTTAAGGTGTTTGTTCATGCTCTTTCCTATGCTTGGAGTACTATGCCTGACTAAAACTCTGTCACTTCCTTCAGGTCTTTCCTCAAATCTCAATGAGACATAGCCTGACTACCATATTTAATTCTGCCTCCTCCAGCCCCCTCACCATCTTAAAACTGAATGCTTCCATAGAACTGCTGCCTCTGGAAACTGACTGTAGCTGCCACCAAGTTGGTTTCTTTGTAGTCTCTGCTGTTTTGGGTAATTGGTTTCCCTTTCTAAGTCTGGTGTAGATGGAGCTCAGGTTATAAGCCTGTGCCATAGTCATAGAGAGGCTGAGAAATCAAGTATCTATTATTTTCTGCTTGTATAGTGGAAGGCAACTCTGTCTCTACATTTGGGGTTTTTATCAAACAAAGAAGGGGTTTACAATGCTGGAGCTAAGAAAAAGAAAATCACAATTTTCTATAACACTGCCATTCTTTTCTCCTGGGAATCCTGTTATGAGTAGGTTGGTATTCTTTCACTTCTCCCTCATGTCTCTTAAGTATTCATTCATACTTTGGGTTACTTTTTTGCTCTGACCTACATTCTAGAGTGATTTTTTCATCACTACCTTGCTACTAATTTTCTCTTGAGTTTTGTCCAGCATGTATCCTTTCTGTTGAGGTTTGTTTTTTCCCACTGCTATTATTTTTTGACATCGTAAGAATTGTGGTAAAATATTCATAACATAAAATTTAACATTTTAACCATTTTTAAGAGTATAATCCAGTGGCATTAAGTATATTCATAGTGTTGTGCAACCATCATGAGTATTCAACTCTGGAATTTTTCATCATCCCAAACTGAGACTTTGTACCTCTTAAACAGGTAACTCCCCATCTCCCCTTCCTTCAGCCCCTGGGAACTTTCTTCTTTCTATCTCTATGAATTTTCCTATTCTACGTACTTCATGTAAATGGAATCATGCAGTATTTGCCCTTTTGTGTCTGGCTTAGTTTACTTAGCATAGTATTTTCAAAGCTCATCCATGTTGTAGCATGTACCAAAATTTCATTTATTTTAGGGCGCCTGGGTGGCTCAGTTGGTTGAGTGTCTGCCTCTGGCTCAGGTCATGATCCCAGGGTCCTTGGGATTGAGTCTTGCATCAGGCTCCCTGCTCTGCGGGGAGCCCGCTTCTCCCTCTGCCTCTCTCTCTCTCATGAATAAATAAGTAAAATCTTTTTTAAAAATTTCATTTATTTTAAATATTGAATCATATTCCCTTATATATACATATTACATTTCATTATTCAGCCATCAATGGATACTTTGTTCATAATACTTTTCTTTTGGAAAATTTCTAGTTGGTTCTTCTGCATATTTATTGGCTCCTGTTTTATTTGTGTTTGCTTGTGTTTCATACTTTTCCTTTTTTAAATGGAAGTTACTCATTTCTCTAAACATTATAAACATATAAAAATGTTTGTCAGACTTTTATAAAATTCTGAAAAGATCTTTTAATATTATTTTTAAACCTTGACCATTATATTTACATATGTTTTAGAATTTTTGTTTTTCGAAGTGAGAGATTTTGTTTTTCTCTTCCTTCTCTTCCTCTGAGCACATCTGTCTAGTGCTTATGCAGTTACTTCTGCCTGCTCCCAAGGCCCCAGTGTAGAACCAAGTCCTACAGCAGCATTTTAGATTTCCTTAGGCAGAGCTATGCTGGGGCCAAGGCAGATCCTGACCTTAGGCTGAGTGGAGGAGGGGACTGCTTTAGGCCCAATCTGTTTAGCCCTAGAGCTTGCTAAAAGCCATAGTTCCAAGTGAGGTTCAGTAGCAGTTTTTTCTCCTTGGCCTGTGGAACAATGTGTTTGTAATAATACTGTATCTGAACTTTAGTAGGAGTTTTTAGGATATGGTGTATTATGATCCAAGAAAAATAAGTCAGTTTTAGTTTCAACTTAGATTAAATTGAGGTGAGTCCAAACCTTACAATTTTAAAATAGTAACATTGTAAATTTCCCATAGATCTCCCTATTTAAAATAGCTGAACATGTAATAGATGAAACTTTCCACTTTATTCCACACATCATTTCTTTTAATCTTTTTTTTAAATTTTATTTTATTATGTAAATCACCATACATCACATCATTAGTTTTTGATGTAGTGTTCCATGATTCATTGTTTGCGTATAACACTCAGTGCTACATTCACTACATGCCCTCTTTAATGGAGGTGATGCCCTCCAGGCTAACCCATCCCCCCAACTCCCTCCCATTTAGAACTCTCAGTTTGTTTCTCAGAGTCCATAGTCTCTCATGGTTTGTCTCCCCCTCCGATTTCCGTTCCCCTTCATTTTTCCCTTCCTGGTATCTTCTTCTTTTTTTTTTAAATATATAATGTATTATTTGTTTCAGAGGTACAGGTCTGTGATTCAACAATCTTACACAATTCACAGCACTCACCGTAGCACATACCCTCCCCAATGTCTGTCACCCAGCCACTCATCCCTCCCACCCCCCACCACTCCAGCAGCCCTCAGTTCGTTTCCTGAGATTAAGAATTCCTCATATCAGTGAGGTCATATGATACATGTCTTTCTCTGTTTGACTTATTTCGCTCAGCATAACACCCTCCAGATCCATCCATGTCGTTGCAAATGGCAAGATTTCATTCTTATAGATGGCTGCATAATATTCCATTGTATATATATACCACTTCTTCTTTATCCATTCATCTGTTGATGGACATCTTGGCTCTTTCCACAGTTTGGCTATTGTGGACATTGCTGCTATAAATATTGGGGTGCACATACCTCTTTGATTCAATACATTTATATCTGTGGGGTAAATACCCAGTAGTGCAATTGCTGGATCGTATAGTAGCTCTCTTTTCAACTTTTTGAGGAACCTCCATACAGTTTTCCAGAGTGGCTGCACCAGCTTGCATTCCCACCAACAGTGTAGGAGGGTTCCCCTTTCTCCGCCAACATCTGTCATTTCCTGACTTGCTAATTTTAGCCATTCTGACTGATGTGAGGGTGGTATCTCATTGAGGTTTTGATTGGATTTCCCTGATGCTGAGCGATGCTGAACACTTTTTCATGTGTCTGTTGGCCATTTGGATGTCTTCTTTGGAAAAATGTCTGTTCATGGATCATTTGTTCTTTGGGTGTTCAGTTTAAGAAGTTCTTTATAGATTTTGGATACTAACCCTTTATCTGATATGTCATTTGCAAATATCTTCTCCCATTCTCTCAGTTGTCTTTTGGTTTTGTTGACTCTTTCTTTTGCTGTGCAAAAGCTTTTTATCTTGATGAAGTCCCAATAGTTCATTTTTGCCCTTGCTTCCCTTGCCTTTGGCGATGTTTCTAGGAAGAAGTTGCTGCGGCTGAGGTCGAAGAGGTTGCTGCCTGTGTTCTCCTTTAGGATTTTGATGGACTCCTGTCTCACATTTAGGTCTTTCAACCATTTGGAGTCTATTTTTGTGTGTGGTGTAAGGAAATGGTCCAGTTTCATTCTTCTGCATGTGGCTGTCCAATTTTCCCAACACCATTTGTTGAAGAGACTGTCTTTTTTCCATTGGACATTCTTTCCTGCTTTGTCAAAGATTAATCGACCATAGAGTTGAGGGTCCATTTCTGGGCTGTCTATTCTGTTCCATTGATCTATGTGTCTGTTTTTGTGCCAGTACCATACTGTCTTGATGATGACAGCTTTGTAATAGAGCTGGAAGTCCAGAATTGTGATGCCGCCAGCTTTGATTTTCTTTTTCAACATTCCTCTGGCTATTCGGGGTCTCTTCTGGTTCCATACAAATTTTAGGATTATTTGCTCCATTTCTTTGAAAAAAGTGGATGGTATTTTGATGGGGATTGCACTGAATGTGTAGATTCCTCTAGGTAGCATTGACATCTTCACAGTATTTGTTCTTCCAATCCATGAGCATGGAACATTTTTCCATTTCTTTGTGTCTTCCTCAATATCTTTCATGAGTATTCTATAGTTTTCTGAGGACATATTCTTTGCCTCTTTGGTTAGATTTATTCCTAGGTATCTTATGGTTTTGGGTGTCATTGTAAATGGGATCGACTTCTTAATTTTTCTTTCTTCTGTCATGTTGTTGTATAGGAAGGCCACTGATTTCTGTGCATTGATTTTATATCCTGCCATTTTACTGAATTCCTGTATGAGTTCTAGCAGTTTTGGGGTGGAGTCTTTTGGGTTTTTCCACATAAAGTATCATATCATCTGCAAACAGTGAGAGTTTGACCTGTTCTTTGCCGATTCGGATGCCTTTTATTTCTTTTTGATGTCTGTTTGCTGTGGCTAGGACTTCAAATACTATGTTGAATAGCAGTGATGATAGTGGACATCCCTGCTGCGTTCCTGACCTTAGGGGGAAAGCTCTCAGTTTTTCCCCATTGAGAATGATATTCGTTGTGGGTCTTTCATAGATGGCTTTTATGATATTGAGATGTATACCCTCTATTCCTATAATCTGAAGAGTTTTGATCAAGAAAGGATGCTGTACTTTTTCAGATACTTTTTCTGCATCTTTTGAGAGGATCCTATGGTTCTTGTTCTTTCTTTTATTAATGTATTCTATCACATTGATGTGTGGATGGTGAACCAACCTTGCATCCCAGGGATAAATCCCACTTGGTCGTGGTGAATAATCCTTTTATTTGTTTATTTATTTATTTATTTTTTAAAAGATTTTATTTATTCATTTGAGACACAGAGATAGAGATAGAGAGAGAGAGAGCAGGAGCAGAGGGGAGAGGCAGAGGGAGAAGGAGAAGTCGGCTCCCTGCTGAGCCAGGAGCCTGATGTGGGGCTCGATCCCAGGACCCTGGGACCATGACCTGAGCCGAAGGCAGACGCTTAACCATCTGAGCCACCCAGGCGCCCCGTGAATAATCCTTTTAATGTACTTTTGGATCCTATTGGTTAGTATTTTGGTGAGAATTTTTGCATCCATGTTCATCAAGAATATTGGTCTGTAATTCTCCTTTTTGATGGGGTCTTTGGTTTAGGATCAAGGTAATGGTGGCCTCATAAAACGAGTTTGGAAGTTTTCCTTCCATTTCTGTTTTTTGGAACAGTTTCTGAAAAACAGGTATTAATTCTTCTTTAAATGTTTGGTAGAATTCCCCTGGGAAGCCGTCTGGCCCTGGGCTTTTGTTTGTTGGGAGATTTTTGATGACTGCTTCAATTTCCTTAGTGGTTATAGGTCTGTTCAGGTTTTCTATTTCTTCCTGGTTCAGTTTTGGTAGTTGATACATCTCTAGGAATGCATCCTTTTCTTCCAGGTTATCTAATTTGCTGGCATGTAGTTGCTCATAATATGTTCTTATAATTGTTTGTGTTTCTTTGGTGTTAGTTATGATCTCTCCTCTTTCGTTCATGACTTTATTTATTTGGGTCATTTCTCTTTTCTTTTTGATAAGTCTGGCCAGGGCTTTATCAAAAAATCTTACTAATTCTTTCAAAGAACCAGCTCCTAGTTTTGTTGATCTGTTCTACTGTTCTTTTGGTTTCTATTTCATTGATTTCTGCTCTGATCTTTATTATTTTTCTTCCCCTGCTGAGTTTAGGCTTTATTTGCTGTTTTTTCTCCAGCTCCTTTAGGTGTAGGGTTAGGTTGTGTATTTGAGACTTTTCTCGTTTCTTGAGAAAGGCTTGTATTGCTGTATACTTTCCTCTTGGGACTGCCTTTGCTGCATCCCAAAGATTTTGAACAGTTGTGTTTTCATTTTCATTGGTTTCCATGAATATTTTTAATTCTTCTTTAATTTCCTGGTTGACCCATTCATTCTTTAGTAGGATGCTCTTTAGCCTCCATGTATTTGAGTTCTTTCTGACTTTCCTCTTGTGATTGAGTTCTAGTTTCAAAGCATTGTGGTTTCAAAATATGCAGGGAATGATCCCAGTCTTTTGGTACCAGTGAGACCTGATTTGTGACCTAGGATGTGATGTATTCTGGAGAATGTTCCATGGGCACTAGAGAAGAATGTGTATTCCGTTGCTTTGGGATGGAATGTTCTGAATATATCTGTGAAGTCCATTTGGTCCAGTGTTTCATTTAAAGTCTTTATTTCCTTGTTGATCTTTTGCTTAGATAATTTGTCCATTTCAGTGAGGAGGGTGTTAAAGTCTCCCACTCCTATTGTATTGTTGTCGATGTGTTTCTTTGCTTTTGTTATTAATTGGTTTACATAATTGGCTGCTCCCATGTTCGGGGCATAGATATTTACAATTGTTAGATATTCTTGTTGGGTAGACCCTTTAAGTAGGATGTACTTCTTCATCTCTTATTACAGTCTTCGGTTTAAAATCTAACTTGTCTGATATAAGGATTGCCACCCCAGCTTTCTTTTGGTGTCCATTAGCATGGTAAATTGTTTTCTACCCCCTCACTTTCAATCTGGGAGTGTCTTTGTCTAAAATGAGTCTCTTGCAGACAGCATATCGATGGGTCCTTTTTTTTTTAATCCAATCTGATAGCCTGTGTCATTTGATTGGGCCTTTAGCCCATTTACATTCAGGGTAACTATTGAAAGATACGAATTTAGTGTCATTGTGTTGCATGTAAAATGACTGTTACTATATATTGTCTGTGTTCCTTTCTGGTCTGTGTTGCTTTTAGGCTCTCTCTGTGCTTAGAGGACCTCTTTCAATATTTCTTGTGGGACTGGTTTCATGTTTACAAATTCCTTTAGTTTTTGTTTGTCCTGGAAGCTTTTTCTTTCTCCTTCTATTTTCAATGACAGCCTAGCTGGATATAGTATTCTTGGCTGCATATTTTTCTCATTTTGTGCTCTGAATATATCATGCCAGTCCTTTCTGGCCTGCCAGGTCTCTGTGGATAGGTCTGTTGCCAATCTAATGTTTCTACCATTGTAGGTTACAATCTCTTGTCCCAAGCTGCTTTCAGGATTTTCTCTTTGTCTTGAGACTCGTAAGTTTTACTATTAGATGTTGGGGTGTTGACCTATTTTTATTGATTTTGAGGGGGGTTCTCTGTGCCTCCTGGATTTTGATGCCTGTTTCCTTCTCCAAATTAGGGAAGTTCTCTGCTATAATTTGCTCCAATATACCTTCTGCCCCCCTCTCTCTTTCTTCTTCTTCTGGGATCCCAATTATTCTAATGTTGTTTCGTCTTATCGTATCGCTTATATCTCGAATTCTGCCCTCGTGATCCTGTAGTTGTTTCTCTCTCTTTTTCTCAGCTTCTTTATTTTCCATCATTTGGTCTTCTATATCACTAATTCTCTCTTCTGCCTCATTTATCCTAGCAGTTAGAGCCTCCATTTTTTATTGCACCTCATTAATAGCCTTTTTGATTTCGACTTGGTTAGATTTTAGTTTTTATTTCTCCAGAAAGCATTTCTCTAATAACTTCCACACTTTTTTGAAGCCCAGCTAGTATCTTTAAAGTCGTCATTCTGAACTCTAGTTCCAACATCTTAGTGATGTCTGTATTGATTAGGCCCCTGGCAGTCGGTACTGCCTCTTTTTCTTGTTTTTTAAAAAAATTTTTTAAAGATTTTTATTTATTTATTTGAGAGAGAGAGAGAATGAGAGAGAGAGAGCACGAGAGGGAAGAGGGTCAGAGGGAGAAGCAGACTCCCCGCTCAGTAGGGAGCCCAATGCGGGACTTGATCCCAGGACTCCAGGATCATGACCTGAGCCGAAGGCAGTGGCTTAACCAACTGAGCCACCCAGGCGCCCTCTTGTTCTTGTTTTTGAGGTGATTTTTTCCGTCTTGTCATTTTGTCCAGAGGACAACAGATGAATGAGAGAACAAAATGCTAACAGGGTAACAACCCCAGAAAAATATACACTAAACAATCCGAAGAGACCTATAACCGGGGGGAAAGAAAGAAAAAAGGAAAAGGTAAAAAAAAAACAACAAAAAACAAAAGGAAAACAAAAAAACCCAGAATATGATCAAATATGATCAGGCTGGTGCATAGATCAGTGCCACACCCTAGATTTTGGTCGTATTTTCGTCTGTTAGAAGAAACTGCCCCCCAAAATTTTAAAGAAAGAGAAATGTATATATGTACAAAAATAAGGGTAAATACAATGAAGGGATGGAATATGACTGTAAAGATGAAAATATAAAAGATTTTATAAAAGGAATTGATATGTTAATAAGTTGGTTGAGAAAGAAGAGGATTAAAAAAAAGGGGTGAGGGAGAGAATGTGATCAGGAAGGAGACTAGAACAAAGCCATACACTAGAGAATTAGGGTATATTTTGGTCTGTTAGAAGAAATTGTATCCCAAAATTTTAAATAGAGCAACTTATATACATATACGAAATTACGGTTAGCTAATATGAAGGGATAGAATATGACTCTAAAAATGAAAAATAAAAAAGATTATTTAAGAAAGGAATTGATAAGATGTTCTTTGAAAAAGGGAAATAGAAAAATTAAAAAAAAGAAAATTGAATTAACTTTGAAAGAGTAAAGAATCATGGGAAAAAAGTTATGAATTCTACGTGCAGTGTTCCCCTAGTGCTGGAGTTCTGCCATTCTCATTGATCGGTAAACTTTGTCTTGGCTGGCTGTTCTTGCTGATCTTCTGGGGGAGGGGCCTGTCGCAGTGGTTCTCAAATGTGTTTGCCAGAGGCCAATCTCCTCGCCCTTGCTGGGGGGCCGGGCTAGGTAATCTGTTCGGGTTTGTTCTTGGGAGCTTTTGTTTCCTGCAAGCTTTCCATACAGCTTGGGGGAGGAGACTAAAAATGGCGGCCTCCCAGTCTCTGACCGGGAGGAGCCGAGAACTCAGGGCCCCACTCCTCAGTGCACCCCCAGAGAAAAGCAATCACTCACTCCCGTCTCCCTGGTGTCCAGCCGCACTTCGTGCTCACCCGGCCTGTGACCAAGCGTTTCTATCTCTGGCACCCGACCCTGTGTGGAGTCTTCAAACCCAGCAGATCCCTGCCGTGTGCTCCTGTGCTGTTCCGATCCTGGGAGAAATGGCAGTCTCCCCGGTCTGCTGCTTGTTGGGTCCCTGCTGGAAGAGCAGGGGCCTGACTGTGCTGCGGATCACGGTTTATGGCAACCCCGAGCTGAGAGCCCGCTCCTCGCCTCCGTCTCTGCAGCTGGCTTCCCTGGTCCGATACCTGGGAGCTCTGCTGCACTCAGGCATCCCCAGTGTTTCTGTGACCCCGAGGGTCCTGAGGCCACACTGTCCTGTGAGGGTTCCACCCCCTGCTTAGGCACTGGAGCAATGTCCCTCAGCGGAGCCAACTTCTCAAAGTTCTGATTTTGTGCTTCGCTGCTCTATCACTTGCCAGAAGCGGCCGAGGGAGGCCCCGCCCCCCGCCGTCTATCCTCCCGAATATCGCCTCAGTTTCACTTCTCCGCACGTCCTTCCTTCCAGAAAGGGGTCGCTTTTCTGTTCAGAGTTGTTGCTATTCTTTTCTTTGATCTCCTGTTGAGTTCGTAGGTGTTCAGAATGGTTTGATCCCTATCCAGCTGAATTCCTGAGACCAGACAAAATCCAGGTCTCCTACTCCTCTGCCATCTTGCTTCTCCCGCCTCATTTCTCTGTTAATCTTACTAAAACACAGCACTCTTAAAACATCTCCCATGTCTGTTTTCATAGGGTTGAATTTAAATCTTTTAGCCTTGCCCTGACAACACTTTCTATCTTTTCAGTTTCCCATGTGTCCCCAGCGTGAATTCTCTTTAATGTTTTGCTCATTATTTTCTCTGTCCCTTTTTTCATAGCTTATTAGAGCCAACAGGGCCCTCTCTCCACCTCCTTGCCTTTCAAACCTGAACTTTTTTTAGGAATATCACTTTCTTCCTGAAACTTTATCTGATCATCAGTTAAGAGTGAACTTTTTCCCTCAGAGCTACACTAGAAATTAGAGTTGATGTCACACAGCACCTATTTGTGCTTTCCATTTAAGTTTTGTTATTAAGGTTGTGACCTCCCTGATTGTTTTTATAAATCTCCTAATTATCTTTGTGGCACCCTTAATACATGATATATAAAAATAATTTCAGAAATTAATGTTTATACTAGTTCTCCAGTAGTTTGAGGAAATAAAGGATGTCTTTTCATTCAATTCAGTTTTGCCTGGTAGATCATGAAGACTTCTTCTTTGTCAGATCTGGCATTTGCCATTGGCTTACTCTCCATCTGAGAAGTTCAATTATGACTTTTTTTTAAATTAAACCATTCATTTCAAAACCATTATAGTAGTATTTGAAATAGTTGGTAAAGTTCAGTCTAAGAATTACTACCTTGGATGTTCTTGGCACAAGGAAAAAAGTGTATCACATTTTACTCTTAACAAGCCCTTAATGAAAGCTTTTATTTCATTTTATTTATTTTTTTAAAAGATTTTATTTATTTATTTGAGAGAGAGAGAATGAGAGATTGAGAGCATATGAGGGGGGGAGGGTCAGAGGGAGAAGGCGACTCCCTCCTGAGCAGGGAGCCCGATGCGGGACTCGATCCCGGGACTCCAGGATCATGACCTGAGCTGAAGGCAGTCGTTTAACCAACTGAGCCACCCAGGTGCCCCGAAAGCTTTTATTTTAAACAGCTTATAAATTTGATGAATATGGATAGTGCTCTGACATCAGTCCAAGAAGATTCTTTTCATTTGCTGGAATAAAGCACACAAAATAAAACAATAAAGTCATAAAACACCATCAAGTAACATTTGTTCATTGACAATCAATATTAATGCCCTGAGTCATCTTTGAATACAGTGGTGTTTTGTCAGCTATCTTACTATGTAAAGACATAATGCATAATGCTAATTTTGTGAAACATACTTTCTTTTGCTATTCCCAAGTGGTTGATTGTGGCTAACAAATAAGAATTATGGGTTCCAATCACTTTAGCATATCAGTATATAAAATTTTTAGTCCAGAGAACATTTCATTATCCCTTACAATTGGCATAGACATTGTAAAAATATTATAAAATCATGCCCATACTTTGAACAACTTTTCAATAACTTTTCATTCATTTACTTGAGTTAAGATCTGGAATGTTTAGTATCATTTGAAAAGGCCTGGTGAGAGCTGGCGTCAGCATTACCAACCTTTTTAAAGTTTTTTTTTTTAATAAAGATTTTATTTATTTGAGAGACAGAGAATGAGAGAGAGTGAGCACATGAGAGAGGAGAGGGTTAGAGGGCAAAGCGGACTCACTGCGAAGTAGGGAGCCTGATGCGGGACTTGATCCAGTGACTCCAGGATCATGACCTGAGCCAAAGGCAGTTGCTTAACCAACTGAGCCACCCAGGCGCCCTAAAGTTCTTGTTTATGTGAAATTCTTTCCCATTTCAGTGGCTTCCTGTATGCTGTTTCCTCTGCAGGTGGCACCATACCTGTTTCTCTTCCTACACACTTTTCCTGTCATGAAGTTTTTTCATCTTTTGGCCTTAACACTTCTTTAGAGATTTCGCTGATCCTTTTCTTTCAAAATCATGTCCCCCAGCTAAAATCACTGATTGTACACTTTAATTTCCTGCTTAGATTCATCACTGTTCATATCTGTATGTTGTGATTATTTGTCTGTTGATTCTCTATTCAGAGCAAGAGCTCTCTGAATATAGGGACCCTGTCCACTTTTGTTCACTGATAAATCCTTGGCAATTTAGCACAGGGAATGGCAACATAGTGGATGCTACTTATGAAGTAAACTGAGGGAATCCCAATACCTTTCTGATCCTTACCAGGATCAGAATTCCTCTACCAGATCCAGAATTCTGCTACTAACACAATTTTCTAAGAAAGCACAATACCAGTATAAGGGATAGTTTATAAAATGTTTCAGAAACCATTGTCTGGGTCCCCTTCCCTCCATTTCCATCAGGTCTTTCATACCAAGAGCATAAGCTAATTTGTATTACTAGTAAATGTTAAAGGACACAAATAATTTAAAAAATTAATTTAAGCAAGACATGGGCAATATATGGTCTTTCTTTAAAGAAAAAAAGGCTCAAAAACAGTCTTTAAAAAAGTCTTTTTTAAAGTCAGTATTTCTTTTTTTTTTTAAGATTTTATTTATTTGAGAGAGAGAGAATGAGAGATAGCACGAGAGGGAAGAGGGTCAGAGGGAGAAGCAGACTCCCTGCTGAGCAGGCAGCCCGATGTGGGACTCGATCCCTGAGCCGAAGGCAGTCGCTTAACCAACTGAGCCATCCAGGCGCCCAAAAAGTCAGTATTTCTGAAAGTAAAATTGAGGACTTACATAGCAAAACTCAGGTGTTTTTTTCATTAATTTAGGTCATTTACACTATTGCACTATATTATGGCAAAAGAATCTTCAGTCAGTTGGATGTAGCTCTCCTTTGTATTTGCATGAATTTAAAATTTGAGTTACACACATTGAAAAGGTCAGTAGATAGCATTCTGGTATTTTATCAAAGATAATGTGGCTGTTTGTTGTGGCTCTGGTTCTAGGCAGTATGAAACTGTGGTTCCACTTGAAGATTCTATTGTGACTGAGGTTACAGCAACTCTACAAGAATGGGCCAGTCTGTGGAAACAACTCTATGTGGTAAGTATTGATAATTAGCTTACTAGATCTTTAAAGTTCCATTAGAAAAGTGAAAAAAAATTATCTTACATATGCCAATTATAAATTTTTAGATTTCTGAATATTTGCAACTTTATTCCTAATATTAACTGAAATATGGTATGCTGAGTGTTGTTCAACCTGAAGAGAACACATTATTTGTATGCCTCCAGTTCCATAACATCAGGGGTTTTAGCCGTCTTACTCACTGCTGTAGCCCTAGAAGCTTTCATAAAACAGGTGTGTCCTGAATGAATGAACAAACTTAAGAGTTTCATTGTGAACCTAAAGGTGGGTAAAGGCCAAGAAGTTTTATCAAGTTTCTTAAAGCTACTAAGCTTATAGTATATGCCATATATGACATGTTTCACTAAGTCCACAATTAATAAAAAGATTAATAAAAACCCAATCCATATCCTCTGGAAACTTAGAGAGTAGAGAGAGAGAGGACACAAAAAAATCTGGCTGAAGTAAGTGACAAGGTTTGGGTTCTGTTATTTCATCAAGATGGAATAAGCACATTCTGTTATACTCCTCTTACTAATTATAACAAAATCCTGGACAAAACCCATAAATAATCTACCAGAAAACTCTGAAAGTAAAGGAAAAGAAGGTGGACTGACTAGGGACATTTGAACTCAAGGTTTGAGTGAGTTCCCTGATGGTTGTTTTTTCTTGCCTCCCATACTTGGCCTGGGCTTCTCTCTAGAGAAGCCCACCACCTGGAAATACTAATGGATGCACACAAAACACACCAAAGAAAACATTTTCTTTTTAGCCAAGGGATGGCTCAGAAGACAGAAACCTTCTTTTTCCTTCATATCGGACAGGTAATGTGCAGAGGTTGTAACAAGGTTTGAGTGAGGTACATGTTATACAATGGTGTGAACACCATATCATCACGCTTATGAACTACAAAAGGATCAAGACAGAAACCTTTTAACCTATCCTTTATGTTTGCTAGAGAACATTGCAATAAAAGCTGCACTCCCTTGTACCCTCCCAAACAGGCATTACAATAGTGGAATTGGTGACCAGAACTCTCATCTTACACACCCACTCTTCCCCACACCTGCAATAACAAGGTGTCCTTCTCCAGTGGAGCCTTAGACCAAACTCTGACTTCTATCCCTCCCCACTACAGTAATGAGGCAGTGCCTCTCTTCAGTGGGGCCCTGCAGGAGGATTCTGACTGCAACTTCATCAGCACTTGCAAGGTGGCACCTTCCCCAGCAGAGCCTGTGGTGGGACTCTGGATTTCACAACTACCCAATGTTAACAAGGTGATGCCCTTATTTTGCAGAGTTTTGTGGGCAAAACTCTGACTTCCTCCTGTGCTCTGAAGTAAGGAAGAAGCATCCCTCCACAGAGGAGCCTGTGGTTAGAACTCTTGATTTCCACTTCCCTTGTAATAATGAGTGGGTCCCTCTCCAACTGAGCCTGTAGGCAGGACTGACTCTCACCCTCTCCCCGTTAATGAGACAGTGCCCCTCTCTAGTACACGATGTGAACAGTACCCTGTTTTTCATCCTTGCCCTGCTGAAATGAGGCAGTGCTTCTCCCCACCCAAATCCATGCTGAGTATAAGTGAAGTGGAGCTCTGCTATCTAGGTAACACACTAATGGGGGAAACCAGAAGAGCACTGGAAAGACTTGATATACTAAATTGACATTTAAATCACAGCCCACAAAAGTAAGCCTAGGTTTGCCTTTTTAACTTAAGCAGATTGATCACCTGCTACAACCGAAGATTTAAATAGGAATCAGAATGTCATAGGATAATACTTAAAATGTCTGGTATACAGACCAAATTTACTTCACATATGAAAAATCAGGAAAATCTCAAATTTAATAAGGTAAGATAATCAATAGATGCCAACTTTGAAATGACACAGATGTTGGAATCATCAGCAAGGATCTTAAAGCTGTTTTTGTAAAATTGTTCCACCAAGCAATTAGAGACACTCTTGAAACAAATGAAAACATAGGAAACTGCAGCAATAGAAGTAGAAAACATAAAGAATCAAATGAAAATTTTAGAACTGAAAAATATAGTAACCAAAATTTAAAAATAACTGGGTAGGCTCAATAGCAGAACGGAAAGAACAGAGGAAGGAATTAGTGAACTTAAAGATGGATCAATAGAAATTATCCAATCTGAATAATGGAGAGAAACTAAATGGAAAAGTAAGCTTTGCCTAGGAGACCCGTGGGACAATAACAAAAGATCTAACATTTAGGCATTAGAGTACTAGATGGAAAGGATAGAATGTGGACCTAAAAAATTTTTGAAGAAATAATGGCTTAAAATTCCCAAATTTGGGGGCACCTGGGTGGCTCGGTTAGATGAGCGGCTGCCTTAGGCTCAGGTCATGATCCTGCAGTCCTGGGATTGAGTCCCACGTTGGGCTCCCAGCTCAGTGGGGAGCCTGCTTCTCCCTCTGACCCTCTCCTCTCTTATGCTGTTTCTCACTCTCTCTATCTCTCTCAAATAAATAAATAAAATCTTTAAAAAAAAATTCCCCAAATTGGCAAAAGACATAAGTCTACAGACTCAAGAAGCTGAGTGAACTCCAAACAGGATAAACCTAAAGAAATCCGTACACAAATTGTTGTTAAACTTCTGAAAATTAAAGCAAAAGAAAAAATCTTTATATGCACTGTTGTATTTTTGTATTTAAAATACATATATATGTATATTAAAATTTTTATATATTTTTAAATTCCAAATTAATATACAGTATTAGATTATTTTCAGGTGTATAAGATAGTGATGCAACAATTCTATACATTACTCAGTGCTTATCATGAGTACACTCTTTTTTTCATGTTTTAAAAAAATTTCTTTAAATTTTACTCAGCTAACATAGAGTGCAATATTGGTTTCTGGAGTAGAATTCATCACTTACGTACAACACCTAGTGCTCATCATGACAAGTGCCCATCACCCATCTAGCCCATCTCCCACCTCCCTTCCTCCATTAACTCTCATTTTGTTCTCTGTCATTACGAGTCTCTTATGGCTTGTTTCCCTCTCTCCTTTTTTTCCTTTCCCCCTTCCTATATGTCCATCTGTTTTCTTTCTTAAATTCCACATATGAGTGAGATCATATGGTATTTGTCTTTCTCTGACTAACATACTTCGCTTAACATAATACACTCTAGCTCCATCCATGTCATTGCAAATGGCAATATTTCATTCTTTTTGATGGCTGAGTAATATTCCATTATATATATGTGTGTGTGTGTGTGTGTGTGTGTGTGTGTCTGTGTGTGTCTGGGTTGTGTGTATGTACACACACATATACACCGTATCTCCTTTATCAGTTCATCAGTCGATGGACATGTGGGCTCTCTCCATAGTGTGGCTGTTGTTGATAGTGCTGCTGTAAACATCAGAGTGTATGTATCCCTCTGAATCAGTATTTTTGTATCCTTTGGGTAAATACCTAGTAGTGCAATTGCTGGATCATAGGGTACTTCTATTTTTAACTTTTTAAGGAACCTCCAGACTGTTCTCCAGAGTGGTTGTATCAGTTTGCATTCCCACCAACAGTGCAAGAAGGTTCCCCTTTCTCTGCAGCCTTGCCAACACCTGTTGTTTCTTATGTTGTTAATTTTAGCCATTCTGACAGTGTGAGGTGGTATCTTATTGTGGTTTCGATTTGTATTTCCTTGATGATGAGTGATGTTGAGCCTCTTTTCATGTGTCTGTTGGCCATCTGGATGTCTTCTTTGGAAAAGTGTCTAGATAAGTGCACTCTTAATCCCCTTCACCTATTTGACCCATCCCCCTACTCACTAAAGAAAAAATCTTGAAAGGGAAATGACACATTACCATTAGGGAAATGGCAGTTTGAATGACAGCAAATTTCTCATAAGAAACTATGGAAGACACAAGGAGGTGGCCCAACATTTTTTGACCCCTGAAAGAAAAAACCTGATGATAGCTCAGATTTTTATATCCAGGAGAAATATACTTCAGGAATGAAGGAGAAATAAAGATAAAGGAAAGCTAAGAAAATTTGTTGCCAGCAGATTGGTTCTAAAATAGTAATTGTAAAGGAAGTTCATCAGACACAAAGGAAGAGATAATGAAAAGATACTTGGAACATAGGAGTGAAGAAAGTAAAGGAAGGGATAAATTCTCTTTAGTTTTTAAAATTGTCTTTGAGGATACAAAGCAAAAATTATAACACTGATATAGTTCTCAATGTATGTAGAAGTTATATTTAAGAAAGATGTATCTAAAGTGGTAAGGGAAAGGGACATAAATTATAGTAAGGTATCTGCATTCTATTTCAAGTGGTAAGATGTTCATACTAGTAGACTATAATAATTTATGTATATTATAATCTCTATAGCAATCATTAAAAACATTGCACAAAGCAATATAATAAAAATACTATAAATAAACCAAATTGGAATACTAAAAATGTTCAAGTAACCTTATAAGAAATTAAGAAAGGGAAAACGGAGGAAGGTGAAACAGGGAACAAATACTAAAATGGTGGATGTAAATCCTAACATATGAATAATAAAAAGATAGAAATTGGCAGAGTTGATAAATAAAAAGGACTTAACTGTGTGGTGTCTGTAAGAAACTCACTTCATATATAATAACACAGGAGGTAAAAAGAAAAATATATACCATGCAAATACTAATCAAAAGAAAGCTTGAGTAGCTATATTAAAAAGAGATTATTATGTTAATTATGGATTATTTCTTCCTTAAATAAATAAAAATAAAAATAATTGTGTTACTATAAGTGGGGTGCCTGGGTGGTTCAGTTGGTTAAATGTTCGACTCTTGATTTCAGCTCAGGTAATGATCTCAGGGTTGTGAGATTGAGCCCTGCATCGAGCTCCATGCAGGGAGTCTGCTTGAGATTCTCTCTCTCCCTCTCCTTCTGCCCCTCTCCCATGCTTGTACATGTTTTGTCTCTCTCTAATAGATAAACAGAATCTTTAAAAAATTATATTTGTATAAGAAAAAAATTGACATCAGAATAAAGAAAACAACCAGAGACAAAGGGACATCACAAAATGTTAAGAAGATCAATTCCCCAGAAGACATAACAATTTTAAATATGCATGCACCAAAAAACAGCTGCAAAATAAATGGAGTAAAACCCGAAAGGACTGAATAGAGAAAATGGGGAAATCATCTGTTATATTTGGGGATTTATAACCCTTACCCCTAGTAATTGATTACAACCACTTGACAAAAGTCAGCATGGATAGTTAAGAACAGAACAATGCCGTCAACATCAGGATCTAATTGAAAGTTTTAGAATGTTTCATCCAGTTAAATTAGAATACAGATTTTTTTCAAGCATACATGGAACATTCACCAAGACTGACAATATCTTGGGTCATAGAAAAACTGACAAATTTGCAATAACTCATGTCATACAAAGGATATCTTGACAATAACGGAAACAAACTGGAAATCAATAACAGAAAGACAACAGGAAAATATTGAAGCACTTAGAAATTAACACACTGTGAATTGTGCAAGACTGTTGAATCACAGATCTGTACCTCTGAAACAAATAATACAATATATGTTAAAAAAAAAAAAGATAGCAGGAGGGGAATAATGAAGGGGGGCAAATTGGAGGGGGAGACGAACCATGAGAGACGATGGACTCTACAAAACAAACTGAGGGTTCTGGAGGGGAGGGGTATGGGAGGATGGGTTAGCCTGGTGATGGGTATTAAAGAGGGCACGTTCTGCATGGAGCACTGGGTGTTATACACTAACAATGAATCATGGAACACTACATCAAAAACTAATGATGTAATGTATGGTGATTAACATAACAATAAAAAATTTTAAATAAATTAACACACTATTAAATAATCCATGGATCAAAGAGGAAGTCTCAAGAAATAAAAAATATGTTGAATGTAAATGAAAACTTAATGTATTAAAATGTGTGGGATGCAGGGGTGCCTGAGTGGCTCAGTTGGTTAAGCGACTGCCTTTGGCTCAGGTCATGATCCTGGAGTCCCAGGATTGAGTCTGCATCGGGCTCCCTGCTCAGCAGAGAGTCTGCTTCTCCCTCTGACCTTCCCCCTCCCATGTGCTCTCTCTCTCTCATTCTCTCTCTCTCAAATAAATAAAATCTTCTAAAAAAATAAAAAAAATAAAATGTGTGGGATGCATTTAAAGCAGTGCTGAGGGGACATTTATAACATTAAGTGCATATAATAGAAAAAAAACATGATGTCAAATCAATAATTTCAGCTCCTACTTCAAGAATCTAAAAAAAAGAAGATAAACCCAAGTAAGCAGAATGCAGGAAAAAATAGAGCAGAAATTAATGAGATTAAAAATAGAAAAACGAGAGAAAAAAATCAAACCAAAAGCCAGTTTTTAAAAATATCAATAAAATTAATGAACATCTACCAAGATTGACAAAGAAAATGAGAGAAAATAATAATTACCGATATATTGGGACTAAAGAAAGAGACTCACTGTAGATGCCACAGACATTAAATGGGTAATAAAAGAATACTATCATATGTAAGTGAAAATATCTACATGAATAAAACAAATCCTTGAAAATCACAAAATCACCAAAATTCACCCAAGGTAAAATTGGTAATCTTAATATCCAACAGCTATTAAAGTAAATTTATGGAAGTTCTTTCAAAAAAGAAATGACTAGGCCCAGACGGTTCCACTGGTAAATTCTACCAACAGTCTAAAGAAGAAAAACCAAGAGATCATATCATTGTCAGAAAAAGCATTTGAGAAAATCCAGCGCTCTTTTATGATAAAAACTCTCAGCAAGGGGCGCCTGGGTGGCTCAGTTGTTAAGCATCTGCCTTTGGCTCAGGTCATGATCCCAGGGTCCTGGGATCGAGCCCCGCACTGGGCTCCCTGCTATGCAGGAAACCTGCTTCTCCCTCTCCCACTCCCCCTGCTTGTGTTCCCTCTCTCACTGTGTCTCTCTCTGTCAAATAAATAAATCTTAAAAAAAAAAAACCTCTTAGCAAACTAGGAATAAAGGGGGCTTTTTCACCCTGAGAAAGGGCATTTATGAAAACCTACAGCAAATGTCATACTTAATGGTGACTGTCTGCTTTGGGGAACAAGGTTGAGGATGTCTGCTTTTAACAGGTTTATTCAGGTTAGTACTGGAAGACTTAACTAGTGCAGTAAGGCAAAAAAAAAAGGAAAAAGGGACATACAGAATGAAGAGAAAAAGCTGGTCCTATTTGCAGACCAGACCTATTTGCAGAAAATACAAATCAAAACTACAGTGAAATATCACCTCACACCAGTCAGAATTGGCTGCATAGGAAATCCCGAAGAATCTACAACAAAACCCACTAGAGTGTACAAAAGATACTCCTAAAACATTTAAGTTTGCAGTATAGGATAGCAACTCAAAATACTCTTTCTTTCAGTCAATTAATTAATTATATTGCCATATATTAGCAATGAATAATTGGAAACCAAATTTTTAAAACAATACTATTTGATTAAAGACCTAAATATGAGACATGAAACCATAAAAATCCTAGAGAAGAACACAGGCAATAACCTCTTTGACATTGGCCATAGCAACTTCTTTCTAGATACGTCTCCTGAGACAAGGGAAACAAAAGCAAAAATAAAGTATTGAGATTTCATCAAAATGAAAAGCTTCTGCACAGCAAAGGAAACAATCAACAAAAGGCAACCTATGGATTGGGAGAAGATATTTGCAAATTGCATATCTGGTAAAGGATTAGTATCCAACATATATAAAAACTTAAAAATCAACACCCCAAAAATGAATAACACAATTAAAAGATGAGCAGAAGACATGAATAGACATTTTTCTAAAGAAGACATATAGATGGCCGACAGACACACAAAGAGATGCTCAAAACCCATCACCAGGAAAATACAAGTCAAAACTACAGTGAAATATCACCTCACACCAGCCAGAATGGCTAAAATCAACAACACAAGAAACAAGGATGCAGAGAAAGGGGAAGCCTCGTGCACTCTTGGTAGGAACGCAAGCTGGTGCAGCCACTCTGCAAAATGGTATGGAGGTTCCTCAAAAAGTTAAAAATAGAAGTACCCTATGATCCAGCAATTACAGTACTAGGTATTTACCCAAAGGATACAAAAATACTGATTCAAAGGGGTATATGCACCCTGATGTTTATAGCAGCACTATCAACAATAGCCAAACTATGGAGAGAGCCCAAATGTCCATTGACTGATGAATGGATAAAGAAGATGTGGTATCTATATACAATGGAATATTACTCAGCAATCAGAAAAATGAAATCTTGCCATTTGCAATGACATGGATGGAGCTAGGAAGTGTTATACTAAGCAAAATAAGAGAAAGACAAATACCATATGATTTCATTCATATGTGGAATTTAAGAAACAAAGCTATAGAGAACAAACTGATGGTTACTGGATGGGAGGTGGGTTGGGGGAATGAGTTAAATAGGTGATGGGGATTAAGCAGTGCACTTGTGATGAGCACCAGGTGTTGTATGGAAGGGCTGAATCACTAAATTCTACACCTGAAACCAATATTACACTATATGTTAACCTAAATTTAAATAAAAACTTGAAAAAAAATAATGGTGTTTTAAACAAAATACACATTTATTTCTTTTTCAAGTGAGCACAGGCATTCTGGATTTGGTATGGTGGCTCTACAGTCAAAGACTCAGGATCAGTAATGTTCTGAATAAATTAGAGCTGCTATTTGATGCAATATCTTAGAACATTTAAAATTTGAAAAATCTTTCAGGTGTGCTTTGAGGCCAGTATACTCACTGATTTTCTAGAGACATGGAAAAACTTGAAAGTGGGAGGCTTGTGTTGGAAAGAGGACAACTGCAAACAATATTTTTTTAAATATTTTATACCTAAAGTTTGAAATTGTCATGGTAATTTTTAAATTTACCTTCTGATGAATGGAATGTTGGAATGTTGCCTTTCTTTGCCATTTTAACAAATTGCAGTGTTACTGGTTAATTCTTTTAAAAGTATTGTTGGGACGCCTGGGTGGCTAAGTCGGTTAAATGACTGCCTTCGCCTCAGGTCATGATTGAGTCCCGAGAAGCAGGCTCCCTGCTCAGAGGGGAGTCTGCTTCTCCCTCTGCCTGCTTGTACCCCTGTTTGTGCTTGCTCTCTCTTTGACAAATAAAAAAATTTTTTTTAAAATATAAAAGTATTGTTAATATGATAAGTGTCAAATGATTGTTATTCTATTATGAATGTAGGAGGTCAGTCATGTAGCCAGTGAAATTCAAAACAAATGAATACACATCTTCAAATAACTCTTTCTACTGGGAGAGAATAAAAGTTTGTTATATTACTAAAATCAATAAGAGAGCTAAACATTCTCCCTTTGTTTTTCCTACTTAATTTCAAGCCATATAGTTCTTCTTAATCTAACTTTACTAAGAGCAAAGTAACTACCTGGCTGTCCTCTGAGAAAGAGTATACTTAAGAACCAGAATGAATCGAGGTTAACTTTTAAAGTCTAATTTATCTGATGCTGAAAACAAAAGAAAAATAAAAGACGAAGAGTAAGCTGAGAAACAAGTCTCAACATATTTAACATCTTTTTGTATATAGAGTACATAAAAATCAATAGGAAAACCAGTAAGAATACCAGTAGATAATCAGCAAAGATACAGACAAGCCATTCACAAAACAGTACGTTAAGGAAATACTCAGTCTCACTAGTAAGAGATGTAAATTAAATGAGTGACATAATGAGATAACCCTAACCATTCCCAGATATTCTCCTTCAAATTAACAGGCAAGAAAGTGAAATTTATTCTTATTTTTATTTTTTTATTATATTAAGTTAGTCAACATATAGTACATCATTAGGTTTCAATGTAGCATTCAGCTATTCATTAGTTGTGTATAACACCCAGTGCTCATCACAACACGTGCCCTCCTCAATACTCATCACCCAGTTACCCCATCCCCCCATTCCCCTCCCTTCTGTAACTCTCAGTTTGTTTCCTGGGGTCCAGAGTCTTTTATGATTTGTCTCCCTCTCTGATCTTTTCCCATTCTGTTTTCCCTCCCTTCCCCTGTGGTCCTCCGCGCTATTCCTTATGTTCCACATATGAGAGAAACCATATGATTGTCTTTCTCTGCTTGACTTTCTTCACTTAGCATAATCCCCTCCAGTTCCATTAAAAAAAAAAAAAGGAAGTGAAAATACTTGCTGGTGGATATCAAGTTTAAATTAAGCACATCTGAAAAATAATTTAGTAAAAGCCTTAAAATTCTTCAGACTTGTAAGTAATAAAAGTAATTCTAATTCTGGGAATTTGTTTTAAGATAATAATGTTAAACATGAGAATGGAGTGACTATTTCATAAATATTTACATGGAAGCAGTATTTGCAGTAGCAAAAATAAATTTACTTATTCAAATGTGCCAGCTGTGGTCCAGTTAAGATATAGATGTGTTAGTGCTTACATTAAATAGTATATTATATACTATTATTTAATATAATATATATATTAATGCTTACATTACATAGTATATTATATATTATTATATAATAAAGTGAATTTATGTAGAAATTATATATAAAGTATAATCTCACCTGCATTATGAAAATATATTTGGAAAACACACAAAGAAAATGCACCATAATTTTAATGAAGATTAATTGAGGGGCCAAGATGTTAGATTCTTTTTCTGGTCAATTTTAAAAATTTTGAATTGTTATTATATATTATTATTAGGAAAAAATAAAACTTTCGTTGAAATAAATAATAAATGATATCGTGAAATACTACTACCAGTGTTAAGTGAAAAAGATAACATATACAAGAGATTAAGGTAGGAGATTATACTAGTTAATTTGCTATGTTTAGTTTTTATCACAGAATCAGCAAGTATATATTAAATTGTAGAGAAAGGGCTTTGGACATGGTCTTAAATCTGAGCCTTTCATCTTCTATGTTAGGCTTCTTATTAAATCGTAGATTTATATTACCCATTTATACACAAAAATTATTTCAGAGAGTTGTTAGAGATGAAATAAAATTGCATATAAAGCTTCAAGCACTAAATCAGTGTTGATTATATTATCTTGTTTTTGATATGAATTATATGTCTCTCCAGGTATACATAATTGACATATATTTTCTGATATAGGTGATACGTAGAATGATAGGAGTTTCATCACTTAAGAAGCTTCTCTCTGTAGAGAAATAAATAGACTCAATGAAATGGACTTCATTTGTGTAATGAGGTATAATGGAGTGCTTGGATAAGAGTATGTACACCTGAGCCAGGATAGAAAAACCTCCATCCTTCTGAGGCAGTTAAAACCTTAATTTTTCATTCCAGTAACCTTATTTTGATATGAAAACCATCATTTATGGAAAATGGTGACATCATTACTCATTCCTGTCAAAAACATGATTGTGAAATTTTAAATATTTATGCTACAAGTACTTTTTGGGTTTTTTAAACAAAAGCACATTAGAAATCACACATGGGGTTGCCTGGGTGTCAGTTGGTTAGGTGTCTGCTCAGTTGGTTAGGTGTCAGTTGGTCATGATCCCAGGGTCCTGGGATGGAGCCCCACATGGGCTCTCCGCTCAGTGGGGAGTCTGCTTCTTCCTGTCCCTCTGTGCGTGCTTGCTCTCTCTCTCAAAAATAAAAAAAAAATCTTAGAAAGAAATCATACACAGAGGTATCTTTCTCTTTTTGCCAAGATAAAAATTGAAGTTAATTATTAATAAAACTAGAAAATAATAGAGTTATCTTTAGTCTTCATTTTTAGAGTTATCACAGCAATGGAAAAAAGAAAAATTTCCAACAACTAAGAAATCTTCATCAAAAAACTATATATAGTTGTTTCATTTTCTTTATTTAAATTTATTTATTTATTTATTTTATTATGTTATGTTACTCACCATACAGTACATTATTAGTTTTTGATGTAGTGTTCCATGATTCATTATTTGCATACCCAGTGCTCAATTAGCCAAGGTATAGTACATCATTAGTGTTTGATATAATGTTCAGTGATTCATTAGTTCAGTATAATACCCAGTGCTCATCATATCACGTGCCCTCTTTAATGCCCATCACCCAGTTACCCCATCCCCCCACCCACCTCCCTTTTCACAACCCTCAGTTTGTTTTCCAGAGTCAAAGTCTCATATGGTTTGTCTCCCTCTCTATTTCTTCCCATTCAGTATTCCCCCCCTACCTTATTGTGCTCTGTATGTCCCTTATGTCCCACATCTGAGTGAAACCATATGATAATTGTGTTTCTCTGATTGACTTATTTCACTGGCATAATACTCTCCAGTTCCACCCATGTTGATGTCAATGGTAACTATTCATCCTTTCTGATGGATGAGTAATATTCCATCGTGTATATGGACCACATCTTTTTTATCCATTTGTCTGTTGACGCGCATCCCAGCTGTTTCCACAGTTTGGCTATTGTGGACCTTGCTGCTATGAACATTGGGGTGCATGTGCTCCTTCTTTTCACTACACCTTTATCTTTGGGGTAAATACCCAGTAATGCAATTGCTGGGTCATAGGGTAGTTCTATTTTTAACATCCTGAGGAACCTCCATACTGTTTTCCGGAGTGGCTGTACCAGTTTGCATTCCCACCAGCAGTGTAAGAAGGTTCCCCTTTCTCCACATCCTCGCCAACATTTGTTGTTCCCTGTCTTGTTCTATGAGTGGGTTTAACAACCAATTATACTTTCTGTTAAGGTGACACTATAGGGGTGCCTGTCTGGCTCAGTATAGCATGTGACTCTTGATCTTAGGGTTGTGAGTTCAAAGCTTATGTTGGGCACAGAGCCTACTTAAAAAAAAAAAAGACACTATGAATTAAATATAAAATGTGTACTTGCATTAATTTTGGATTATGAATTTTCCCTCAAGTGTATAACTGCAGCATTTTATAATTGTAGCTAAATTGTTTTAGTCATTTATTTGTACTATTTTAGGATGACATGATATTAGAATTTTTGCTTTTACATTAAAAACTCACATTTATTTGAGTATCTGTAATGAAGTTTACCCTGTAGTTTACTTTTCCTTTTTGATAGAATATACCTTAACACAGCAATATTTTCATGTTATAGGAAGATATTAACACACATTTCTAATAGAACATAGAGATTAAAGATATGCTTTATAACAGTTCTACTTTGTATTGAATAAGAGGTTTTTAAATTTTTTTCAGGAATCCCTAAGAAATGAACATTTCCTAGATTCTATTAGAAATAAGGCACAGCTCTCTAAATTCTGCTGTATAATGTCTTTCTAATCTTTGGAAGATTAAATTTGTAAATTGAAGGTGGCATGTCATGTTGGGGTCCATGTAAAGAACAGAATATATAAAATCCATTTTTATGGTCATCCTAAGAACATTGATTTGCCAGGTTTACAAACATACATTGGTTTGCTTACATCATCATATCTTTTGGGTCCAGTGAGAGGAATTCAGCAGAGAAACATTTTATAGTGACTAATTGCATGGGCTCTGGAGCGATACTCCCTGAGTTCAAATTCTGATGCTACAACTTGGTAGCTGTGTGATTTTGTGCCTCTTAGTTTTTTCCTAGGAGATAATAATGGTGTCTACCTCCTAGGGTTGTCATGTCGCTTAAATGGTATGAAAGTTTAGAATGGTACCTGGCACATTTTTAAATGCTTGATTAAATGCTTACTCATTATTTCATTTTTGTTGTTATTTAATAGGAATGATATTTACTGTTGTAGGAGTCTGTTCCTAAAGCAAGTCTTCTATCTTCTTTAGTCCTACATTTTTACAAAGATATGCTAGCCTCCATCCCACCTTATCCTAAAAATACTAATCTTTAGAAGTGCAAGCTCTTTCTCTTGCTGCCTATTCAAATATATTTTGTACATAACAAAGTGATAGTTTTAAAAGATTTTCTTTCCAAGTATATTCTGTAAATCAGTGCTTTAATGACTTTTAAGGCTGGTATTTTCAATTGAAGATAACTTTTAGTATATTTTATTATAGCTAGGTTTATAATCTAAGATAATATTTTGGCAGGCATCCTTGTGGCTATCCAGTATCTCCACTCCTCTTTTTCCTTATTAAAAGAGCCCCAAACAGTTTAGATTTGCAGTGTGTACAGCTAAAGTACCTACCTTTTTAGACTCCCTTGAAGCTAGGAGAGATGGTGTGATGAATTTCTGGTCATGAGCTATAAGCAGAAGTTTCTACAAAGTGGTTTCTGGAAAAGCCATTGTATTTCTTATAACAAGTGAATTTACTACATCGTTATATGCTGGAGCTGCCATCTTATTACTAGGAGATGGCATTTATGAGGTTAAAAATCACCTTCCAAGGATTGCAGAACACAAAAATAGAAGATATCTAAGATATTGCTGACACTGTACAATCACTGTAAAAGCCGTAGACTACTTCGGAATTTTTTGTTATGTGAAAAACTAATTCTCTATTTGGTTAAATCCTTTTATCAGGTTTATAAAATGCAGACAAACACAAATCTAATTGATTTATGAGGTATCACTGAAGGAAGAGTGAATTGACTCACTATATGACTGATCACCACTACTTTTAATTCACTAGTTTTATTTGTTTTTCTGTAAAACAGTGGACCTGCCTTCATTATTGTCTGTATCTGTTGAAATGGAAAGAAAAATATTTTTAAATTGTTTATATACAAATGCATATTTTAAATTTACTTTTTCTTTTAGATTTAAATTTCACTGACGAGTATTTTAATCTTATAATACATAGCTTTTATAGCAGACATATTCAACTTACATTTGTTTGGAAAAGTTATAGACTCCATGAAGACATGATAACTAAAGGAAAGATAACCTAAGTAGTAGATATTATTTCATTTTATTTTATATTGCCTTTTTTAATTGGCTAAATTTTCTTTGTGAAGTGCATTTTCATTTCAGTGTTCTTTTTGAAAGTATTTGCAAAAGAAAAGATAAACTAGGTTCCTAGATTACTTTTATATCATCATTGGGGAATAATTGTAATAAAATAATATAACATCAGGATAGTTGTATGGAAACAGAATGTTAAAATTGGACTATTTCTGCCTTACATACACTTACATCCTATTTTAAGGCCCAGGACTACTCCCACTACCACCCACATGCAAGATATGCTAAGAAACTGTGAAGCATGTTTGGTTAGCAGTAGGTCAATTTAATGAAATATGTGTAACATTTGTCTACTAAAAACTACAAAATATTACTGAAAGATTAAAGAAGACCTAAATAAATGGAGCAAGATGTCATGCTCGTGGAGTGGCAAACTCAATTTTGTTAAGATGTCCATTCACTCCAAAATTAATACATGCATCAACACAGTAAGTAAGAAGCAGAATTTCAGTGGGCATATTTTGGCAGAAATTGATTATGTTTATTCTACAATATATATATGGAAACATAAATGGCTGGAGTATCCAAAGAAAACTTGAGGGAGAACCAAGTTGGAGGTCTTTGTATATGTGATTTCAAGACTAACTATGAAGTATAGTAATCAAGACAAAAGGTATTGACAAAAGGATAGGCATATACATCAGTGGAATAGAGACAATAACTGACCAGACAGATATAGTCAATTAATTTTTTTCATTATTTATATATTTAAAATGAAGATTGTGTATAATTTAAGGAGTGCAACATGATGATCCAATACATACATAGTTGGTGAAATAAGTATTAGAGGCAACCTCATTAACATGTCACCTCTTCACATAGTTACCATTCTTTGTGTGTGATGACTGTCCCTGAAATGTATTCTCTCAGTATATTTTTAGTCATCAGTGCAGTGTTATTAAGTATAGTCATCATGCCTGTATATTAGATCTCTGGATTATTCATCCTATGTAACTGCAACTTTGTACCCTTTCAGCAACATCTCCCATTTCGTCAGCCTTTGATACCACTGATCTACTCTCTGCTTCTGTAAATTATTCTTTTTTTAGATTCTGTATATGTTATATAAAAGTATATTTTAAAGATATTTGTGGGGAGCCTGGGTGGCTCAGTCGTTGGGCATCTGCCTTTGGCTCGTGTCATGATCCCCAGGGTCCTGGAATCAAGTCCCGCATCGGGCTCTCTGCTCAGCCTGCTTCTCCCTCTCCCACTCCCCTGCTTGTGTTCCCTCTCTCGCTGTCTCTCTCTCTCAAATAAATAAATAAAATCTTAAAAAAATATGTGGGTGTGTATATTATAATATCTGTGTAATCCTAAATGATATACACTTATACAGGTGTTTATATGGTAAAATTACTGTGTACAAACTTTTCTACAACTCCCTTTTATTTTATCTCTTAATGGTATGTTTTCACATTTATTCATGTTGTATTTTTTGTTATATTAGTAGTTATTCATTTCATGATTATATAGTATTCCATATGATTATGCCATATTTATCCATTCCACTGTTGGTTGACATTAAGGTTAATTCCTTTTTTTTATTTTTCCCATGTTCAGGAGTGAGACTGGTCTATAATTTTCCTTTCTCCAGTGGACTTGGTCTGGTTTTGGTATCAAGATTATACTGACATCATAAAATGAATTGGAGAGTTTTCTCTCTTTTTAGTTTCTAAAAATTTTTATGTAAGATTGTGATTACCTGTTTCTTGAATATTTGATAGAACTACCTTTAGGATAGTGTTTTCTTCATGAGATGATTTTTTAAATTACTGATTCTATTTCTCTAATGATTTCGGAATCATTCAGGATTCTTGGGGTTATTTTTTATAATTTCTTTGTTCTTGGAATTTTTCTATCTCGTTTTTTAAAAATTTTTATTGTTATGTTAATCACCATACATTACATCATTAGTTTTTGATGTAGTGTTCCATGATTCATTGTCTGTGTATAACACCCAGTGCTCCATGCAGAATGTGCCCTCTTTAATACCCATCACCAGGCTAACCCATCCTACCACCCCCTCCTCTCTAGAACCCTGTTTGTTTTTCAGAGTCAATCGTCTCTCATGGTTCGTCTCCCCCTCTGATTTCCCCCCCTTCATTCTTCCCCTGCTGATATCATCTTCTTTTTCTTTTTTCTTAACATATATTGCATTATTTGTTTCAGAGGTACAGATCTGTGATTCAACAGTCTTGCACAATTCATAGCGCTCACCATAGCACAAACCCTCCCCAATGTCTATCACCCAGCCACCCCATCTCTCTCACTAACCCCACTCCAGCAACCCTCAGTTTGTTTCCTGAGATTAAGAATTCCTCATATCAGTGAGGTCATATGATATATGTCTTTCTCTGATTGAATTCGCTCAGCATAACACCCTCCAGTTCATCCACATCATTGCAAATGGCAAGATCTCATTCCTTTTGATGGCTGCATAATATTCCATTGTGTATATATACCACATCTTCTTTATCCATTCATCTGTCAATGGACATCTTGCTCTTTCCACAGTTTGGCTATTGTGGACATTACTGCTATAAACATCGGGGTGCAGGTACTCCTTCGGATGCCTACATTTGTATCTTTGGGGTAAATACCCAGTAGTGCAATTGCTGGATTGTATGGTAGCTCTATTTTCAACCGTTTGAGGAACCTGCATACTGTTTTCCAGAGTGGTTGCACCAGCTTGCATTCCCACCAACCAGAAAAGGAGGGTTCCCCTTTCTTCGCATCCCTGCCAACATCCATCATTTCCTGACTTAATTTTAGCCATTCTGACTGGTGTGAGGTGGTATCTCATTGAGGTTTTGATTTTGCCGAGCGATGTTGAGCACTTTTTCATATGTCTGTTGTCCATTTGGATGTCTTTTTTGGAAAAATGTCTGTTCATGTCTTCTGCCAATTTCTTGATTGGAACATTTGTTCTTTGGGTGTTGAGTTTGATAAGTTCTTTATAGATTTTGGATACTAGCCCTTTATCTGATATGTCATTTGCAAATATTTTCTCCCATTCTGTTGGTTGTCTTTTGGTTTTGTGGACTGTTTCTTTTGCTGTGCAAAAGCTTTTTATCTTGTTGAAGTCCCAGTAATTCATTTTTGCCCTTGCTTCCCTTGCCTTTGGTGATTTTTCGAGGAAGAAGTTGGTGCGGCTGAGGTCGAAGAGGTTGCTGCCTGTGTTCTCCTTTAGGATTTTGATGGACTCCTGTCTCACATTTAGGTCTTTCAACCATTTTGAGTCTATTTCTGTGTGTGGTATAAGGAAATGGTCCAGTTTCATTCTTCTGCATGTGGCTGTCCAATTTTCCCAAGACCATCTGTTGAAAAGACTGCCTTTTTTCCATGGGACATTCTTTCCTGCTTTGTCAAAGATTAGTTGATTGTAGAGATGAGGGTCCATTTCTGGGCTGTCTATTCTGTTCCATTGATCTATGTGTCTGTTTTTGTGCCAGTACCATACTGTCTTGATGATGACAGCTTTGCAATAGAGCTGGAAGTCCAGAATTGTGATGCTGCCAGCTTTGCTTTTCTTTTCCAACATTCCTCTGGCTATTCGGGGTCTTTTCTGGTTCCATATAAATTTTAGGATTATTTGTTCCATTTCTTTGAGAAAAAGTGGATGATATTTTGATGGAGATTGCATTGAATGTGTAGATTGCTCTAGGTAGCATTGACATCTTCACAATGTTTGTTCTTCCAATCCATGAGCATGGAACGTTTTTCCATTTCTTTGTGTCTTCCTCAATTTCGTTCATGAGTATTTTATAGTTTTCGGAGTACAGATTCTTTGCCTCTTTGGCTAGATATATTCCTAGGTATCTTATGGTTTGGGTGCCATTGTAAATGGGATTGACTTCTTAATTTCTCTTTCTTCTGTCTTGTTGGTATATAGGAATGCCACTGATTTCTGTGCATTGATTTTATATCCTGCCACTTTACTGAATTCCTGTATGAGTTCTAGCAGTTTTGGGGTGGAGTCTTTTGGGTTTTCCACATAAAGTATCATATCATCTGCAAACAGTGAGAGTTTGACTTCTTTGCCAATTTGGATGCCTTTTATTTCATTTTGTTGTCTGATTGCTATGGCTAGGGCTTCTGGTACTATGTTGAATAGCAGTGATGATAGTGGACATCCCTGCCGCATTCCTGACCTTAGGGGAAAAGCTCTTAGCTTTTCCCCTTTGAGAATGATAATCGTTGTAGGTTTTTTATAGGTGGCTTTTATGATATTGAGGTATGTATCCTCTATTCCTATACTCTGAAGAGTTTTGATCAAGAAAGGATGCTGTACTTTGTCAAATGCTTTTTCTGCATCTATTGAGAGGATCCTATGGTTCTTGTTCTTTCTTTTATTAAGGTATTGTATCACGTTGATTGGTTTGCGCATGTTGAACCAACCTTGCGGCCCAGGGATAAATCCCACTTGGTCATGGTGAATAATCCTTTTAATGTACTGTTGGATCCTATTGGCTAGTATTTTGGTGAGAATATTTGCATCCATGTTCATCAAGGATATTGGTTTGTAATTCTCCTTTTTGATGGGGTCTTTGTCTGGTTTAGGGATCAAGGTAATGGTGGCCCCATAAAACGAGTTTGGAAGTTTTCTTTCCATTACTATTTTTTGGATCAGTGTCCTTCCTCATCTCTTATTACCGTCTTTGGTTTGAAATCTAATTTGGTGATAGAAGTATTGCCACCCCAGCTTTCTTTTAGTGTCCATTAGCATGGTAAATGGTTTTCTACCTCCTCACTTTCAATCTGTGGGTGTCTTTGGGTCTAAAATGAGTCTCTTGCAGACAGCATATTGATGGATCTTGTTTTCTTATCCAATCTTATAGCTGTGTCTTTTGATTGGGGCATTTAGCCCATTTACATTGAGGGTAACTATTGAAAGATAGGAATTTAGTACCATTGTATTGCCTGTAAGGTGACTGTTACTGTATATTGTCTCTGTTCCTTTCTGGTCTATGTTGCTTTTCGGTTCTCTCTTTGCTTAGAGGACCCCTTTCAATATTTCTTGTAGGGCTGGTTTCATGTTTGCAAATTCCTTTAGGTTTTGTTTGTCCTGGAAGCTTTTTCTCCTTCTATTTTCAATGACAGCCTAGCTGGATATAGTATTCTTGGCTGCATATTTTTCTCATTTTGTGCTCTGAATATATCATGCCAGTCCTTTCTGGCCTGCCAGGTCTCTGTGGATAGATCTGTTGCCAATCTAATTTTTCTACCATTGTACATTACAGCTCTCTTCTCCCGAGCTGCTTTCAGGATTTTCTCTTTGTCTTGAGACTCGTAAGTTTTACTATTAGATGTTGGGGTGTTGACCTATTTTTATTGATTTTGAGGGGGGTTCTCTGTGCCTCCTGGATTTTGATGCCTGTTTCCTTCTCCAAATTAGGGAAGTTCTCTGCTCTAATTTGCTCCACTATACCTTATGCCCCCCCTCTCTCCTTCTTCCGGGATCCCAATTATTCTAATGTTGTTTTGTCTTATGGTATCGCTTATCTCTCGAATTCTGCTCTCATGATCCAGTGGTTGTTTATCTCTCTTTTTCTCAGCTTCTTTATTTTCCATCATTTGGTCTTCCGTATCACTGATTCTCTCTTCTGCCTCATTTATCTCAGCAGTTAGAGCCTCCATTTTTTATTGTACTTCATTAATAGCCTTTTTGATTTCGACTTGGTCAGATTTTAGTTCTTTTATTTCTTCAGGAAGGGTTTCTCTAATAATTTCCACACTTTTTTCAAGCCCAGCTAGTATCTTTAAAATCATGATTCTGAACTCTAGGTCCGACATTGTACTAATGTCCATATTGAGTAGGTCCCTGGCAGTCGGTACTACCTCTTGTTCTTTTTGTTGTGGTGATTTTTTCCATCTTGTCATTTTGTCCAGAGGAGAAGAGATGAATGAGAGAACTAAGTGCTCGGTAACAGCATCCCCAGAAAATATACTCTAAACAAATCAGTAAAGACCTGAAACTGAGGGAAAAGAAAGGGAAAGGAAGAAAAACGAAAAAGAAAAAGATAAAAACAAACAAAATAGAACAAAACAAAAAAATAAACAGAATATGATCAAATATGATCAGGCTGGTGCATAGGTCAGTGCCACACACTAGATTTTGGGTGTATTTTGGTTTGTCAGTAGAAAGTGCCTCCCAAAATTTTAAAGAAAGAAAAATTATATATGTACAAAATAAGCGTTGATACCATGAAGGGATGGAATATGACTGTAAAGATGAAAATTATAAAAAATTTTATAAAAGGAATTGATAAGTTGTTTGAAAAAAGAAAGAAGAGGATTTAAAAAAAAGAAAAAAGGGAGAGAATGTGATCATGCTTGAGACCAGAACAAATCCATACACTAGAGATTTAGGGTATATTTTGATCTGTTAGAAGAAACTGTATCTCAAAATTTTAAAGAGAGAACAACTTATATATATATGCCAAAAATAAGGGTAACTACTATGAAGGGATAGAATATGACTCTAAAAATGAGAAATAAAAAAATTTTTTTAAAAGGATTGATAAGACTTTGGTTCATAAAGGGAAAAAATAAAATTAAAAAAAAAAGTTTAAAAAAATTAACTTTGAAAAAAGTAAAGAATCATGGTAAAAAAGCCATGAATTCTATGTGCAGTATTCCCCTAGCGCTGGAGTTCAGCCGTTCTCATTGATCAGTAAACTTGGTCTTGGCTGGCTGTTCTTGCTGATCTTCTGGGGGAAGGGCCTGTTGCCGAGGTTCCCAAATGTCTTTGCTACAGGCGGAATTGCCCCGTCCTTGCCGGACTGGGCTAAGTAATCTGCTTGGGTTTGCTCTCAGGAGCTTTTGTTCCTGGCAAGCTTTCCATACAGCTTTGGAGTGCAAGAGTGAAGATGGCGGCCTCCCAATCTCTGCCCCGGAGAAGCTGAGAACTTGGGGCCCCACTCCTCAGTGAGCCCCCAGAGAAAAGCAGTCAGTCACTCCCGTGTCCCTGGTCTCCGGCCACACTCCGTGTTCACCCGGCCTATGACTGAGCGTTTCTATCTCTGGTAACCCTCCATGTGGAGCCTCCAAACCCAGCAGATCCCTGCGGAGTGCTCCTGCACTGCTCCTCCCCAGGGAGGAAGGGGAGTCTCCCCAGATCTGCCACTTGTTGGGTCCCTGCTGGAGGAGCAGTGGCCCGATTGTGCCGTGGATCACAGTTTATGGCAACCTTGAGCTGAGAGTCTGCGCCTTGGCTCCATCTTTGCTGCCAGCTTCCCCGTTCCAATACCTGGGAGCTCTGCCACACTCAGGCACCCCCGGTCTTTCTGTGACCCTGAGGGTCCTGAGACCACACTGTCCCACGAGGGTTCCACCCCCCGCTTAGCCACTGGAACGACGTCCCTCAGCAGAGCCGACTTCTTAAAGTTCCCATTTTGTGCTCCGCTGCTCTATCACTTGCCAGTAGCGGCCGATAGAGGCCCCCTCCCCCAAGGTCTATCCTTCTGAATATTGGCTCGGATTCACTTCTCCGAACGTCCTACCTTCCAGAAAGTGGTCGCCTTTCTGTTCAGATAGTTGTTGGTATTCTTTTCTTCGATCTCCTGTTGAGTTTGTAGGTGTTCAGAATGGTTTGATCCCTATTTCCTGAGACCAGACGAAATCCAGGTCTCCTATTCCTCTGCCATCTTGCTCCAAACCTCACTTAAGTTTTTAATGGTAAAGACATAAATTGCCTTTTTCAATAGTTACTTCCTGTTTTCGTTCAATGTTCTTTATTTTTGCCACTTTATTCATCTCACTCAGACTTGCCAGAGGTTTGTCTATTTAATTTTTAAATTTTAATTTAGAAATTTTTTTTAAGATACATTTATTTGAGAGGGAGAGAGAGAGTGTGAGTGTGGGGAGGGGCAGAGGGAGAGGAGAATCCTAAGCAGACTCCCCGCTGAGCTTGGAGCCTGACTGTGTCCTGATCTCATGACCCTCAGATCATGACCTGAACCAAAATCAAGAGTTGGATGCTCAGTTGAGCCACTCAGGAGCCACTCTATTTTAGTAACCTTTTCAGGTAATACCTTTTGGTTTTGCTAACCCTCAATTATAGTCTTATTTTCAATTTATTTAATTTGTGTTCTTGTTTTTATTTCTTTCCAACATCTTTTTATGGGTTTAACCAGTTTTTCTTTTTCCAACTTATAAGTTGGACACATAGGTCATTTTTTAAAAATTCTTTCCTTCTACTTGTCTAGCCTGCTATTTAACAAACCACGAGTTCTTTGATTATATTTGTCAGTTCTAGAAATTCTTTGGTTACTTTTTAGAAGTATTTATGTATCTATGTATGTATGTATTTATTTATTTGACAGAGAGAGACACAGCGAGAGAGGGAACACAAGCAGGGGGAATGAGGGAGAAGCAGGCTTCCTGCGGAGCAAGAAGCCTGATGCGGGGCTTGATCCCAGGACCCTGGGATCATGACCTGAGCCAAAGGCAGACGCTTAACTGACTGAGCCACCCAGGTGCCCCACTTTTTAGAAGTTTTAATTTTAATTCCAGTTAACATACACTGTTGTATTAGTTTCTGGTGTACAATATAGTAATTCAACATTTCCATAAATCACCCTGTGCTCATCACAAGTGCACTCCTTAATCCCCATCACCTGTTTAACCTATCCACTCCACCTACTTCTCCTCTGGTAACCATTTTGTTCTCTATAGTTAAGAGTCTGATGGCTAAAATCAGCAACAGCAGAACAACAGATGTTGGTGAGGATGTGGAGAAAAAGGAGCACTTGTGCATTGTTGGTGGGAATGCAAACTAGTATGGCCATTGTGGAAAACAGTATGGAGGTTCCTCAGAAAGTTAAAAATAGAACTACCTGTGATCTAGCAATTGCAATGCTAGGTATTCACCCAAAGAATACAAGAACAGTAATTCAAAAGAGAATACATGCACCCTGATGTTTATAGCAACATTATTTGCAATAGCAAAGATATGGAAGCAGCACAAGCGTCCATTGATTGATGAATGGATAAAGAAGGTGTGTGTGTGTGTGTATGTGTAAATATACGTATATATGTATATACACACACAAACATATAGTGGAATATTACTCAGACATAAAAAAGAATGAAATCTTGCCATTTATGACATGGATGGAGTAGAGGGTATTGTGCTAAGTGAAATAAGTCAGCAGAGAAAGACAAATACCTATGATTTCACTCATATGTGGAATTTAAGAAACAAAACAAGCAAAAGGAAAATAATGAGAGACAAATCAAGAATTCTTTGGTTATTTTTTAAGTCTGCCTGGTTAATTTTTACAGCCTTTTCTTCTTGGTATTTACTGTACCCATTTATTTCTTTAAACATATTGTAGATGGCCACTTAATATTCTTTGTATGATCATTTCAGTCTGCAGTTTTTGTTGTTCTGATTAAGTTGTCTTTTTATTTGCTGACTCTTGCTCATATTTGCTTGTTTAATCCTGGTTTTGGTGTTTTTTTAATTTTGAGCTAATGTTCTTTGGGGCTGTAACTCTAGGAATTCTTTAAAGCTAGGGTTAAAACATTTGTCAGAAAATTTGCATTTGTTTTTGCCAGGTTCTTGGGGTATTACCTATCTGGAAACATGCTAAAATTTAGATTGAGGTTTCTTGGTAGGAATTGCATTAAATGTGTAGATTGTTTTGGGTAGTATAGACATTTTAACAATATTTTTTCTTCCAGTTGATGACCATGGAATGTTTTCCATCTCTTTGTGTCCTCTTCCATTTCTTTCATCAGTGTTTTATAGTTTTTAGAGTACAAATCTTTTACCTCTTTGGTTAGGTTTATTCCTGGGTGTCTTATGGTTTTTGGTTTGCTGTAGTGATTAAGACAGTATGATACTGGTACAAAAATGGACACATGGATCAATGGAACAGAATAGAAAACCCAGAAAGGAAGCAGACTATATGGTCAATTAATCTTTGGCAAAGCAGGAAAAAGTATCCAGTGGGAAAAAGTCTTTTCAACAAATGTTGTTCGGAAAACTGGGCAGCAACATGCAAAAGAATTAAAGCTGACCATTTTCTTATACCTTACACAAACTAAATTCAAAATGAATAAAAGACCTAAATGTGAGACAGGAAACCATTAAAATTCTAGAAGAGAACACAGGCAGTAACCTCTTTGACATCAGCCATAGCAACTTCTTTCTATGTGTGTCTCCTTTGGCAAGGGAAACAACAGCAAAAATAAACTATTGGGACTTCATCAAAAGAAAAACTTTTGTACGGAGAAGGAAACAATCAACAAAGCTAAAAGGCAACCCTTGGAATGCAAGAATATATTTGCAAGTGACATACCTGGTAAAGGGTTAGTATCCAAAATATATAAAGAACTTATAAAACTGAAGACCTAGAAAACAAATAATCCAGTTAAAAAATGGGCAGAAGACATGAATAGACATTTTTTCCAAAACTGATGGCCAACAGACACATGAAAGATGCTCAACCACCCTGATCACAGGGAAATACAAATCAAAACTGCAGTGAGCTATCATCTCACACCAGTCAGAATGGTTAATATTAACAACACAAGAAACAGCAAGTGTTGGTGAGGATGCAGAGAAAGGGGAACCCTCTTTCACTCTTGGTAGGAATGCAAGCTGGTGTGGCCACTCTGCAAAACAGTATGGAGGTTCCTTAAATAGTTAAAAATAGAACTACCCTATGATCTAGCAATTGCACTACTGTATTTACCCAAAGAATGTAAAAATACTAATTCAAAGAGATACATGCACACTGATGTTGATAACAACATTATCAACAAGAGTCAAATTATGGAAACAGCCCAAGTGGCCATTGACTGAAGAATGGATAAAGAAGATGTGGTATACACACACACACACACACACACACACACACACACACACACACACACACTCTGGAATATTACTCAGCCATTAAAAAAAATGAAATCTTGCTATGTGCAATCACATGGATGGAGCTAAAGTGTATTATGCTAAGTGAAATAAGTCAGTCAGAGAAAGGCAAATACCATATGATTTCATTCATATGCAGAATTTAAGAAACAAAACAGATGAACATAGGAGAAAAAAGAGAGGCAAACCGTAAAACAGACTCTTAACTATAGAGAACACACTGATGTTTACCAAAAGGGAGTTGGGTGGGGGGATGGGTGAAGTAGGTGAAGGGGATTAAGGAGTGCACTTGCTGTGATGAGCACTGGTTGTTGTATGGAAGTGTTGAATCACCATAATATTACACTGTATGTTAACTAACTGGAATTTAAATAAAAACTTGAAAAAATTTAGATTGGGCTTTCTTAAACTATAACAGTAGAGTGGATTCCCTCCTCAGACCCATGGGAGTGCTCATTTGCAGTTAGTATTCCTTCTTGTGCCTCATTCCATCCATAGCCAAGGCTGAGACCCATACCTTGTCCTGTGTCTCTCTCTGCATAGTGGGATTTTATTTCCTAATTTATTCACTGAGGGTATCTGCCTTCTAGAATCCTAGCCTTCCAGGGTTTAATCCCACCTCCCACCTAGTTCTGGCCTAAAGATACTTGGCTAAAACCCAGAGATTGGCTGGTGCCCCCGGGGTAAGTGCAGATGCAATGACAAATTCCCTGTATTTTGATGTTATAATAGTTTCTGGCTTTACTTTCTTACCCACTCAGCCATATATTAGATGTTTTGCTTTCATTTTGATGTTATTTATTATAGGTTTTATGTGAAGGGTTATCTCTATCTGATTTGTGATAGTCCTACATTTTAGAGTAAGTGTTCTATGCTTCTGAAAGCTGTTCCTTCTTTAAAACAGCTCTCCCCACGGGTCCTCTTCCCTTAACAAAAACTGACCATCATTTATTGATGGTCTCTATGGATTCAGTGCTGTTTATACATTTATAACCATTTTCTACTCATAGCAGCCTTGTAAGATGGCATTAACATTCTCACTGTATACTCTGGTAAATCGCACAGCTAGGAAGTTACCTAAGGTGACTTGGTAACACACTACCTCCCTTTTTCTTCCTCTCCCAGATTTTACTAGGTAGGATTTGATGGGTGAACAAATCTGAGGTGTTCTTTTTGCCTCAAACCTTGTCTCTAACCAAATCCCAGAAAGATTCACTGTATTTTTACATTGTAAAAGTAATCTTCATTACTTCTCCATATTTGACTTCATGTGAGTTCACAAATAAAAAACCAGTATCTTCTTCCAATATGAATTCTTTATGGACTACATAATGGCTTTTACTTTTTTAAAAAAATTTATTTATTATGTTATGTTAATTACCATACATTACATCATTAGTTTTTGATGTAGTGTTCCATGATTCATTGTTTGCATATAACACCCAGTGCTCCATGCAGAACGTGCCCTCTTTAATACCCATCACCAGGCTAACCCATCCCCCCACCTCCCTCCCCTCTAGAACCCTCAGTTTGATTTTCAGAGTCCATAGTCTCTCATGGTTTATCTCCCCCTCTGATTTCCCCCCCTTCATTTTTCCCCTCCTGCTATGATCTTCTTCTTCTTCTTTTTTTTAACATATAATGTATTATTATTTCAGAGGTACAGGTCTGTGATTCATCAGTCTTACACAATCCACAGCGGTCACCATAGCACATACCCTCCCCAGTGTCTATCACTCAGCCACCCCATCCCTCCCACCCCCACCACTCCAGCAACCCTCAGTTTGTTTCAAAGCACGCTTTCAATAGGAATGCACTTAATATTTCAGGCAAACATTGGTGGATTGGCTGGGAAGCTTGAGTTCTCTCAGAGGCAGCCCCAATGGGGTCGCATGTCCTCTTTGCAGAGCATTGGGTGGGCACGTTACACCCAAGGACATTCTTTCAATGGGACATAACCACCTCTGAAGCTTGCTTTGTAAATTTGAGTTACAACAGCATCATATTTAAAAAGCTTAAAATATTACAATACTTTCTTAATTCCTGGGAAATGTTTTTACCTGACAGGAGCTGAAAGTGATTATTTCAGGTATGAAATGTTCAGTAAGGATCAAAAACTTGGAGGAACACAGCAGTTTTAGCGCTGGTTCAAAGGGTATAAATTTTTGTTTTTTCTCAAAAGACTAAATTGGGGCTAAGAAATTCTGTTATTATTGTTCATAGAAAAGAGTATTTCCAAGAAAGCAGATGTCTGCTTTTCTCAAAATTCTCTCCTAGAGAAGGACCCATTTAAAAAAAATAACCCTCTTTTAGAAGCTGCATATATTTTCTTGCTGTTATCCTTACTACCAGCTCTAAATGATGACTCTGATGTATGTGTGCTGTTAGCTTCTCCATGCCCTCTGAGGATGATGACACTTGTGCTGCAAATTATCATTTCAAATCAGTATTTACTCATTTGTGGGACTTCACCCAACCCACAGCTGAGCCTGCCTTGACTGTATTCTGACTTTTTTACTGAGGACAGCTGCATATTTCCTATGCACTACTTTTTATTTTTTTAAGCTCATCAGTTCATCAGCCCCTCTTCTATTTGCATTTTGTTCAGAATTTTAAAAAATATTTTTGAAAAGCAGAACATGATTATATTTCAATATACAACTTCTGTACAACCAAAAAGTAAAACATCACAGTAAAATGTTGGTGCGAAATGTAGTATTTCATTTGCAATGTATGGCAAATGGTTAACATCCTTAGTCATAAAGATCTCTTAGAAACCAGTAACAAAGATGCTAATATTTAAAAATAACAATAACAGATTGCCTTTTATAGAAGATGTTTTAGGGAAATATGTGAAAATAGGAAAAAGTCCATGATTGGAGAGACTCCAATAAAAAATAAGAAATTTTAGTACCCATGCACTAGCTGTAACAAGAGTGTATTGGTGCATACATATATTTTAAGAATCACAAATTGTCAAAGGCAGATTCCCTGAGTCTTTAGTATAACTTCTTAGATAATTAGATTCTCTCTTTACCTTTATAAGTCAGAGTTGGGTTTAATTTATTTTGGCTATTTGTGATATGAAACTGAATGAAAACAACTAGCCTAGTATTGATTTTGTGAAATACAGGTTGAATTTTGATATGATTATGCTGCCATATATTTGGTTGGTATGTTGCAGCTTGAGTGCTTGGCATCCATTTTTCCATTTTATCTTTACTACCTTCAAGAAGTCAGGCAAGGGAGATTGCTTTCCACCCCCCGCCTTTTTTTTTTTTTTAAAGATTTTATTTATTTATTTGAGAGAGAGAGAATGAGAGAGAAAGCACATGAGATGGGGGGGAGGGTCAGAGGGAGAAGCAGACTCCCTGCCGAGCAGGGAGCCTGATGCGGGACTCGATCCAGGGACTCCAGGATCATGACCTGAGCCAAAGGCAGTCGCTTAACCAACTGAGCCACCCAGGCGCCCCCCCGCCTTTGTTTTATAGATAAGGAAACTGAGAATTAGAAAATTAAGAATATCATAAGCTAGCAGAAGGAGATAAATTTTGCCTAGAGAGTAGGCAAAATGGAACTAGAATCTAGGTATCCTGCTTTGACTCCAAGTTTTCCATGCTAAGAGGTTTAGAGTCAATTAAATTGAGCAAATTCACAGTACTTGTTAACCATTAATTGTAAAGATTTTAAAATTAACAAGTTGGTATTTTATATTTTTTCATTGTAACATCTGGATAATGCTAATAAATGGACAAATTATAATATTGTACTAAGCCCTTTTCCTTAATATTTATATATTTGTTTCAAATGTTTAAAACTTCAAGAAAATTTTGATCCATAATGTTACAAATAAATAGCTATTGTTTAAATATGGAAAAAGAACCTTTCTGCCAACAGAGAAGAAAATATTTGTAGCTAGATATTGATACTCAGATTAATTTGGATTCAAATTGAAACTTTTTTTTTATTCAGTTAGCCAACATACAGTACATCATTAGTTTTTGATGTAGTGTTCCATTATTCCTTAGTTGCGTATAACACCCAGTGCTCATCACGTCATGTGCCCTCCTTAACACCCATCACCCGGTTACCCCGTTCCCCGCCCCCCTCCCTTCTGTAACCCTCATTTTGTTTCCCAGAGTCTAGAGTCTCTCATGGTGAAACAATATAAAATAACTTTCTTTTAAAAACTGACATTTAATGAGCATTAGGTTTCATTTCTAATTATTCCTTTAGCCTCTGTAATCTAAAATCACCTAGTTGGTGTTTCAACTCTTGGATGATTTTAGGATTGCCTTATTCTGAAAATAACTCTGCTAATATGTCAGAACCAAATGCTGGGACACTTTTCCATTGGGTGTTACTAAAAACAGAGCGTGGGCTTCTTTTTATCTCCTCATTTTGAGCACTTCCATAGCAACACATTGTTAAAGTAGACCAATGTATTTCAGGAAGGTTTTTTTGTGTGTGTTTGTTTGTTTGTTTTAAGACAGCATTTCTGTTTCCCAAATCTGTGGCACTCAGGTAAATATTTTAAGAAATGCTTCCATTGTTGAACACCAGACAGAATATCAGAATACACCAGATGGATACTTTCAGGTTTACATCCAGAAACCTTCTGATACACGACAGATTGTTTGTATTATTCCCTAAATATCTTTATTAAATTTTAAATATTGTATTAAAACATGCAACTGAGCAATGTGTGAGGATAATTCTGGTTCTTTTCATTTGTTTTTTTACTTCATTAGGTAAATTTAGAAGGAAGGATTTCTAATATACTTATTACTAACATAACCAAATTTTCACTCTATAATTTCCTCACTTTGTTCTCTTTTTGTCTCTCTGAAAGCTTATTTGCAACTTATTTTTTTTTTCTTTTGGTTTGTTTTCTGTTTTTATTTTATTGCCTCTCGGGTTTTTTTTTTCTTTTCTGTAGATTGTTCTTTTTCTCTCCTACCCTGCAGCCATCATATATTTTCTCACCTGTAGCAAGTCTTCCTTTGATATTACTTTCGCTTCTCCTCTTTCTATCCAGTCCCACTCCTGTCATCTGAAAATTCATCCTCTCTGGTAAGATTTAGTTTGTTTCTTCCTCTTAACTATTCATGTCACTCTTCTTTTATTACGTTATTCCTCTACTCCTAAGCTCTCCTTGACTAGGTTGTCTTCTGTGGGAAGAATAGTGGCACATTAATTTTTTCTAAATACACTGCCTCTGCTCATTCAGACTTGTGGTTTCACAAAAATGATGATTCTCAAGGTGTGATGAACCAGATCACTCTACTAAACAGCATCCCTTTATTTCCAGCTGCCTATTGGCTTGCTAGTCATATCTGCCCAGATGTACAATGGGTAGCTCAAGACCAACATGTCCATTCCAGCCTCTGGGCTCTCATCTTTTTTGTGTCGTCAGGCTCTACTATGATAATGCATGTGTAAGTCTCAGATAATCATTGTTCAGGGTACACTTGTAGAAGGGTATGTGATTAATGGTGGGCAGTGCTGAGCGTCATACATGTTTGACATTCTTGTCAGAGGAAAACAGTAATTCATGTATTCAGTCATTCAATGAATATTGAATGTTCAATACACTTCAGTGTATTGTTCATTGTTCGGTACATTGCAGTGTGCCCCACCTTGCTGCTAGGGATTCAGCAGTTAATAGAAAAGATAAAGTCGCTGCCCTTTCAGAGCTCACTTTCTAGAGTGGGAAACAGATAATGAACAAACAAGAAATGTATTTAATATGTTCTGAGATACAGGGTGTTTCATATTTCTGATTTATATCAAATTGGCAAGCATCTTTTAAGATAGTTTTGTAATTTACATATCTTAAAGGTCATGCATTTTATCTATACACTTAGATGATTTTTAGTAAATTTACCGACTAGTGCAAACATCACCACATACAGCTTTAGAATATTTCCATTACTCCAAAAAGGTCCCTCATGTCCATTTGCAATCAATCCACACTCCCACAAGGCCCCACCTGACCATTTGTCTGCTTTCATTCTCTGTAGATTTGCCCTTTGTGGGCATTTCATTTAAATGGAGTGATGTAATATATAGTCTTTTGTATCTGGCTTATTTTACTTAGCATAAATGTTTTGGGGGTTTATCCATGTTGTAGCATGTATCAATAGTTCATTCCTTTTTATCCTGGACTGTATCCCATTCTATGTGTATGCATTTGGGGGGGGCTGGGTACAGTATACTTTATTGATGGTACATGACAAGGTAGGGCTTCCCAAGCCCCCCTGCTTCTTCAGGGGGTCTGGGATGGAATCTATGTGTATGGATTTTGTTATCCATTCAGTAGTAGGTAGACATTTGGATTGTTTGTATTTTTTGGTTATTATGAATAATACTGCTATGGACATTTGTTTACAAGTCTCTGTGTGGACATGTTTTCATTTGAGGTGGGGGTAGATACTTAAGAATAGAATTTCTGGGTCACAGGGTAAATTTGTGTTTAACTTTTTAAGAAACTGCCAAACTTTTCCACAGTGTCTGTACCATTTTCCATTATTACCAGCAGTGTGTGAGGGTTTCATCTTCTCTGTATTTCTGGCAACACCTGTTACTCTCTGCCTTTTTTTAATCATAGCGATTCTGGTGGGTGAGAAATAGTATCTTATTGTAGGGTTTTTTGTACTGTTTTTTAAAAATTTGAGTATAGTTGACACAAAATGTTACATTAGTTTCAGTTGTACAATATAGTGATTCAACTTCTGTATACATTTTGCTATGCTCACCGCAAGTGTAGCTACCATCTGTCACTATACATATAATGCTTTTACACTCCCATTGACTATATTCCCTATGCTGTACCTTTTATTTCTGTGATTCATTCCATAACTGGAAAACTTTATCTCCCACTCCCCTTCCCCTATTTTGCCCATCCTCCCCCCCCCTCCCCTCTGACAACAATCAGTTTGTTCTCTTTACAGATTTGTTCTGCTGTTTATTATTTATATGTTTTTTTAGTTTTTTTTTTTAAGATTTTATTTATTTGAGAGAGAGCGTGAGTGAGCTTGAGTGGGGGAAAGAGCAGAGGGAGAGGGAGAAGCAGACTACCTGCTGAGCAGGGAGCCCAACCAGGGCTTGATCCCAGGACCCTGAGATCATGACCTGAGATGAAGGCAGCCGCATAACAGACTGAGACACACAGGTGCCCCTGTTTTTTAGATTCTATATATAAGTGAAATTATATGTTATTTGTATTTCTCTGTCTGACTTATTTCACTTAACACAACACCCTCTAGGTCCATATATGTTGTTGCAAATGGCATATTTTGTAGTTGTGATGTACATTTCCCTAATGGCTAATACTATTTGGCATCTTTTCAAATGATATATGAATGGCCACATTCAAATATCTTCTTTGGTAAAATGTCCATTCAGATCTTTAGCTCAGTTTTTATTGGGTTATCTGCCATCTTATTGATTTTTTTTAAATTTTTTATTGTTATGTTAATCACCATATATTACATCATTAGTTTTTGATGTAGTGTTCCATGATTCATTGTTTGTGCATAACCCAGTGCTCTATGCAGAATGTGCCCTCCTTAATACCCATCACCAGGCTAACCCATCCCCCACCCCCCTCCCCTCTAGAACCCTCAGTTTGTTTTTCAGTCCATAGTCTCTCATGGTTTATCTCCCCCTCCGACTTACTCCCCTTCATTCTTCCCCTCCTGCTATCTTCTACTTTTTTTTATTAACATATATTGCATTATTTGTTTCAGAAGTACATATCTGTGATTCAATAGTCTAGCACAATTAACAGTGCTCACCATAGCACATACCCTCACCAGTGTCTATCACCCAGCCACCCCATCCCTACCACCCCCCACCACTCCAGCAACAACACTCAGTTTGTTTCCTGAGATTAAGAATTCCTCATATCAGTGAGGTCATATGATACATGTCTTTCTCTGATTGACTTATTTCACTCAGCATAACACCCTCAAGTTCCATCCACATCGTTGCAAATGGCAAGATCTGATTCCTTTTGATGGCTGCATAATATTCCATTGTGTGTATGTGTATATGTGTGTGTGTGTGTGTGTGTGTATATATATATATATATATATACCACATCTTCTTTATCCATTCATCTGTCAATGGACATCTTGGCTCTTTCCACAGTTTGGGTATTGTGGACATTGATGCTATAAACATTGGGGTGCACGTACCCCTTCGGATCCCTACATTTGTATCTTTGGGGTAAATACCCAGTAGTGCAATTGCTGGATCGTATGGTAGCTCTATTTTCAACTGTTTGAGGAACCTCCATACTGTTTTCCAGAGGGGTTGCACCAGCTTGCATTCCCACCAACAGTGTAGGAGGGTTCCCCTTTCTCCACATCCCCGCCAACATCTGTCGTTTCCTGACTTGTTAATTTTCGCCATTCTGACTGGTGTGAGGTGGTATCTCAGTGAGGTTTTGATTTGGATTTCCCTGATGCCGAGCGATGTTGAGCACTTTTTCATGTGTCTGCTGGCCATTTGGATGTCTTCTTTGGAAAAATGTCTGTTCATGTCTTCTGCCCATTTCTTTTTTTTTTTTTAATTTTTTTTATTGTTATGTTAATCACCATATATTACATCATTAGTTTTTGATGCAGTGTTCCATGATTCATTGTTTGTTCATAACACCCAGTGCACCATGCAAAACGTGCCCTCCTCAATACCCATCACCAGGCTAACCCATCCCCCCACCCCCCTACCCTCTAGAACCCTCAGTTTTTCAGAGTCCATCATCTCTCATGGTTCGTCTCCCCCTCTGACATACTCCCCTTTTCTTCCTCTCCTGTTATCTTCTTCTTTTCCTTTTTTCTTAAAATATGTTGCGTTGTTTCAGAAGTACAGATCTGTGATTCAACAGTCTTGCACAATTCACAGCGCTCACCGTAGCACATACCCTCCCCAATGTCTATCACCCAGCCATCCCATCCCTCCCACCCCCC